>NW_022280113.1:1092611-1115524 GCF_004355925.1 Anarrhichthys ocellatus
TGTGTGTATATGTATGTGTGTATATATATATATGTGTGTATATGTATGTGTGTATATATATATATGTGTGTATATGTATGTGTGTGTGTGTATATATATGTGTGTGTGTATATATATGTGTGTATATATATGTGTGTGTGTATATATATGTGTGTATATATATGTGTGTGTGTATATATATGTGTATATATGTATATGTATGTCTGTGTATATATATATATGTATATATGTGTGTGTATATGTGTGTATATATATATATATATATGTGTATATGTGTGTATATATATATATATATGTGTGTGTATATATATATATGTATATATGTGTGTGTATATGCATATAAAAATTAATTATGGGCTGTTTGTCAATGCTCTATTAAGGCTACTCAATGTTGATCTTGCTGAGTTTGACAATAGAGACGCAAATAGAGAGAGAAAGAGGGAGATAAGACTTCGTGGCTCTAGTGTACACTGGGGTTCGGCATTAAAGGCCCTACACACCCAGGGGATTTTAATTATTTTGGCTGATTAGAGCCAGTCTCAGGACTCAGGATTGATTGACTTCTTCCTCATGATTCCCGTCTATGTATGTCAAGATGCCAGTAATTAAGTAGTCGATACCAATACCTGTGAAATTCCACGATATTCGATACCCAATTTGATACCACCGTAAAAATGCAACAAAAAAAACAATTAAAGCCACGTTATAATCCCCTCTTTAATATTTGGTTTATATTGCTGTAAAAAAAAACGATGAAACTCAATGCAACCTTAACGTTAGCTCAGCAGGACTGTGCTACTAACAGCTAACATTTACTAGCCTCCCTCCTGCCGAGTTCAACACAGATTTGTTGTGTGCAATGCAGCATTATCAGGGATAAGATAGGGTGGACGCGTGGATAGTGAGTTTACTGTGTCCTTTTCGGATTTTAGACCCCGTTTGTCTCGACACAAGTCCTGTAGTGTTTTCAGAATTTTAGCATCGACTTGGTACCGAAGTATCGGTTCTCGTGACACCTCTATTCCCATCAAAGCTTCAACCCAACGTCGAACTAAGTAGAGGTCTAACCACCCAGAATAACTGAAAACTTGAAATAAGTCGAATGAGGGGCGTCTTGGTGACCAAGGCATGCTGGGTAACCACAACATTTTGTCACATATTAGCCCCGTTCTCTCTCTCTGTTCTCTCTCCATGTGTCCAGACATGCACAAGACATCTTAAAAGAGAAAGAAAAGAAACAAATGCCTACGTTCAGTGTTCAGTGAATCCCTCTATCTTCAAACATACAGACGCTGCTGATCTGCATCCTCTCTGCACGAATGACTTCCACAACCCCATTTCTCTGACAGTGTTTGGTCTGTGCCCCCCTCCCCCCCAATACATACATACACACACACACACACACACACACACACAGTGGCCTCATTGCGTCGTCCTGCTGCAGCAGTATCCCAGCAGAATGCCTGATAAGTCGGAGGGCCCCCAGAGACACAGCGGGGTCTGGCTGGCAGTAGGGCATTGAGGTCTGGGTGCTGCAGATAATGCTGTTGTGGCGGAGAGAATAGTAGGACGGCAGTATCTCTGAGTGTTTTCTCCTGATCTAACCTTGCACAGTCAGTCTCAGCATAATTCCTACTAGAGTTATTATTTTCTAAAACGATCGAGTTGCATTGGGGGTAATGTAGAAGGCAGGTTTTGACAAGGTAGAAGAATGCATGGAATAAAGATGATCTGGTTCTGCTGCACCAATTTCTTTTTTTAAACTGTGCCACTCGTTTTCAACCAGCACCTGAACACAGACCTTTCAAATTAGCTTTCATTACCAGAAAAAGATTACAATTACTGTTAAATACTGCGCTTGTTGATTGAATATTTCAAGAGAGTGTTAAAGACTGCATACACCGTGCGCTCTTGGTGCTTCATGTGGGAACATATGAGAGGTTTCTGTTTAATGAGGACTAACAGGCTCCGATCCAGCTGGGGCTCGGGAGGCTGCAAAAAAAAAAAAAAGAAGAAAACCCTGCTTTGTAAGATGACATCTCCATTTCCTCTTCCTCTCGAGTGTCATCCTACACCTCTGTTGCCGTTTCATTGCACATCTCGGTGTCTCATCGCGCAGCATCTAACAGCGCAAACAAAACATCTGCCTCAGATCCTCCGCCGTCTGCCCTGTCAGCCTCGCCGCCGCATAACACATTACTCACCTGAATAATGCATGATGGGAAACAGGAAGTGGAGGTCTTCTTCCCAAATGAGAAGGCGTGACCTTACTCTGTCTCCCCGCCCCGTCTTCTCCTCCATGCTACCTGCTCTCCTTCATGTCCTCTCATCTTCCCGCGGCACCTCGACCCTTTTTAAATCTTCATCCCTGAAAGATTTCAGGTTTCTTCATGCGGGACCATCACCGATGTGCTGCTCATGTCTTGTCACGCATCAGGGGAAAATGAAACACTAAAGACAACATCTGGAAATAGTTTATTCACTTCAGATAAAAAAAAAGTCCGACACAGACAAATCGGATGGTTTGTGCTCATGAAATTAGATTTTGTACGACAGTATTGTCAAGAGGAAATCTTTTCCCCAATCTTATTAGCCATGAAACAGCTCAGCGGCGCGTCTCAAAGTCTCATTTTATCGAATGTTTTGTTTTGCTGTTAAGCAGCTGAAATACATCAAGACTCAACACATCGTATGAACAAACTGACAACACGGCGTCGGTTGCCCCCGGCGTCCTTGAATTCTTCAGTCATATTATCGTCTCTTTTTGGTTTTGGTTGATGTGTGGATCTCTAAACGGTATGCACGTATCAACTGATGTGTGTGTGTGTGTGTCTGCATACAAATATGTTAATGACTCAGTGTGCCAGGGTTTGTTTGGAATCTGTAATAAATGTAAACATGCAAAATCAGAATTGCAAAACAATTTGGCACTTTGCTCTATATCATCTATCTCCCTCTCTGTCTTCCTCACCCTCCCTCCCTTTGGCCCCCTGTTTTATTTGCCCCACAGGCCGATGTGTGTGACGCTGGTGTTCAGTACGAAGGGTCAGAGGTACCTGCGGGTGGGGCTGGCTGTACCCCTCTTTGGTTCCCTGTCCTGCCTGAGAGCCATGGTGGCAGAGGAGGGCAAAATCTCCCCGGACCAGGTACAGAAACACACACACACACACACACACACACACACACACACACACACAAAGACGTCTGCTCTGTAAAATTGGGACGGAAAATTACGCGAGGTCACCAGACTCTAGAGGTGCCACAGGAGAGTGAGGGAGATGCAAATCAAGCAGTCTGCACGCTCTCACACAGTCCTGAGAAGAGGTAGAATAAGTGGAAACACCTGTGTGGGTGGATCAGAAGTATTTATGGGCTTTAATGAAAGATCTATTTTTGTAACCCAGCTTTCTTTTTTTGTGTAAAAATGCCAAACACTTGATGGTTCTAGTATCTAAAAAAAACGAGGATTTGCTGCTTTGCTCTGTTATATAGAGCATTTTACAGCCGACTTCAAGATTACGTCACAGCGTTAGCTGGAGGCAGAACAAAGGAAACACTGGAGGCACGAATCACCTCAAGGGTAGCGGGGCTGAGGTTGGACATGAAATATCATCTTGCTGTGTTGTTGACTGCCAGAATCCAAATTGCATACATTTGAGATGATGAACTGGGATTCAAGGCTCTATCAAGCTGCAATATTGGGGAAATGTTTTAGAGAGAAAATGTTACTTATAGTTTAAAACAGCCGTCACGGCTGCTGCTAAATTATTATAGAGGTGGAGAGAGATGTTGCTGTTAGACCAAACTATTAGAGAGATGAAGAGTTGGTTGAATGAAAGCATGGCGGAAGTAGCAAGCTAACTAGCGGACGGCTGGCTACTTTGCTAGCTTGCTTATTCCTCCATGCTCTCACGCAGCACTGGTTACAGAAAAAGATCCGAATAAAGTTCTCACTCATCTGGTGATAGCAATGTGCTTTTCCTACACATGTGACAAGACTGAGTGGCTGAAGCATTAAGTTGGTAAATATTATTAATTTAGCAGCTGGCTAGTTAGCTGTTTACCTTGCTTATTACACCACGCTTTTATGCAACACTGGTAACAGAAGATGGCCCCTCTGCCTCATTCCTCGCCACTAGGAGACCACAAAGCAGGGAGGAGAGCAGGCAGGCGCTCAAGAGAGGAGCTAGAAAACCCAGGTTCAAAACAAAACAAAAAATCAAACAGAAGTCTCTATTATATAGCAGGGTAACAGTTGAATGCGTTCACATAGTAAGCTGAAATGTCACCATCAAGATAAAGGTTAGAGGAAAAGGTTCCAGAGGTATCCGTTCATAAATCTTTCACCTGCCCGACAACAGATGATGAATATTCCTGGGTTTTATAAACCCGTGTCCACAGCAGCGTGAGAGTAAAAGAGAAGCAAAGATACCCTTTTTGTGGTCGATAAGTGGATTGTTCCACTATCTATTCTTATAAAAAAATATACCTTTATGTCAAAATCTTTTCCAAAATACACTGTATAGAAAGTGTCTTGATGTAATAATGTTCCTCTGAGGGGTTTTCTTTATGTCACCCTTTGGTTCTCAGTGTCTGCCATGGTTTTGCCTGGAATTTAAATTCTTCTTTACGTCAGTGTTGTGATGCACCAACGTTCTTCTGATTTAAGACTTCTTCTTAAATCATGCAGCTTTTGCTTCTTAATGATAGTAAGAGTAAATAAAGACCTACCCGGCTTTACAGGAACAGTGCTGTTCCTTAATTTCATTGTCCCGCGTCTCGACCGCCAGGTGACGCAGTGGTTCACTTTAACACTGGGATCTTTAGGCTTTAGCTTCTATCTTTATCTTTTTGCCCTGTTTTCGTGTTTTGTTTTTTCTTGCAGCTTCACTGGCTTCCCGATAAGGAAATTTTTTTCAGTTCACAGGGTGAGATTTTCTTGTTAAGCTCCCACCCACGGTCCCATGGTCTACCCACACAGGCGTTTTCACATACTGATTAGACCTCTTCTCAGGACTGCGCCTGGACAATGTACTTAATTAACATCTCCCACACTCTTCTGTTTGTTTTGTTGCATTAGTTAGAGTGGGAACATTTACCCCTTTGTCACTCGTATTGGTTTTGCTTGTATTCCTGCCAGCGTACACCTAAACACAGGTGGGTGGGGTTTGCACTTAATATTAAAACGGGTGAGGCCCTTAACCAAACAAACACACACACACACTGAGTCATACTGGCCACACTCTGTGACATTATCATAGGTTTGATTTAAGTCAATCAAGCCCATGGCTCGTTCATATTTCAACAGTGTGACGACGTAAGAGCAGTTGCTTTGGTTACCTGCATTTTAATAATCCTTTCACATATATTTTGCACGTAAGCAGGACATCTGCCATCCAATCACAATTGAGTATTTTGGAACACAAACAAATAAATAGGAGAAAAACAACCTTCTCTGTCTGCACTTTAAATACTTACAAGCACAAAATATTCATCAGTGTGAATCACATCGCTCTCCTCACTTAATACAAATGTTCTGTTTGACTGTCAGGGCCCTGGGGATCTCTGACTTAAACATGAAATACACTTCTCTGATAGATAAAAGAAACTTGTCCTTAATATTATTCCCTTTGCAGATGTTGCTCTTTTTGAATTTGTGTCTTGATGTATTTTTTTCTCTCTCACAGGTCATCCTTTCAGAGTTGTACTCCACGGGTTTCCAGCGTTCCTTTTCAGATGACGATGACCTGACGGCAATCGCCGATAGCGACGTCATCTACGCCTTTCAGGCTCCTCCCCTCTATAGTCGTGGAGGCTCCGCGCCGCACTCAGGTAACCACGGCAACAGGATGTCCATCAAAAACATGCACCACACTTCTCTCATTTTTTTTCCACATTTCCAATTTTCTCTTTTTCAGCCTCTCGTAGTCCTCCTGATGACCTTTTATTTACACTGATTCACTGTTTTTCACTTTCACTGGATATTTTTCACAGGCAGACTTTTTACTTTGGTGAGGAGAGGGTCATTGTCTGCAATGAGCTTTGTGTTCCTCCTCTCATTCTGTTTCTTTATGCATGATTTCCCCCAAACATAATAACTTTTGAATGACTAAGGAAGTAAGTATGAGAAGCGTCTCACCTGGATGAGCTCCTACAAATGATTCATTTATCTAAAACTCTGAGGAGTTATCAGAGTGTGGCTAGTAAGAACCATCGAGAAGAAAACAGTAGATGTCAGAGTTCTTGATCAGTGGTCAGCAGCTTTGGATAGAGGACAGTTAGTCGATTGTATGTATATGGATTTCCAAAACATACAGTTCCTCATAAAAGACTGTGGTCAAAATATAAATCGCATAGATGAGTAACAGACTGGATACAATACTTTTTACGTAACAGGGAAGGGGAAGTAAATTCCAGTTCAGGCTGGAAACCAGTGACCTGAAGGATCTGCGTTGGGCTTTGTTGTCTGTATAAATGATTTGCCTAGTGTGATACAGTCTGATGCATACTCCCGAATGCACTGTTGACAGTGTAATGACACACAAACACACTTTCTGCTTTATAAAGCAAAAAGGCTAACTGGAGCCCCTTTGAGATATGCACTTCACTCGCTAAATGTAGCGATTCAGAATTAATTCATCATGTTTAAATCATCGGTGTTAAAACCAGTCAGAAAAAAAATTGTTGTGGCCTTAATATCTAAATATATCAACAATACATAAATAATAAAAACCTGAGTTACAGACCGGGGATGTGGAATTGAATTGTCACGGGTGTTAACCAGGTACGCGTGAAGATACTCTTTGTTGTTGAGACTATTAAAATCACCTGAAATTAAAAGCCTGTCATACATATGTCATATGTCACATAGGAGCTCAGAGAGAGTTCACAAAGAAAGCTTCTGTTAATGGAATAATATCCATGTTTAGCCAAGGTTCTGTGACAAAAAAAGACATACATAGTTTATTGGACGAAATAACATCTTGACAGGTGAATGATTTATTAGATAGTGAACTCACATTCAGCAGGGCCACTCTGACAGTTAAGTTACCCTGGATGGTGATCACACTATGAGAAACGACACCCCTGTCGGCTGTATCATTAGTCAGAATTGTGGCTCCAACCAGATTGGAATAATTTGTGCATGCTACAGTAGGGTTTATGTGGGCTAAGTATCACTCACTGGGCTGTTATGAACGTAAGTTGGGCAGTAGAGGGAGCCAGTGGCACAGACCAGAGGGGAAGGCGAGGACACATGGGGGCGAAGAACAATTTGTGCACGAAAAATGTTTGCTGAAAGTGTATATGCGCCATGGATGGAGTTATTTTTTGCATCCTTTTAATCCCTTTTTTTCATAGCTTTAAGTTTGTTGTGAAGGTGTGTTTTAGAACATCTGCCTGCTGCTTGGATGTGTCATTGTGCCAACATGAACGATAACTTTTAGGATACATATGGATGTTTACGAGGTATTCTGCAAAATGCTTTCAATTTCCCGGGATGGTTAATCCATCTAGCCGTGTTCTGCGGAGTCCAGGTTGCATTTAATAAATTCAATTCGGAGGATTTCATTGTTATATACAGCTGGAAAGTACTGAAAAGTACTAGAAGGAAATGCTCTGGATGAGCCAGTTTTAATCAAAGTAATAACCTTATTGTGACGCCTGCAGGTGAAGCGGAAAATAACATTTTGAATTGATGTTTCTTTAGTTTTAAGCAGCGGCTTTGGCACATGCATATCTAATGAGTTGTGAAGTTTATGAGGAAAATGTATCAGGTTACAGGTGCTTAGACAACTTCTGGTGGAGTTAATGAAGCAAGGAGCGCCCCCCCCCCCCCCTTGTCTTTCCTCTTGATGGCATTACTCTCCACTCGCTCCTGTTCTCCGGCTAAGTATCCGCCACGCTTAGGAGGAAAAGACAGCTGTACGTCTTTTATCACGCAGCGATTCCTTTAACACATCAATGTTCACGTCTGAAAGGGGCTTAACTGAGTCAAGTTAATTCAATCGTCAGCGTGAGGGCATTAATTGATGGCTCCCTAGGTTGGCAGTCAAAGAAGTTGTGGTTAGCCTTCGTCCAATGAAGCCCTTATGGGGGGGGGGGAGAAGAAGAACGACATCAATATTTCACACATGTGCTCAAAGTGCTCATGAAAAATGAAGACTCTTCACTGGCGTTTCTGTTGTGCCTTCACACAGTTAAAAACAGTGTCGCATACGGTTTGATTTCACTCGCAGTCGCACACAGAAACACATGTGCATGAGTAAAAACAAACACGGGTAATGAGTCCATTAGAGTTACACTGGGGAGTCTCATAAATACATGGCCCTCACAGCGCGCGCACACACACACACACACACACACACGTCTGCCGTTCTCACGAGCGATCTGAGCAAAATGATGAATGGTCCTTACCTCGGAATAATTCATGAGGTCACAACAGACCAGATTCCAGGATATCACGACTTCGTTCAGTGAGATTTATGTCACATTTTGTGGAATGTTGCATGTGAAGTTACACGATCGTTACAGCTGAGAACCACGGCGGCGATAAAAGATGATGATGACGGCAGACAAAGTAACACAGGGAACATTTTTACGCTTGTGAGCATAATCGGAAAGTACAGGTTTTTTTCCCCATATCTCGATGGGATTTATTTTAGGTGTTTCAAGTGTATAAAAACCGTTTCATCATCTGTCAACACACCAATTTTGACAACTCAGAGAATAAAACACCATTGTTGAAACTTTCTAAACTATTACAAGCCACCTATTTCCTCAACTGAATTTAAAAGAGTCTAAACTACAAGAATACATAACCGAGGTTATTTATGTAAGACTCCTCTCCAGACTTGCCAGTACAGTGTAGTCACTCTGCTGTAAATATATAAAACAGTACATAATGACACACAAGTGTGTGTGTGTGTGTGTGTGTGTGTGTGTGTGTATTGTCGGGACTAGTTGTTTGATTTGGTCCTCATCACGTATGTCAGGCAGTGCAGAGGTCTCTTCCTCAGACTAAACGACCCTTCATCTCCGGCAGTGATGCTGTCCATCATGTAAGTTTGTTTGTGCAGCCTCGGTGAAAGTAAAGTAAAGCCTACTGCTGCCGTGATGGATGACGGAAGGGAAAAAAAGCCTGTAGAACCAAAAATCTAATGAAAAACTTCCCGAGGAGTCTTTTTTTACTTAAAGAGATGCGAGTTTGTTTGGCGTATTCACGTGTGAGTGATGTTACTTTAAGATGCAGAAACATGATATGGACCAATGAATGATTGGCCATGGAAAGTATGTAAACCTCACGGCCGAGTGAAGCAACTCTCATGCTTTGCAGTTATGCTGGAGAAGGTTTATTGCATGCAGTGTGTTCCTCCGTCGTCACAACCTGCTGTGTGTTCCAGCGTTTGGGAGCTGGATTTCCCCCGACTTTAACTGTTGGAGGATATTGAATCAGGTACAATAATGAGGTTTTCGCATTAGACGAAATGGCAGCAGGAGGTCTCGTGATGAAGAAACGCTGCAAAATCAATTAGGTCCCAAAGCGCCACGGTAGCATCCTATTTCACCCCCAACAATCCAGGATATTTGCACATAAATGGAGTCATGACGCTGCACAAAAAGAAGAAGAAAAATGCTGCATATATGTAGCTCAGGGAAGCAAAGCGTGCTAACTTTGTGTGATGCTCACTTGGTGCCCTTGGAGTTAAAAAGTTAAGTTCTCCACGATAATGGGAAAGTCAATCAAGATTTGAGCGGAGTGGTTTGTGGGAGCTGCCTGCACGGGGAGAGAGAGAGAGAGAGAGAGAGAGAGAGAGAGGGAAAGACAAAATGTGTGTGTGTGTGTGTTGTTTTTATAAAAAGAGAGGATTCCCAGGGAACGGTGGACATTTCTTAATGGAGATAAAGGGATCTGTCAGGGATTGACAGCAGTCTGAGATTAGATGCAGCAATTGAAGTCTTTCTTTCATTCCCTCCGCGTCGCCTCACGTACACACACACTTTACCGTACACCGTGGCTCCACAATCAGCGTTCTCGAGTGTTCAGGTCCTGTCTCGAGGAACTGCGAG
This sequence comes from Anarrhichthys ocellatus, assembly GCF_004355925.1. Classification (NCBI taxonomy): domain Eukaryota; kingdom Metazoa; phylum Chordata; class Actinopteri; order Perciformes; family Anarhichadidae; genus Anarrhichthys; species Anarrhichthys ocellatus. Next base: position 1,102,680 of record NW_022280113.1, read on the forward strand.
GCCGAGGGTAAACCACCGTGTCGTCCCCATCAACCCACTGGGGGCTGCGTGCAAGTGCAGAGAGTCTGGGATTACTCTGAGGTGTTAATCGGGGCCGTCGCATCCTTCAATCCGCCTCTTTTACGTCTGCGCGAGTGAACACACACTTGCTGTCCAAGTATTTGACACCTAGACAGCTGAGCTACTGAATTAATTTTTATTTACTAAAACATTTTTTTTGGCCTCCTGGGGGCAGCAGAGACAATTTATGAACATTTTTAAGTTAATGTAGCAAATCAGTGTAAGCAGTTGCTTGTTTACACATTCAGCCATTACAGAATAACACCGTCATTCATTCGGGGTCGTGTTTCTGGTCACCTGATGAGTCACTCTCTTTTTTTTTTTTTTTTTTTTGGCTCATGAAAAGCAGTGCTCATGTGTTTGTCTTGCGGCAGGAAGCATGGCTTTGGGAGCACAAGGGACATTAAATGTGTGTGCTCTTGAAGTTGAAGACAAAAAACATTACACATGCAAATGAAGCCTTTTGCAAAGTACACACTCCGTGCGGTTCCATTACGGCAATTACAGGTTGCCCAAAGCGAACTCAGTGCAGAAAAGCAAAAATATGTCTGGGACATTCACAGGGAAACTCCTCCCCCCTCCGGTGGGATTCATCATTTAAAATAACCTGAAAAAAGCGCCTACACTCGGTGCTCTGATCGCCGCCTCTGGAACGTGTTCTGAAATCATCGGGGGAAATAACAGCGACGGCTCGGCTCAGCTGCCTCGTGAAGAACAATAAGTGTCTGCGCTTGAAAGCTTCCTCTACCCACAGGCCTGTCAAAACTAAACCTGCGGTGTAATTGGCAAGACAGCCTAATTGTGTTCAAGTGAACCAGTCGGCAGGGAAGGCGATCACTGGAGGAAGTCGTTTTTTTACGGTTGTGTTGACCAGAGAGCCCCTTTCTATTTTCTATCATTTTGTGGTCATCTTCTCAGTTGAAGACTTAGAATCTAAAACCTTTCGGCTGACTTGTCTTTGGTTCCTGCAACAAAGCTAAAATCCAGCATGTCTACCATTTATATCTTATTTATTCACAGATATGATTAACACAAATTTGCAGCACTGTGTTGTGGACTGTTGACCGACTAATATTTGAAACATGTCACTAATTGCAAAATACCAAGATAAACTTTGTGTAGTTGAGGGACAGCAGAAGAAGAAAGAGAAGGGAAGAAGTAGGAGGGCGGCATCAGGTGTATTTGAGTTCCTCCCCCCCCCCCTAATCTGTTGTTGCTGTTGGCAGAAAGCTCAGGTGCTTCGCTGTCAACGGGGGCACTTGTGGTCAGATGGCTGCTTGCTGCCCCGACCACGGATTCGTCCGGGGTTAAACCCAACGGTCGGTTGGTATTTTTAGCCAGGTGTGTGGATTGCACTGTCAGGGGTCACTCATTTGGTCCTGAACCACCTGGGAGAGATGTCTGTTCCAGTCAGGATGTGGCCAAAATCCTCTCTTGTTGTTGTTGTTTTTTGCTTGTTCTGTGTTACACAACTTGTGCTATTTGTTTTTTACACATAAGTAATGAACAAACAGAGCAGTTTTGGGGGAAGTAAGACTTTTGCCTCTGGTGCAACAGCAAAATGTGATTGTCTACTTACGGCTCCAAAAATCATGACGTGTTCAAATGTAATCTTGGCGGGAAACTTGAATGGATACAGCTGTTTGAAGGAGATGCTTTCGAGAGGGAATTATGATCTGTTTAACTTTCTTACACTTGCTCTTAGCAGCTTAAGATACCAAGAAACTAAAACTAAATTGTTATCAATAAAAATAGAATCTTTGATTTCCTAATTGGTTTAAATTATGTTTCTGGACATTGGTGAGAAACATAATCTGGAGCCTCGTAGGCCTTTACCGGCTGCTGAAAGAAAACAACAAAAACAATCTCTATCGACGATCGGCAATCGGTACAGGCGGCAAAAAAAGAAGTGATCTGGCCATCTCTCTAAAAGTTATATTTGTTCATTTTTTTTCCTGCTGATCCGCTCCGTGACTCAAAACCCTGATACGATCCAGACCATGCGTTTTGCAATCCGTTGCACCCCTGAAAAGCAGATGATAGCAATGATGAATAGAGTACCAGGGAGAGAGACAGGAGTATATAAGATAATGCAAAAGAAAGAAATGGTGGATGGCGAGAGGAGAGTGATTGCCACATGAAGTGGAGTGAGTTCTTCAGGGCTAAGCTGTTTGATTAACGGCGCCACGCTCACCACCTCCGATCTCAAGTCTCTTTCTCCCTGACTTCACTCGCAGTCACTTCAGTCTTCATGTTTATCTTTTAATTAAAAATTGCAGATCATAAACGGATTCCCACAGCATCCGTGACATTGTCACAAAAACAACAAATGGTTCAATATCGTGCTAGTTGATCATTAGATCAATACAGTCACGAGATGCAGCTTCTCTCTCTCACGCCCGCTGTCTGAGTACAATTGTCTTTACTCACTTTGGGAATTACTTTGCAAAATTGGCAACCACTGCTCTTTTCCTTTCTGCCCTGGGAGAACTCCTATTCTCACTCTCACCGTCTCACCTCTCTCTACTCCCGCCGTCTTTTTTTCCACCCAGCTAACACCTCCCTCCGTCTGTGGCGGCTCCTCTGTCCGTCTCCTGGAGAGAGGGCGGAGGAGGTGAGAATGAGACTCCGGGACGTGTGGGGGCAAAATCCCGCTCCTTGCCATGCACGGCATATTACTTTGTGGTTTTGAAAACCAGCCACTAAAATACAAGTGCTGTTAAAATACGGCTGTTTTAATGCTATTCAACCCTGTATCCTGGATATTCAATGTGCATTCTACATGAGGAAACATTGTTGATGAACACTCCTCCGCATTCCAAATTTGGTAACTTCCGTTTGTCGGTTGCAAAATAGCCAAGATGGCGACGGCCGTATTCCACGATGGCGAAGGCAAAATCGCCGAACTCAAGGCTTCATAACGGCAGTCCACAAACCAATGGGTGGCGACACGATGACAGCATCCACTTCTTATATACAGTCTATGATTTCACCTCTACTACTGGTTCCATACAGTCTAAATTTACTGTCATCAGCTGTATATCAAGAAAAAAGCTTAAACTGCTGCTGAAACCCTTATAACCTTCACGTTTCGGCCCATATTGTGTGTACTGCGCGATATTGAAACTCCCCTTTTGATGATCTTGGATCAGCAAACTTTCTTTTGCCACCGTTACACATGTTGGACCCAGCGCTGCTCCTGTGACTCGTGGCTACAGATTGCACCTTTAACATTTCTCAATCATTATGTTGAGCATAATCCTGTTAATCTGTTAGCAATTACTATCCTTTCAAAGCGTAACCATCTAACCACATTCATATACAAATGTCATTTAAAGGTGTCAGGGTTGTATTCTTATATGCAGAATATTATTCCCTTCTTCAGGGGTTGTGACCTTTCTGCTCCTCCCACTATTTACCAGAAGTTTCATGTCATTTTTTAAACTGTTTTAGTAACACTTTGCAATACGGTACTTGAAATACTGAGTAGTTGCTGGGGAACAAATAAGGAAGGAAGTCATTCAGTATTACAGCAAGAATTAGCAACATTTATAAAACGTAAATTAAAAAATAACAGTTGATTTATTGGCGAATTGGAGGGTTAATGGTTGGGTAGTCATGCTCTACAGTTGGTATCGAAACTAAATACTCTTATAGTCTTTTACTTTTCAACCTCCCAAGTGAAAAAGTGAGCGGTGACGGAGAGTATGGAGGGAGGGGTGACAGACAAAGCGTGAGGAGATGAATTGGCCGTCCAAAGGGCATCCAATATGCCTAAAATGTCACATCGAGTTTCTCCCGTCTGCCGGGAAAGAAAAACAACGCTGAGTGATTTAGTAGCAGACAGTTGACACAAACATTAGTCAAAAGCTTCTTTTTTCACTTTTCTGACCTTGTTTTAACAGCACTTTTATTTTTGTATTCATATATTATTACTTTTTAAATCAAAATTTGTATCTACTTATTGAAATGTTTTATGTCTTTCACACAAAGCTTTTTTTTTTTGTTAAGGCGTTCCATCTGAGCTTTACATCTATTCACACTCTCCTGTGTCTGTGTTCAGGTGTGTTCTACGTGTGATGTTGGAAAGTGGCAGCGATTAATTGCTCAGTGGGGTTCGCACAAGCATTGTTTAATTATAGCCTCTGATAATGTCAAAGTTTATGTTTGCTGAGAGACGAGAGGTTGGGCCTTCTGTATCCCCTCAGCTGTTACCCACTATTAATCACACTGTGTGTGTGCGTGTGTGTGCGCAAGCACATGTGTGGTAGCAGATGTAATTCATCTTACAGCTCCTCGGGGGTAAATAAGAATCAAAGAGCAATTCAATATTAATGTTTTGAAATGTTTTCAGTGTAAACGTTTCACATTAGACGTTGCTCCTTGCACAGCAGTTTCTCATTCTGGCACCCAAAGGTGTTTTGCAACTGAGGTCCAGACTTTCTAAAAATCAATCTGGATACAATGTTGATATGCAAATAAGAAACAGATTTGAGTTGGCCATCTGAATACGGCCATAGACTGACCTACCTGCGCACAACTAATGCATCCCTGAGTTTCTCTCGAGTCCGCTTGTGAAAGAAAACCTTTGATTATTCCAGGGTTTTTATTCTGATCACACGGTTTTAGTGATCTCGACCCCAGGTACTCACAGACAAGCTGTCTCCTGTCAAACTCAAATCAAATCGGCTTTATATTCTTTACCCTTTCATTTCCTCCGACATGTACACCTTCATGTTAGAGATATTGCTGCTTCTTCTTCTTCTTCAGCTTTTATGAAACCGTCTGTTCTGCCCTCCTCTGTTCTGCACAGGGTATCCCCACAGCCTCCCCTCCTCCCCCTACACCTCCACGGCTGGACCTGACGGTCAGAGGTTACCTCCGTCTGGCACGCTCTCTTCTGAATACCTGAACCAGGGCGGCTCCAGCAAGGTCCTCCTCGTCATCTGCAGCACAGCAGGATCTGGCCCGCAGGCCGTCAGGTGAGCTGCAGGCTGATTGATTTCCAAGTTGTTGTGTGGCGTTATGTGTTCGAGTTGTCTGTCCATCCTCGTTTACCCGATTTCTCAGGAATGAACGTCTTCAAATTTGGCACAAACGTCCCCTTGTACTCGGGGATGAACTGAGGCGGCAACCTCCAATCAACTCGGCCAATGCTGAAGTGCCTTAAACTTCCATTCTCATTACTGGCCATCAGCGGCCTGACAACTTCTCACTTGATTTATATTTTTGTTTCAGTAAAACATGAGTTTATGGTCTCAATCGGTGGTTTTAAGTCTTCTTCAACACAGCATGATGTTCATTTAGTAAATTAAGGTCCCATTTAAAGTAAAATACCATGAAGCTGAGTATGCTTTAGGGCGGGGCTAACTTGTGATTGACAGGTCACAACGATGGAGTTGTCCGTGTGTTCGTCTTAGAACTTAAAACCTTTCACAGTGTGTTTTCAATTCATGAAAGTTAAATGTAGGGATGGATATCGTCCTATTGATTCTGCTTATCGGTTCGGTTCCTAATCGATACTCTTATTGGTTCTTTTTGATTATTCTATGAGGAAAAAAGACAATTGATTAAGAAAAGAATCGACATTGGTAGATTAGTCTTGTATGTAAACAAATAGTTTTTCTTGAGCAGCAATACAAGAAGTTCCAAAATCTTTACAATACAGTCGCAACTAAACAAATAGCTGAGCGATTGGCTATCATTCATTATTCTATTCTTATCAGCAAACCCCGTATGGCATCGCTAACGTTACCTGGAGTGGACGAGGATGGACGGCTGCTCGCCAAACGGTGGAAAACATTTCTGCAGATTTATGTTCTGCCAAATGTTGTGATAAGTTGCTGTTGTTTCCTCCCTTTGCTTTTAAGGGTTTTACTGCATTTGTGACGAGAGTTTTTAGCATCTACTGAAGTAAAATGTAGCCACATGTTGGATCGCCGCCTAAATGTCCCACAGGCGCTGAATGGCTTTGTGAATCAGAGAAGAAATGCTCTGATCATGTCTACTTCCTCAGCAATGAAGTTGTCACTGTAGGCAAGAATTTCATTTTGCTTCGAGAGTGAATTTGTTGTGTTTGCCGTGGATTCACCCGCTGGAGACCTTTTCACTCTGAGGTCAATTGTACTAAATGTAAGTGACTGTAATGTTTTTTTACTGAACCCATCAGGAGACGTTGTGTGCTTTGTAACACAGAGCATCATTCTAACGGGAGTGTTCATTTGACCGAGGGCAGTCTGTGTCCATCAGAGTGCCGGGTGGAGATTGTTGTAACATTCGAACGGTAATCCTCTGATACGAAGGTGCTTTGAAAATATCTCCGTCACCATTATTAGTGCTCTGAGATCGTAAGGCTCCCCACAGGCATCAATAAACCTATTGTCATCCAGTTTCAGTCCTCATGTCCGACAACAGGCGTTCCTATGAAAGGCTTAATAATGTCAGAATGTGACATTTGAGGACTCATTTGTCCACATGACTCACGTGTATATGGTAGTAAACACCTGGGTCTCTCTTTGTTCTGTATCCATCCATCACCTAAATTCAACGACAGTTCTTTGTCGGTTGCACTTACACCTATAGGATCAGAAACTGGCTCTAAACATGGCCAAAAGTGTTTAGACACCCGTACTAAAAGCACAACTCCACCGCTCTTCTGCGATAACTTTCCAGCTTTCCACAAGATGTTGGTGACCTGGCTGCAAGGATGCGCTCCAGAGCACGGCCCACAATCAGCTCTCCGAGTGATCGCAAAGACGCTTGACGGGGATCGAGGTCAGGCGAAATTAAGTTCTGTGATGACCGACTTGGAAAACTATTTTTTAATTTTTTTATTTGCTCTGTGCACAGGGCCATTGTCATGTTGAAACAGGAAACATCATCGTATGTTTTAGCTCTTAGATTTCCATAAACTGAAACTCATGGGTCTTGCCAAACTCTTGCAATTGTTAAACAGAGAAACAACAAGCAACAGCACCACAATCTACAGCCATGACCGTAACATTGAATCGACTCCTCTCTAAAACATTCTAATGAATTCTTCATTGAAATTAATTCATGTTTTTTTTTTTTTTTTGTGTGGATGACTTTCTGAGTTTACCAATCTTTTTCGTGTTCTGTCCCTTTCCTCTCCTCTCTCAGGTTTGGGCCTCCATTCCTCATGCGCGAGGACAGGAGCATCTCTTGGGACCAGTTGCAGCAGAGCATCCTCAGCAAGGTCTATTATCTGATGCTGAATGGATCCCAGGCTCAGGTAATGGTCTCCCCCCCCCCCCACACACACACACACACACACACACACACACACACACACACACACACACACACAGACACCTCACACAGCCCCAATAGCACATCATCCACTTTATTTCTTTGCCCTCGACTCCAGTGCAGCAAATTAAAATAGCAGCGCAGAGGTTCATTAGAAGTTTAATCAATTTTCATTACGGTTGGGTTCTGTGTTTGGATTAAATAGTTCTCATTGTCTGCATACAAATGTCAGAGTCACATATCAAGCAAAAAAAAACTAGAAAAAAGTTTTCCTGCTTAGCATGCTGAGCGAATAATTGTTGGATTCCCTGTTGTTGAAGTTTGAGTTACCCTTTGTATGTCAGTGACTACAGTATTGTGTTGGCTCCTTATAATTAAATACCTATGTGAGTTCTCTTTTATAAATGCTTAGTCGTCACACCTGGTTAATACAATTAACCAGGTGTTAATTGTATCTCTCCTGATCTCCAGACACTACCACTACCTCGGGACATTATATTCTCATACACACACACACACACACACACACCCACACACACACACACACACACACACACACACACACACAAAGCATGCATAGAGCATACATTTAATTATGTCACCGCCCACTCAGAATCCAATAACACAAATCCTCCTCTTTACCGCTATAAATGAAGTTCTATGTTTTTAGAATAATGAGTGGAGATAAAAGGCAGATTTTAATTACATTGTATTAATTACATTGTATTAAAATGTCTTATATTACTGCTACATTCCTGAATACACAACACATCCCGCGAGTTTCACTCGGTTCTCACCGCGAGCCGCAAGCACATCTCCACTCTGTGTGTTTTCCCCTCGTAGACCGTTCAAGCGGACCAGCACACCATGAGCCCCCAAACCACCGCTCCGCTCTCAAACGCACCGGCTCACTCGCGCGGGCAACGCCATGGTGACAGGCAATACTTGAGGTGGCCTTATCCAGAGCGAGCAGATTTTAAGCTTTATAAGACGAGGACTAAGGCGGAGGAGAAAAGAGAATTATCAGCCTGTTATTTACTGATCACTATCTCGGTTTCTAAGTTACCTCCTCGAAGCCTGTCTGGCCAGATACCAACTCATTAAACCTTCCCTCGCCTTCGCCACACATATATTTCTTAATCACCTTTTGGTGGAAGATTGAACGGATAATCTTTGCTGAAAAGGCCATCAATATCCAAAGGGAGCAGGGCTTCTTTTTTTGCTGATTCTGTTCTTATTTTAAAAGGAAAACAAACTGTTATTACTGTGTAATATCAGCACTTACAATAAACAACAATGCTGTTTGTATTTTCACGAAAGTGTGCCAGTACTTTGCTGCCATTACTCTCTGCTTCTTCTTTGTTTTTTTACGAGATGTTTTGGTGCCACCCAGAGGTTTATTCAGCAAAATACAACTTTCCTGTCAGGGAATGGAAAAAAAGGAAAACTTGAGACGTTACTGACTTGCATGCCAAAAGTCCGGTTCCTCTTTCCCAGAATATCAAAAACAACCGAGAGTGCTCATGCACTGGATTGTTCGCTGAGGGCCGTGTGTTGGTCTGTGCTAAATGTCAGAGCTGGTGGAACGGTTTGAAAATGAAATGAACGGTGAAGTTTGTTGTTATTGTGTTGGAAAACACAATAACACATGCTTTTTGCCACTGCACCATGACCACTTCATGACACTTTAATTAAGGAGGGAAATATTTTACCTTCACCAGAATTTTACCCGATGACATTTCAGAAGATGCTTTTGTAAAATGAAAACCTTTTAGATTTTTTTATTATAACATTTAAGATATAGTCTTTCCTCTTATCGTCTGCTGCTTTTCAGCTGATTCCTCTCGGATAAACTCTCCTAATTCAGTTTTCTACCCGAATCCTTTTCATAGGGAAACCCAATCTGTGTTTTATAGTAAAGGTCATACAATACACCAGGCTTTTTTTGTTTTTTACTCTTTTTTTGTTTTTACTCAAAACGTACATTCTCTGATGGTAATATGTAATTTTTGTTGTTTTATAATTTAGAGATTCTAAAGGATTTAACCTTTCAAAAGAGTACATTGGGTACATGAAGAGTACATTGTTTTTTTAGTTTTTTTCTTTCCGGCAGACCGGTTACAATTTTACAGGGTTTAAAAATCCTCTCAGGTCTTTTACTAAATATTAAATAAATCGGAGTCCTGGAGGATTAAGTTATTGATGAGGAGTTATTGATCAACTGTGGGAGGTCAAAATACGGTCAAAGTTCTTTCAAAATAATCTGTCTTCTGAGTTGATGTTAAAATATTCCATAAAAGTTGCCTCTGTTATTGACATAGATTTTGCAACGCTCTCAAACTCTCATGGTCACTTTTTGCCGTTACTAGTACGTACTGATTACATGGGATGCTTACTTTAGCTTAAAGGAACAGTGTGTTTGCATTTAGGGGGGATCTATTGGCAGAAATGGAATATAATACAAATAAATATGTTTTCTTTCGTGCATAATCACCTGAAAATAAGAATGGTGTTTTTGTTACCTTAGAACTTAGCTTATAACTACATACGGAGCGGGTCGTCTTCTCGGAGTGCTATGTTGCTGTGTTTCTGCAGAAGCCCAGAACAGACAAACCAAACGCTGGCTCTGGATAGGAACATTGTGTCGGCCACTGTAGTTTGCCTGCACGTTTGCACACGGAGGAAGTACGTTTGCACATGTTTGCACATGGAGGAAGTTTCAGTCTGTTGCAATCTGCAACCTCACCTCTAGATGCCGCCAAATCCTACAATCCTACATTTAAAAGCTTTGCTACTTTCAAATTAAAGATGGTGCATTTATTTTACTTCTCGATATGAAGGCTTTGCATATTCATATTCTCACTCGGAAGACCCCTGGGTTTAGTTTTGGGTCCCGAAATCACTCAAAATCCTCACTGGACGGCTCTCATTTAATGCAGATCACGGATCATCTTCTCATTCAAAAAGTGTACCGAACTCTAATGTAATTACTCATTATAGTCCAATAGATAGATGGACCATCTGAAATGCTCGCTCAGGCCATTCAAACTTAAAAGAGAGACTATTCCTCTTTCATTTGCTGCTTTAGGCTCCTAATAACCAACTAATGTCTTTCTTTCTATGCACTTCTGCAGTCTCTGCGCACTAACGTCGGTCCGCTCAGAATGAACGCATTAGCAGCCTGATTCTGCCCCCTATAATCAGCCCTCTTGCCTTGATGAATTTTCTCTATTCCAGGAACAAGGAGGCGGCAAGACTAGTTGCGTCACCTATAGATAGAAATTAGGGCGGTTGTGTGATGTTACGTGTGGATCCTGCCAGATTCAGCATCAAATTAGAGAGTTGTTTGGTTTACACGGCACTTAGATGTTGTCCAAATGCTAAAGAAGTTCCTTACAAGCACTCTGTAACTCTAAATTTCTTATTCACGTCCATTATGTCTATTCAAAAGGTTTTGAAATACCAATTAGGAAATTGTTTCTCGTTTCTCTCCGTTCAAATGACACATGTTGACTTCTCAAGCTTTGTTTGGTTTACTCTCTGTTCTACATCGAGGCCTTCGTCATGTTGTATGTTCCTTTATAGGAACTCCTCTTCATGCTTAAATGTTGACAGAGATTAAATATATATGTATATACAGAGCAAATGTGTTGTTTAGGCCATAGTTCAATATTATAACATTGAATATGTAGTATGAAATATTTATATAATATAATTCAATATGATAATGTATTGTGTTTCAATAAAAATATATCTTATTATGTGAATCACTACAAATATTTGTTTGAAAAGTGATGATTGAGCGATATATATTATACACACAGTCCTGTCTATCTACATGAAATACAGCAAATTAGTGCTGAATGCAAGATAATGCTGTTATAATGCTGTTACAATAGGAATGCGGTTAGAACAAAGCCTTACGAGGCGCTACACAAGCAGTGAAGGGCAGAATGTTTCATCATCTTAAATAACTTCAAGTTATGCACTTCAGAGCGACGCTATGTTACAGAATGTCGGCGGTTATCTATACTGGTAGCGTTCACCTTTGTCTGTCCTCAGAGAAACCCCGTTATAATTACAGTGATGGCAGACCTGGAAAACAGTTGACCTCTTTTCCAGTCATTAAAAACACATGGAACAAAATTGACGTAGAAATGGTCATTTTATGGGCGAGTTAATCTATCAAACAAACTGAAGTAAAATATATTTCTTCATCCGTTGATAATCATTGAGTCATACCCCACAACACACCACCGTTCATCAACCTGCTGCTTGAGCAAGAAAGGACACAGATGTACCAAAGTGTGTTCCTCTCCCTGCAGAATGCTGGTGTGCTGTTTAAGATCAGAGTAGTGGGAGGATCGGCCGCCTACAGCTACCTGTCCCCACAGGACAGCAGGCCACTGTACCACCCGGCGGTTGACAGGTCAGACACACACTCTCACACACACACACACACACACAAATCTATGTGTATATACCTACATAGACTCATACCTAATCAACATGTAAATACTGTACACACTCTTTCTGGGGCCATAAACCAACCAAAAGCTATTTCAGTGGCCATGCCACATTGATGGATCGCTGGTAGTGAAAGCACAGTCACATAATGCAGTAAACACACGGACAAATAACCCTATCAGCGTATTAAAAGCAGGGTCGGTAATCTTGAGAAACTAGCAACAGCATGTTAGATTTTTAAAATGATCCAACAGAAAAACCCAGCCCAACTCTTCTCCAATGAAAGTAGCTAGCAGCACTTAGCTCCAAAAGTCGTTAACTCTAGCGAGAAAGTCCCCAAGCCGGTGATACTGACAGCTCCTCCCTTCAGGCCTCCCTCCAAACCAACTCTCCCAAAATGATCCTCATGAACGTAAACAAAGAGCATGTCTTTTGTTAATACTCGCAGTTGTTCGCCAGCAGCCTTTGGAAGACTCTGGTGACAAATGAAATGATTTGACGGACTTATTACAGTCCTCTGACAGTCGCACTTTATTTGTCAGAACATTTGATTCATTACGTGCTGTCAGGATGTAATGGGAGTTTCCACAAAAGTATCTAAAGAAATGTGGTAAAGATGATTACCAACCCTGCCTTTAAAACTGTCATGGAGATGACTGCATGTTCAGAACACACGGCGGACAGGTTTTCTAGTGCATTAGACAAAAAGCTGCAGTTTCTTTCAGAAGCAAATGGACCTTAAGAGGATTACAAGGGACTGAGTATAATGATTGGTGCCTTTATTTCCTATGTGATGAAGAGCAGCTGAGGGGCTTGGTATGAATGGCTGCTGCACTGAAGGTCAGATCTCCATAAAAGAGCTAGGAAAAGAGATCTTCCAAATTTGACTAGTCATCCAATAGGGGTGGGTGTGTGTGTGTGTGTGTGTGTGTGTGTGTGTGTGTGTGTGTGTGTGTGTGTGTGTGTGTGTGTGTGTGTGTGTGTGTGTGTGTGTGTGTGTGTGTGTGTGTGTGTGTGTGTGTGTGTGTGTGTGTGTGTGTGTGTGTGTG
>NW_022280113.1:1115624-1140187 GCF_004355925.1 Anarrhichthys ocellatus
GAGTGTGAGTATTTGTGTGTGTGTGTGTTTGTGTGTGTGTGAGTGTGAGTGTTTGTGTGTGAGTGTGTGTGTGTGTGTGTGTGTGTGTGTGTGTGTGTGTGTGTGCTTGTTGCTATTGTACCACCCGTGCAAAACTCAAGTGCATCCACTGTTGTCGGTACAGGAGGTGGTACTTCAGCGCTCCGTGTTGCGTTGTGGAGTTCTTTTACCTCTCTGGAATGTTTCGTTAGACATTTAGTACACTTTTTTTTTTGCATTAAACAAGTTCACAGAAAGCAATAATAAGAAAACAACATGAGTTCTACTTCAAAGATGGAGTGAAACTACTCACAGTGAGAATCATTCAATATTCGCCCAGGCTGTAAATCTCCATCCAGAATACAGATGCTTTGCAAAAATCAAATCAAATCAAAAAAGGAATTGAATTTTGACACGGCGAAACATTTGCCACCTGCGATTCGTCATGTTCCTGGAAGAAAACCAAAAAAATAGCCCTGAGGCTCAGCGTTCGGCGAATGTTAAATCTATCTTGGCCCTCTGTCAGCGCTGTTTGGTTGTTAAATAGCGACGCTGTTTTATCCTTCCTCCTGAGATCAAAGTAGTGAATACGATACAGTTGTGACAACTTCCACTATACAATGGCGGAGGCGGAACACGTGTACTTTCGGGTAAATCTTCACTTCGATGAATGATGAAGTGAAACACTCGATGAGCCCCAGTTGTGCTTGACCTGAATACATAGGTTTATTACAACACACATCTGATACCAGAGAAGATCCTGGTGCGGCTCGTATGCATGGACACAGTCGTACCAAAAAATAAAAGTAACGTACATACAGAATCATGCATAATCCCAACGGGGTCTGGAACATCGACAAGGTAATTAGTTTATGTGGTGTTCCATTGTACTTTTTTTCATTTCCAAATTGTCTGGAGCTCAGCAGATGTTCATAAGATTTGTATTTAAAGTTTGTCTCTTGCTGTACTGTAGAGCTCTGAAGTTCTGCGGCCCCGGGGGACCTCCTCACGTGAAGGTTGTCATTGAGTGGGAGAACAAGACTAAAGAATGGTAAGCAGTGTGCACAATCATGTTAACTTCTGACGGAGTGTGATAAGATGTAAAAAAAACACGTAGGCAGAGCGCAGGACCGTCGCGCCGATCCAAACTCAACTCTGCAGCTGACTGAGAAGGATAAACTGTGCGTGTGCTCCAGTCTCTTCGGCAGCATCCAGGAGGAGGTGGTCAAGGACGCGGAGAGTGTGAGGAGCCAGCAGCAGCAGCACCTGCAGCAGCATAGCTGTACGCTGGACGAGTGCTTTCAGCTGTATACCAAAGAAGAACAGGTGAGACTGAGGACAGCACAGCTCTCGAGGAAAAAAACTAAAGTTGTTATTCACACATGGTAGAATCCAGCCACCTGTCTGTCTTGGAGTGGCCTCGTGTGCCAGAATCTGAGGAAATTCTAAATTGCGAAAAAACAAATCAAAATTCACTCTCTTCTTAAATCACGAATCGTCTTTTGGTGGTTGTTGTTATACAAGTTGTAAAATAAAGGCGCAGCGGCGCTTCATTCAAAACAAACAAATCAGCCATTAATGCAGCAGTAAAGCTGTAAATGAATGCTGCATTCAAAGGGAAACTTCCACCAATATTTCACATTAAACTCTGTTTACAGGTCTAGGACAGTACCTCTGATTATGCGCATAAAGCTTTTTTCGTTGCTCCAGAGGGAGCTATGTAGAATCTGATAAATTGCGTTAAGTGGTGTCACCTGAGTCAATGTCACTTGGGGCTGAAAAGTAGAAGTTTGAAATTGAAAAGATGGTTGTCGCGTTCGAAAAGAAGCGAGATTACCGGAAATGCTCGAGGCCACATTAGTCACTATTTGTGCACCCAAATCCCCCCCTGAAGTTGGCAGACGCATTTCATTGTTTGTCATGTATGCACAAGGTTTTAACAAGAAAATAATTGTGTGAAATAAAAAAGACTTTTTGGAATCTGACAATGCAGGAGTGCAGTATTAAATGTGTGTAGAAGTCTTCTCAAATAAAAGCAACGATATCCTGATTAAAAAAACTTTCATATTCAAATATACGTCATCACATTGCTCCTATTACGACCTCCAAGCAAGTGGTGACTTAAATCTTGTTAGTCATAGTTATTAGTAGCACGTCCACTTCTTGTTCTTAGCGATGGTGCCCTTTTCGGTATCTGTACACCGTCTGTGAGCTGTGTGCTTTTCTCAAGCCTTAACTCCTGCATACCTATACCGGCAGTGAATTATTCTATCAAGCCACAGCGAGGAGGATAAAGAACAGAAATTTGGGAACAAATGGACAGAAATCCCTGCAGAGCTGCAAAGTACGGAACATTGCAGATAATAGAGTTCTTATTTATTTTCAAGTAGGTTTTCTTGCAGAAGGAATTTGTCTTGGTTTTGTGTTGCAGGGCTGTGCAATATGGCCCTAAATCTTTTATCACGATATACGTCACTTCATATATTGAGAACGATATATTTCATCATATATAGCGTGTTTCGAGTAAAAAGAAGAAAAAGGGAAAATGAATGAAATGAAAAGTACTGAATATTTTCAATTTTTTTGAAGAACTTTAGTGCAAAATAAGCATCAAATTATAAAGACAAAAATGTGCACATATGATAATCGCATTGAACTGAGTGGTAAAGTGTGATGTAAAAACAAAACCCCACTTGTAAAAAAGTATTTACATCATGTTTACAAAGAAAGTTAAGTTAGTATGTTTTACGAAATTCTGTCTCACAATATCTCAATATATGATGTCATCACGACCCGATTCCAAGAAAAGCTGATTACATTTTACCCTCCCGAGACGCCACTTGTCGCTGCATGACGTGTGTGTAGCGCTACAAATCAAAGTTGAGCCGGTCTCAACTTTTTCTAATGTTTCAATGAGCCGGTGAAGTGTCAACCAATCATAGGATTTTGTTTCATGCTTTTCTGTTCCATCTTAAAAAACAAAAAAAAAAAAAAAATGCCGTTAGCCAGTTCCCGGTGCTATTTAATGACGTCAACGGGCGCTTGAGCCACACTTTAATAACGTAGCTGGCCACGCGTGGCCGTTTTGTTGGTTGTGTCGCTCGTCGTGTGAAAAAGGCAACAAGAAGCCGCATCATCAGTTACTGTTGACGTTAACTGAAAGAGAGCCCTGATTACCCTCTTTCCTTGAGTCTCTCCTCTAAGTGTGAGGACCTATGAGTGAGACTCAAGTGAGAGCAAACAAGGGGACAATCAAGGGAATTGGGTCGTACCTTCGTACTGTCTGTCTTTTTCTTTCCCTATGTTTCACACGCGTAATCGCATAGCAATCACATCTGTATTTGTCTATCTCTTCCCTTGTCGGAGCAAGTAGCCTATTCATTTCAGTGATTTATGGCAGCAGAGTTGCAGGAAGCGACTCCGCTGCCCACTGAAACTCGCAGCGCACCAAATCAGCACTTTGCTGCTGACGGAAAGGACCGTCAACGCCCACGCACCAATTAGGTTTTGTGAAAGGATGCAGCAACGCGAGGCGAGGAAATTCAATTTGCTGATCTCATGTCATGAAGCAACATTTTAAGACGAGGGGAGCATGGAGCTTTAAAAGGGGGACAATGGGTCCATTAAGCTGCCTAATGCTAGAGGCAGGATTTTGCTATAACCGATGGCTTTAGTCATGACTGGGATGGTTATTAATTTTGATAGAATCTTTTCAGTGAAGTCAACCTCTGAGCAGTGTGACGAGAACGTAATAGGCTAGAAGCATTTCACCTGAGTCACATCCCCACTTGAGTCCTCAGTCTGCACTATAGAGCCTGTAAAACCATAACGCAAGAACCCCTAATTACATGATGAAATAACCACAAACATCAATAAATGTTACATTTCTGTTAAGAAATTGATTTCTTTAACCGTGCAATTGGTTCTTCGACTGATTCCAGCTTGCCCCAGATGACGCCTGGAAGTGTCCGCACTGTAAGCAGCTTCAGCAGGGCATGGTGAAGATGAGCCTGTGGACTCTCCCTGACATACTCATCCTCCACCTCAAGCGCTTCCGACAGGTACGTGTGCCGTAAAGTGGTCTCCGGTGAAAACACGATCAACGGCTGACTCGATTCAATGGCTCGTATTGAAGAAAAATGGCTCTCTTAGTAATTGCATCAAATATTCTGCAGTCAATGAGGATTCGGTCTCTGACAGTTTGAGAAGTTATAAGTGAGGGGTAAGATATGTGCTGAGCGATAAATGCATTAAAGACAGAAAAGTAACATGGGTATTGAGCTGGCAGGCTGTCGCCCGGGTAGATGGAAATTTGGGCTGCAAAATACAGCTGGTCCTCTTGCCAGCACGGTTGGAAACAAAATGGTATATTTCAATCATCGAAACATACCCTCTGGTCTGCCCTCCTTTTTTTTAAAATGGGAACCGACACCCCCCCCGAATGTCCCATGCAGACGCGTCAGCTGGGGAAATAAGATAGGGGTCAATCCTACATATCCACCATGTCAGTTAGAGCTTTTTCTAAATGCAGCTGTACACAACAAATGCTGAGTGAAACATTCTGCTGGTGTTCGTCTTTGGGGAGAGAGATCTCCTGCTGCACGGGAAAAACACAATGGTACTAATCAGTAATTACCAGCAGCTTCCCACACACATACAATACATCCAGCTGTGCTGCTTCCACCAGACAAGTCACCGTTTCTTTGGTGTTGCACGGTATACAGATACTAGAAAAATATCGCAGGACCCTGGGCTTAAAAACGGCTCGATAGCCTATTTTATCAGTACCGATAATTTATAGTGAGGGTTTTTCTCTCTTATGCACGCAGCCGATACAAGCGCTCGTGTTCACAGAGCGACAAACTCTTTATTCCTCCCGCCGTGTCGACATATATACCCGGCATCACTGCTTATGAGAGGGCACTTGAATTCCCTCAGACAGACTATCTCCAGTCCCAGTTGGATATTCAAAAGTATCAACTATGGGACAATAATTCATTTTTTATGGCTTCTTTTCACACTTGCCTTGCGTTAAAAGACACAAAATTAAACGCATCAAAACCGTCTCTAATAACTCTTTCCACTGTTCCAACAATCACCAACTCTGCTTCGGTCGAAAATCAGCCCTTCATTCACTGATGTGAAAGAAAGCGCTGTTTTGGTCTTCAGACTCCATTGGAAAAACACAGATTCAGCCGCTGGATTGGCAATTTCTGGCATCAAATTCGTTGGGAAACAGATTTTGCCAGACTGCTGAGGTGAAATAACTGTAAGATTACTAGCACGTTACCCCTCTTTCTGACTGAATCAGAGGACAGGAAACGCATTGCACGCGTAGGATTGTGGGTGTTTTAGGAGCGCAGAATCCTCAGAAGGAGTAGGTCCTCCGTAGAATCGGTAGGATCCTCGTCATTGGAACAGTCCCTCGGCGGGATTCGACGAGGTAGCATCCTTGAAATTCAGCCGTTGAAGGATCCTTCCTTGACTTTGATTTTTCCCTCCCCGCTCCGTGTTTTCTGACGGAGACTCAGACGAGGTAGGCTGTACCAATGTGAGCAACGATTGAAGCCTCCCAGTACAACCATAATCCCTCGAGGTGTAGCCGTCTCCAACGCTGTGGGCCGATTCCACACTAATTCTAAGCAGGTGTTGGAAGTAATTAGGCTTTTAGACATGTCATAGTGAGGAAAGCACAGGTGTGATTCAGTCTCACGGTCCTGGTGTTGTGCATGCTGGCTCACTGCCGTGACTCACTGGGACACTTGATGAGAGCAGAGCCATCGTTGATGTTATTAGCAACACCTGTGCTTTTCCTACTGTGACAAGTTAAACATGACTGCTGTGTAAAAGGTTTTTACTTATAAACCACTCTGCCATTGATAAGCACCGACAATAGTAAGAGCCCTCCACCTGCAAATGCACAGTCACACACCCTCTCATTCTCTGGGTCAAGCTCCAACACGGTAGCCTTCACCGGGGACTCGTTAGTATCCACACTCATGCCTGACGTCAGGAACAGCCAGCCACACATAGTTTAAGCACACTTGGTTTAAGTGCCTCTCTAAACCAAATCAGTAAATATTGTCATCGCAGGAATTATTTTTGTGCTGCTGACGTTGATGTTGACGTCCTTGTGACGAGTCCTGTTGGACAACACATGCTCGAGGGACTGATTAAAGGAAGTCTGCTCTTCTCGTTGCACATTTCTTTCTTTTGTCTGAATGATGTTTGAAAATGTGTGAGGTGTGTGTGTGTGAGAGACCATTTAATCCCTAATTGGTTCTCAATTAATTAGAACAGTGTACCTCGTTGAGGCCATATTTGTCTTTGTATTTATGGTCCGTGTGCTTCAAGATGGTATTTGAGTAGAGTTAGAGTTAATTGTGTCTTCATCACAATACCATCACATATCTTGGTACTCATACTTGTTAAACACTGGGTAATGATAATAGGTTAACCCTATAATTGTAAGTGCTGACACACTTTTACTTCTCCGTGTGTTAACTGGTTGAACTTCCATGGACCACACACATACATATACAGTGTGTGTGTATATATATATATATATATATATATACACAGTATATAGAGTACGCGCGTGTCTGCTCTACCTCTGCCAACCCCAACCAGTTAATGCTCCAGATGCATGTGGCATCTGCTATATATTAGTAATAATAATGATACACTTTATTTATATAGCACCTTTCCAAACACCGTTACAATGTGTTTTCCAATAAAAACAGAACACATTTAAAACACAAAGAGAAGGACATGAACTAAAAGCCAAGTACTAAACCCATAACAACAGGCAGGTCATTCCACAGTGGCATCTGGGGATCTCAGGGTGCCGTAAGGGACACAGGGCATGAAGAGATCTGAAAGATCATTTGAGGTGAGGCCACTTAGGGCTTTGTACGTGATCAATGATATCTTAGCCGGAAAGCCAAGATTGATGAAATGTTTTTGATGAATTGAATGAGCTGGAGATGTGAGATTTTTGCTGATTTTAGAGAGAGAGAGAGAGAGAGAGAGAGAGAGAGAGAGAGAGAGACTATGATTTTTGGGAGAAATGGTCTAATCCTTGAAATGTAGGATTGAAAAGCAGGATTAAACAATTGATATAACATGTTTGTCTAAAATGAGGTTTTGATCGAAAATGACTTTCTGCAGTGCTGAGTTGTTGAATGGGACAGAGAGCCAAGACTTTTTGATATTTTGGTGATTGCGCTATCTTGACTTATGATCAATACCTCTGTCTTATTCGCATTTTGCTTCAGGAAATGTTGTAAAGGTATGGAATTTAATTATTGTCAAAAACCCGTGCATAATAACCAGGCGCGTGCACGAGATACGAACGTACAGATGAAATGCCGATCCTTGCTCCGCGTCCACCCCTGTGTATATGACAACAGAAACATTGATCAGACTGTGAGTGTTGAAAGTGACACAATCAAAGCCAACGTCTATTCCATCCCCGCCTCCAAAGTCCACTTGGCGAACGAGAAAGTGTTGAGCAGTTGGACATGCGTAGGTCATTTGGATAAAATTATCACGTATTGGGAATCTAAAGTTACTTTCTTGAAATGAAAAATGATTAAAACCTAATAACAGCTTTTGAGATCTTAAATTTGTGTTTAAGCAAAGTAATTGCACTTGTGCTTTGAAGCGGAAGTAAGAATAGGGGATCATCAGGACAGCAGACATGGATATGTCCAATTTCATTTGTCCAAACCCAAATATATAAACCTACTGCTGTCACAATGTGCCGTTGTCACTGTGCCACCCTTATACACATTGTTTATTGATATCTTGGCCTCTGATGCTCTCATTTGAATCACCTTTTTAATTGGCCTCATTTGAGTCCCCCAATTTAATTGACACAAATTTACAGCAATGATTTGTCATATTTTGTTGTAGCCTACATTATGCGTAGAATAGAATATTCCCTTCATTATTTTAAACATACAGTACTTTCTGATCAGTGTTGGATCCATGTATGTTGTTAAAGGGTACCATTTGTGCGAGTGTGTGCCCGTCAAAATATCTGTATGTCCCTGCATGATCGCCAGGGCCAATCAGGGCATTTTTATTTCACGTCTGGCACTTCCTACGAGCCCTGCTCTCCCTCCCTCACAACTTCTGACTCTTCGAAATGACACGTATCAAAAAACCATTTTCGCAGCCACGGTTAAGCCCGAGCTATACTTTCACCTTTGCCCGGTGCTTGATTGGCACTCCTCTGCCTCTTCTGACAAGCAACTGGCACCATGTTGCACGCTGAGCTTCAGCCAGGCACCCTAGGTCAAACTCCAGCCATGGCCATCAGGCACTTCCTTGCAAAGCTCCCATTCCACGCCGTAATTTCCATCCTCTGACCGATGTGATTTTTCTCGCCACTGCATTAGAATTCAGTTAATCGCTCTGTTGGACTCTGTGCCAAGGACCAGCTCTGCACAGGAGACTTATCCAGTAGCCAGCAAATCCGCACAACACCTCCTAAGGTTGTGAGGGTATGCAAAAGCTTTCATTATGATCAGCAGCCAATGCCTGGAAGGGGAAAAGAAGCTTCAATAGTGAAAAATTACTTGACGGGAAAATCGATACTGCAATTCTCTTGGCATCAACTTTTCCTGCAATCCCACCCTGGAGTGATACAGAAATTCACAAGCTGATGTTTTTTTAATGCTATCCTCCCGCAACATCACTGATAGGGGTGTGGTCCAAAAGTACATGAACATGCTTGAAGGTTTCATTCTTTAGAGACAGTTTTCTTCCCCTTGTGATTAGTCTTGGATGTGATATTATTTCAAAACTGTTTTTTATTTGTTGCAACATTAATTTCAAAGCTGCTCAATCAGTTGATTTCTGTTCGATCCACTCCTCATAGGAAAATGTGTTATTTTTCATGCCTGCACATATGTGTACTGTATATTAATAAAAAAATGTTGAAACAGGTAGGCGAGCGGAGGAACAAGCTGTCGACCGTGGTGCGCTTCCCCCTGACTGGTTTGGACATGGCCCCCCATGTGGTGAAGAGGAGTCAGAGCATGAGGAACCTGAACTTAGGGGGCTGGCCACCGCCCTGGAAGCAGCCGTCAGGCCAACATCACCAACCTGCCGACATGATCCTCCCCCACGACTATCTGTACGACCTCTATGCTGTGTCTAACCACCATGGAGGAATGCACGGTGGACATTATACTGGTATGGAATTGGGCAATATGATACATTATTCATGTTAAGTTCAGGAGGGCAGTGTAACTTCCTGCTTGCAATCAGCTTTTTATGTAGTTCCATTGGCTCCAGCCAGGGGCCGGGTAAGAGTAGTGAGTGAGGATTCAGCAGGCAATCAATATCAGTATAAAACAGGCAATAAAAGAAAGTGTGAATCACCCCTACCATGAGAGCTCCTTGAGCCTGCAGCCATAAATGAGCACCCAAAATATCAAGCAGTTTTGCTGCAGCAGAAATCCAGATTAGCTGTGGACAGACACAGAGGTTCACACTCACTGACGGTTGCATGACTCCTCTGGCTTTTTCACACTGGCTTCTTCTACAAGGTTGAGCCCAGCAGTAGTTGCACATAATTATTAAATTGACAAGTCAATGCCAGTGTGTGGAGGATTTTCAGACAACGCTCGGACCACTAATGAGTAATACCCTCCGCTCACCGTAATACTGTCGTCACTGGCTTTTTCATTTCATTTCATTTGTACATAGTTCAAGGAACAGCCATACAGAGCTACAAGAGACCACTTGATAATATGGCACATGAGGAATTTACCAGGGAATGAGGGTAGAATGAGGAAGTTGATGCTAATGAACCATTAGATAATGAGTAATCAGAGTTGCTAATGATTAATAAGCGATTAGTTATTTGAGAAAAGTGTGAGGAACAAATCAGGAACAACTTGATAACTGATCAACTCATTAATAAGTACTCCCCTAATACCTCCTAATATAGGACTGTAGTGGATAATGATGAGTAACTAGACAACCTAATGAATCATTAGATAAGGATTAGTTGATATCTGCGAATCGATCATACTGACCACTTCCTTTATGAGTCGTTCCTGATTAACTCTGAAGCTGCTCAGCAGCACAAAACTAGTAACGACTCATCAATCACTCATAAACGGAACGTGAATTACTCTTTTTGTGTTCCCCCAAGTAAAGCAATATAGAATACTCTAGTAGTAATACTCTAGTAACTTATCATTCTCTGCTATATAGTCCTTCGTTATGAGTTATTTTGGAAGTACTTATTAATGATTCGTTAAGTATCAAGTCGTTCCTGATTCATTCCTCACTCAATTAACTCATCATTCCTTTCCCTGTTCTTTTATATGGAAGTTGCTCAGTGGCGCATGAAGGACAAGAAGTTTGACTTCCGAGTATCAAATCCAGATGGAAATGTGGATCTTCCGGCGATCCTACGCATCCATCGCACCCATTGGGCCTGCGCACTAGCGATTCCTTTAACCCCGCCTCCCAGCCCTCGGTCCAGCCTCGTTCTCTGGCTCATTCACATAAACGGAGGAGGGAACTGTGGATTCGGCTAATATTGCATTTTACAACTTTTAGGACCCAGTGTATTAAACAGTTCAAGTGTTCGTACTGGGAAGTTAATTTACCTTTAAAAAAAAAAAAAAGTAGTTTATGCGCTGAGTTACAGATGTCTCTTCCCATAATGTAAATCTGTGCAAAAATAATGTTTTTGGGCCCAATGGCGTCACGTGACGGACCCGTAAATTGTAATTCCATGGTTTGGCCACGATGTAAAATTTGCTTCAAAAAACTGCTGGAACGGAGGTTGCACTGAGTTACATTATGATGGGTTCAAGCTCTCTTATATAAAAATGAGCATTGGGCAAAGGTTAATTATTACATCATCATGATCAAACAGTGTGCAAGTTTTTTATCGCGGTATTGTATTAGATATTGAGATTTGTGGAATTTCACTGGTATTGGTATCACCTATATTATATTTCTGGTATCTTGACATACCTTGCGGTTCACCAGCAGTTTATTCCTCATTAGTTCCTGATTGAATGAATAGAATGAAAATAAAACCTCTTCCTGCCACATTCTGAGGCAGAGTTATTCCCATTTGTCTCGTATTACATTCCTTCAGCTCTTAGGAGACACTTGCTGGTACGTATGTGATGACTTCAACTCACTGACATTATAGGAATCTTGACACACAGGTGAGGCAAAGCCAGGTCTGTAATTGCCGGGGATGGTTTGTGAACACCCACAGCACGAAGGCTAATATGCAGGAGAATTGGAGACAACAGGAGATGAGGAAAATAAAGCAGTCGCCTCCATAACAGCTTGCTTGACAGTTGCCTCCTGTCTCTGGGTTTTTTATGGCTTGGCTGAAATCTCACCTTTGAGTTGTGTGGGTGGTATACATACAACATAGCTGCATTGGTTTTATGCGATATGTATCGAAGCCTCTTTATTTTTATATATTATATATTTATAGTTTGGACCACTTTCTTTGCACTGTTTTTATGTAAAGCAGATTAAGTTTTCTCATTTAAGATGTGTTGCACAAATTGAAGGAATAAGGCTGTCATCAACAAATCCCATGAAAACCACTTTAGCTCCTCCACGCAGCAGATGTGAAGTTTTGCTTCACTTGATGTGAGCACTTTCTCATAATTGCATTTGACAAATTCTGCTGCTGTTTTCTTGTCCAGCTTACTGTAGGAACTCAGTGGACGGACAGTGGTATAGCTACGACGACAGCAGCGTGGACTTGGTGCCAGAGGAGGAAGTGTGTACCAGAGGAGCCTACATCCTTTTCTACCAGAGGCGCAACGTCATTCCTCCATGGTCGGCCAGTTGCTCCGTCAGAGGTATGATATCAAGTGACTAGCAAACAGGAAATAATCGATTTAAAAACCATGACAAAAATGTTTGAATTGATGTCTATTGTGGGCTGTGGGGATTCTTCCATAGTTCTCAAAGATAGAGATTCCAGATTGTCAAAAACTAAATAAAAAAAAAAATGAAATCAGAGAATAGATTGTTCTATAGTTGACCTGCCCCTAATCAGAAGACATTCTACCAGGCATAAAACCATAGTCTGCTCCATCTGCAGTTCCTTTTCCCACACAACCTCCCTCTGTCTAACAACTGCTCTGCTAGGTCTGTGCACGTCAAAATAACAGCAACCCCTGCCACAATAGCCATTGTTAAATTATGTAAACCACTCTCCAAGGTGACAAGTACATTTTTCCCTCAGGGTTTCAGTTTCTTATCGGCATTATTTTCAATGAGCTTGTTACAAATCCTAATTTTAAATTCATGCATGAGTGTAGTTGGTTTGGAGACAGCCGCCTATGCTCTGTGTGTCCCAGGAGGCTTCTTTTTTTTTAAAAAAGAGGTTAATATAAATTAAATGTCTATTGTCAAAATACCCTTTTAACAACTTCAGAGTAAGCCCATAGGTGTCGCTACCAGGAAAGATTCTCTCCGCTCATCACAAGGACAGCTGTTTGACAATTGCTTTGTTCCTCAAAAGCCTTTCTCCCTGTTCTACGCTTCTGTAGATGATGATGTGCAGATGATTAAGTCTGCAGGGTTTGGAGCGTGGCTTGGCGCAGACATAACAGATGCTTTCAATATCATGCCACTCCTCCCCTCGCTATGGCATCTTTTTGGTGCAAGATAGTGTTCAAGCTTTTACTTATCTGCTAAATTCACATTTGGGTGCCACAGTAGCCCTCGCAGTTTTGGCACTTTGTGAGAAGCATTATGCTGGATTCTCTACACAGACTCCCTTTTGTCCTGCATCTTTTAGACAATTTTGTTGTTGTTGATTTTTGCCTCATCCGTGCCAGTTCAGTGTGGAGAGCATCTGAACGAGCCGACTCACGGCTCGGCACTACGAAAGGGATGAGAACGAGGGTGTTGTAATTTAATGTCGTTTTCTAAAATAATATGTTAACTGTTCGTCATAACATCTTTTTAATTTGTGGATAAATATATGATTTTACACTGCAAACATTTCCAGAAGAATTAATTGTTCAGACGAAGGCTGTAATGTGTGTAAATAATGATTTAGCAAATTTTGTATTACAGGTTTTTGGGCGTTATCTATAGTAAAAATAACAGTCCAAAATGGTCAACAGTTGCATAGTTTTAAGTCAAAAACCTTGACATTTTTTGTGAGAGGATCCTCACACCCAATATCTACTGGTATCTTTTATTCAGTGTTGAAATTCAGTATTTTTCTCTTCATCCTGCTGCATTATATGTACAAGCCTCCTGACTGGCACACTGCTCCTAAAACCTGAATTGTTAGCACATACGCCTCAGCTCTGCATGCATTGCAGGCTGTAAGCATCCTGTAATATATCATAGAGCGATACTATAGGCTACGAGTAACACATGTAAGCACTTTAAGTATTGATACTATCGGTAAATATAAAAACGCACCCCCTTAAACCTATAATGTTTCAGTCATAATATTACTGGAGTATTATGGGCTTACTATAGAAGATGTGTAGCCCAAGTACAATAATATAACAATAAAATCACAACTGATTTTGACTGGCATAGTATAACATGCTTAAAGACATAATAATTAAATAGGAATAAGTTGCAAGAGATTGCTGATACTGGCATATATACACTCCAACAGGTCCTTCCGTTCATCTGTCTGATCCATTCCCGTGAACATAAATGCGACGTTCACCGTGGACATGCTTTCCAAATAACTTCATTATCCAAACTACTTTCATTCCTGGTCATGAAATGTGTGTAACTGAGGCTCTCTCTCGCTTTAAATATCAGAAGTTCAAAAATATTCATCCTCAGGCCAAACCCTGCAGCATGCCATGCCTTCCATTCAATCAGATGACTCTCGATTTAGCTCGTCCAAGCCCCTGCAGGATCTTTTGCACTCCACTTTTGGTTTAGCCGAAAGCACAATTTAAATATGTATAGTCCTGGTATGTCTTCTCTTCCTTTTGCGCCAACCTCCTCTTTAGTCCATTGCCAGTAGATGTCTCTGTAGTTTGTGCATTTCTTGTATTTTCATTTTAATCCCACAATCTTCAAATGCAAATGATCAAAGCCATTCTAGCAGGGAGTACCACATTCACTGTCAAGCATCTCAGAGCCATCTTGGGAATCCTTTCATTTAGCTGCTCCTTAAAAAGTTGCATCTATGAGATGATAAAAGACTGCCTCCCACTTTGTCACTGGTGCACAAGTTGGTGTCATGGTAAAGGCAAGGTTGTTTTTCACAAAACAATTGCTCTAATGTTTGAAGCAGCTCTACTAATGGCCTTCTAAGGTGCGGTGAATATACAATCAGATACTGCTCCTTTGATCCTCAGCGTGATCTCATTTTCTCTGATTTAACCTTAGAAAAACACAAAAACTCAATATCCCTGAAACACTAAAAAATATATCTTGCCAAGGTCCCAAAATTATTACTGCTGAGACTTTTTGGGCTTTCTCTTTTCATGATGATATTCCTGCATCAAAAAACATTTGTCTTCCATAATCAGAATATTGTAATTATATATTAACCTTCTGGAATCATCCACAGCTGAGTTGAAATCATTAACCCTACCAACCTTCCACCAATCTTATTCATCATCAATAACGTCGTGCCAATGGCGGTATGCGTGCCTGAGTTTGCTAACCACTTCACTACATCGTATAATCACCTCATAGTCGAGGAGCTCATGTGGAATGGCCAAGCTTAAACTATATACTGCATTTTATTAAACATTTCAAACACAAATTGTCTGACTGAACTGTTGTCATATTTCACAGATACAATTATTCAGAGTAAAAAATAAAAAGAACCATCCATCATTAAAATATAACTTTTTTTGTTCTATGCAAAGGGAAATAATAGATGCCGACAAACCATTTCTTTGCCAGCTCCCTAGATTATAGATACAGCACTGGACATATCTCATTGTGAACAGTCAGTGCCGTCTTTGCAATGACTGACTTTCCTCCTTTGTGAGTTGCCATGGTACTGGTTCAGTCACAGCATTCTGGTTTCAACACAAACTGAATTTGCAATTACCTAGTTCAGGGAGTTCTGTGAAAGAGGCAGACACTCACTCTTGGAATCCACAATCAGGGCTTGACATTAAGCTTTTTCCCTTTCGGGCAAGTAGCCAAAATGTTTTGCTTGCCCAGCAGCCATATTTACTTGTCCGAAATGGAAAATGGACAGGCCATAATTTGGACAATTATCATAATTTAGGTATGCTCTCCTCATAGCCCCCGGACTTGACAGAAACAGCCATTTTACCTTGCTGACCATTGTAAAACACATTTGAACTTATCAGAGACAAAATGAAACAAAACATCATTAGGGTTTCCACTGTTCTAAAATTCCCCAATGCTTGTTGCTTTCTACAGAAGCTTGCCAATCGCTAGTTTTAATTGTATAATCTAAGCTGCCCCTCGCTGCCGGCCACCAGCCCACTGTTAGGCTCATTTTCTGTAGCATAAGCATGAAAGCATGGCAGAGTTAGAAAAGTAGCTCGCTAACTAGCCAGCCGCTCAATCGGTACAATTAAACAACTTAATGATTCATCCACACACTGTTGCCACAGCGTAGGAAAGCACGTTGATGTCCCCAGATGAATGACATCTTTGTTCAGATCATTTTCTGTGACCAGTGTAGCATGAAAGCATGGCGGAATCAGCAAGCTAGCTAGTTAGCTTGCTAATTCCACCATGCTTCCATGCAACAATGGTGACAGAAAACAAGCCCAACAGCGGACCATCTCATTATCTCTCGAATAGTTCAGCCTTTTAGCAACATTTCTTTCCATCTCTCTCTTAGTGAAGCAACAGCCATGACAACTGAGCAGGTTAGCAGAAGGCTAAGCTTACTGTTAGCATTAGCACTTTACCATTTTCTTTCCATATCTGAAACGATTTGCCGATATTGTAGCTCTCTAGAGCCTAGAATCACAGTTTATCATCTCAAATGTATGCAATATCGATTCTGACACCCAACAACAAGCAAGATGACATTTCCGATGTGTAACTTTAGCCCACTACTCCGAGGTAATTCGTGTTTGACTTAATCATGTCAGTTGTACAAAGGTCCATAGGTGCCTACTCCACAGAGGGGTCTTTTTGCCCCCACACGATTTTGTCATTGGCGGCAAAGATTTTTGGCTTCAATAAAAGCACTTAATCAGCGGCACACAATAAACTAAAAAAAAACCTACAAAGTATGTAAATCATGTCCCAGCAATGTTAAACACATGCTTGACTGCACAGTGAGGAGAGAAAATGTGTTAACTGGTGGATTCACAATTACAACCCTCATTGTATTATCCTTCTCTTGAATCACAAAGACGGCTACAAGTCTGAAGAATGTAACACAGCTCCACACACAATGCTGAGTTCTTGCTCATATGATTTATGTTTTGAAATGTGACACTTTTTATTCCATGCCATGTTTCCATACCCGGACGTGATTAAGTCTGCATGCTGCACTCTTTCCATCAAATATTAAAGGTGCCTAGTATTGGGTCTGTCAGCATCAATGACATATGCAGAACAAATGTAAAAGAAAATAATAAAGGAAAAATCAAACGGAAAAACAGGTACTGTTACAATGACCGTTTACTGAGTCGTGTGCATCAGTAAAATAAATGCATTCAGAAATTACTCAACTACCAGATGAAAAGGCAGACAGGAAGGACTCAGTAGAGCAGTGGGAGTTTATTAGGGATATTAAGGTAGAGTAGTGTGGAGACTACAGAATATTTATGTCAATGGTAAGTCAGCACACGATCGTAAATGTCAACAAATATGTAACCTTTACCCTTATGAACAATGCATTTCCTTCCACTGTACAGTACATGTCAGTAATAATGTTTTACTGCTGTTTGACATTACACACATTTTGTCGACATAATGTACTTTCCGTTGTTCAGTTTGTCCACTTTCAAAAGGACAAGCACTCTAGAGTCTAGAGTGTGTATCTTCATCTGTGTCCACTTCCGCTGTGTAAAACCCATGTGTATATACATGTATCTCTGTAGGTGTAAAATATTTAAGGCGAAATGTGTGAAGTGTATTGAAGCTTTAAATAATGTGAAAAATAATGATTAGACTTCAAGATGAATGCAGAATTTCTCTGTAAAAGGATAGCTATATAATATACTTAAATATTTCATACAGCAAAACATTACATAGAAAATGGTCTGAAATAGTATGCACTTTAAAATTTGGCTATTTGACACTGAGTGCTACAGAGCCATGTCGATGCATGCACAATAAGCTGCTTTAAGATTTGTGAAATCAAAACCTATTAAGTCAATAATTTTTGAATTTGTACATGTAGCTAAACTAAGTGTGACTCGCATTCTAAAATGGCTTTTTGTCCCCCTTACTCAAGCAATACACTTTTCAGATAGGCAGGTTCTGTTATTTGAATATTTCCTCAAAATAAGGAAAGCTGTTGCTGTCCCTAAAAAATGTGTGCAAATACTGTGATAACCATTTAACTGTTAAATTGTTTGTGTTAACATTTGTGCTCGACACATCTGCTGCTCACAGAGCTATGATAGAAAAACTCTTTGTTTCAGGGGGCATGTATTGTATTTAGCATTATTTTCCTCCACTATTGTACTTTATTCTTCTTTTCCTGAGGAAGTAATTCACAGACATAAATAATTGACAATTGGACACGCAGCGGCAGTGAAACATTTGAAGCTTATTTCCTTCAAGTTTCAAATGCTCTAAAGTCGGGGCCGGGGGGGTTCGAATTTTCCACTCTCCCTACCTGATCTAAACTGTTCTTGGAAAGCAAAGAGGACATTGTTAAACCACAATATTGTGGGAAAACTTTGTTGAGAAAAAAAAACTTAACAGAATTGGTTGGGGATGTTATTCAAGAGAGAGAGAGAGATGATGATGCATTGAAGGGATCGGAACACCTTCCAGGTTACGGGCTGGAGTACATGATAAGGTGGTTGCTACCAAGTGGTTAAATGGTTCCACAAAACGTACAACTCACCCATTTAAATGATATCAATACTTTGAAGCGAATCACTCCTGATCTAACTACCTGTTCAATCTACAATCGGTGAGTGAGTATGAGGGTTGATCTATGTGCGTGAGTGAGTCAAGTAAAATGTGATCGGACAGTTACAATAACCTTTGGGTTAACATTCTATAGATCTATCCTGGGTGCCTTCTTTATTTTCCAGTTTATCATTATGATGGTCAAATCAAGAATACATTTTTTTTTTTTTTAAGTCATTTGAAAATCTGTAGGAAAGTGTAGACGCAGACGAGCAACAATCTAAACTGCTTTGTAAATCGATGACCACAAAAAAAAAAATGAACCATGAATGCTCATAAAGTCTATGATTGCAACACAATTCTGCTGTGAAGTGTGATGGTGGATACGTATTTGATACAAAAATGTCCCCTAGTGTATTTATTTACGTAAAGGATTTTAATAACTACTCCACCGCTTCTGCCGGTGTAATGGAACTGGATTAGCTATCTTACCTGTGTTTTTACAAACTTCATTTAACTTTGATTACATCTGAACTTTTAGTTTTTTGAAGAACTGTTTGATGAAAGACAAACTCCATTGATGTTACACATCAAAGTTAGTTTGAAGGTCTTTGTTTTAAAATGAGTCCGCCAACATTTTCAGAGTTCAATGCCTCATTAGTGGAGTACTCTTTTATGGTTTGTATTCCTTCTCTGATCCCTCTCTTCCCTCTATGTGTCTCACAGGATCCACAAGTTCATCAATGTCAGACCACTGGCTAATCCGACTGACAGGGGATAGCAAGAGAGGCAGCCTGGTCTCTCGATCCTCCACCACCTGCCCATCTTCCTTACCTGACTCGCCTGAGTCTCCGGTCTTCCTTGAAAATGGTTCTAAACGGGAAAGAGGTAAGGGGCCACACTCAGTTTAGTGTCTCATTAGTTGCTTATTTCAAGATTAATGCTGCGCAAAGGTGTCACATTTAAGTGTAAAAGCTAAAACATTTTCCTCTCTATATCATTGTCAGGGGGTTTTGAGAGCAGGCCCTTTATCAGGGGTCTTCAGGGACGCAGCGTGAGCATGAGAGCCCCCAGCAAGACCAAGGACAACCTGAGCAAAGTGTTTCCCCTGCGCTGGTCCTTTGGTTCAAAGGACAGACGGAAACCTGACCAAGAGCCCCCGTCTGTCCAAGATCCGGGCCCTGTGGAGCTGGTAGAGTACTTGGAATCCGGCCGGCGGCCCCGGTGCACAAAGGATCCAATAGTGTCATTGATGAGCAAACCGCGCAGGACAAAGGAAGCCCCCGAGGACCGGGCTTCAACCAATGTCCGATCTGCCAGCGTTGGGAGCTTAAGTTGTATCAATAAGGCAGGGGAGGAGCTGCCGCCTGAGTCTCCGCAGGTCCCGGAGGGCCAGAGGAAGGCATTAGATAAGACAGCCAGCTTAAGATGCAGGAAAGAGAGCCAGACAAGAGATGAGATGAGCAGTAGCTCTGGTAGTAACACCCTGACCAGGAGGAAGGATGCCACGAGACAAAGCTCCTCCAAAGCCTCCCAGGACACTACTGAGACAAAGAGGAGTTCCAGTGCTGGAGTTCAGCCCAGCTACAGCACTCCTAGCCTTCACGATGGGACCCTGAGAAGACAAAAAGAGGACAGGGCTGAAAGGGAACACCACGGTGCAAATGAAGGAAACTCTAAGACCAAGAAAGGAGAAGCGCCCAAGAACCACGAAGGACTGCTCTCCTTCTTTAAAGGTAACTTCCTGAAGAAGGATAAGGACTCGAGGAAGTCCAAGGAGGGTGAGTCAGGGAGAGGAGGAGGTGAGGAAGGAGGCAGAAGGACTCCATCAAGGCTGTCGTTGTCCAACGGAGCCGCGGGAGGGGGAACTGGGGTGGAAAGAGGCAAGTCTATCGGCCCGGGCCATCTGGGCGATGAGCTGGCAAACAGGAGGATGGGACGAATCACGGCGGACATCAAGCGCTCCCAGAGCTCCTCCAACATCCCCACCAAAGCGGAGCAGAGCATGCGCAGGACAGCGTCTCTGCATCGCAACGGGACGTCTGCAGCCCCGGCACCGTCACGCAGCCTGACGACAGACAAGCCGTCCTACGGCACCCTGCAGAGGACCCGTTACAGCACGACCTCGCTGGGACGCAAAAGGACGGTTCCCGAGTCCAGCTTCTGACACGGAGACGCTCGACTCAACCACACGCGCGCACAAAGCCTTTTTTATCTGTCATAAAGTAAATGACATCCAATCTTTGAGATCAAAGCAATACAGCTCAATTCCCAGTGGTGGCTCAAAGTGGCCTGCACTGTGGAGTTGAGAGACACGTAGCAAATGAAGGGTCCTGTAATGCTGAGATATAATCAGCAGAATGAAATGATGTGACCTGTCCATCAATCGTATTCTGTTTTTTTTAGGACTTAAAACAAGTGCCTGAGCAACTAATATGCAGTTTAGACCAATGAGTTTGTCTGTTTAGCACTGGAAGCACGATATTACACGCACACACACACACACACACACATCCAAGCACATTATCTGCATTTGTGTCTTATTACTGTAGTGTGAGTGCTGGAATTCATAATTTTTTTTTGAACTCTCATGGTTGTCCACTTACAAGCACGGAGCACTGATTGTGTTCATTTATAGGAATGTAATGTGTCCACTTGATTAGGGGAGTCGATTTGAGGGCTCAGTTTCCAATTTAAATCATTTCTTCATCTTTAATCCCGTGTTTAATGTTTGTTTCAAGCACACAAACCAGTGTGTCGATGAAGGATTGACCCAGACTGCAGCTGTTGGTTATTTCGTGTTAACCCTGCAGTGGTAACCTCCAGCTGTAATAACTCGCCAGGTAGGAGTGTTATTCTGTGGAGTCGCCGACCTGGGTCTCTTAATCATTAGTTGGCTTAGATGTTGAATCCAGGACCAGTAACACTTTATCTGTCTGCTGTGAAGTGTAATATCAATGCAGTATCCACCCTTGGAAAACATGTTTGGTGGAAGCGCTGTCAGTGGCCAGTTATCAGAGAGAAAAATACTCCACAAAACAACAAAATAAATTTAGATGCAGAAATGTAAGGTTAACGACAGTTAAATGATCCCTCGTCTGAACAATCTAATCCAAAGAAGATTTAAAGGGCCTAAATTAAAGCAAATTTCAAAAAGAAATAAAGGGAAATACAATACATTGTGATATGTATTTTCTTTTTATTCACGCATTTACTGTGTGTTTACTGTAAGCTAACTAACACTAATTAGCTGTCAACAATTGATGAGACATGTGCCAAGAGGATCCCTCTGTGTCTGTTTGTGCACCTGCTTGAAGAGTCAGACAGTCGATCCCTAATGTAACTGAATATACCGTCAATAATAGTGGACAGATGATTGTTTTTCCATTCGGCATGGACCGTGCGTCTCAGTCTCCGACAGGAAAACTTCTCACGGAAACTAAAACAGTTCCCGACATTCGTGTCATGATGAAAAATAATTCATTCGGGTTATTAAAGACAAAAATTCCATGTGATTTCATTTAATCATGACACAGTAGATGCAATCATAAAAAGGAAATGCATAAAACATTGTAATACAATTAGTATTTCACTTCATTTCTTTGTTACACTTGTTTTAATTTTGACACTTTAAATCTTCTACACTAATCATTGAGAACTCGAATTTAGCAGTTATTTTGTGAATCCAGCGTAGTATTATGATAAATTATGGGGACACATACAAGCATATTTGGTAACACTTTGCATAAGAATGACATGACACAGTCAAGAACATGAAGGAGTATTTATGAATCTTTATGACTGTCATTTGGTCAATTATGACATTTTTTAATGCAAAGTTGACATTTTCTGAATATCTTGATATTAACCTGCGACAACGTAGCCGGAGCCGCTGGGAGTGAAGCGCTTCTTTCAAAAATAACTTGCATAACTGGTGGAGGAAAGCAGAGCGTAGATTTCATCTTCCTGGCCCCGATGTCCCCAGGGACTCCATTAATTAAAATGTGTGACCTCCTGGTCCCAAGTCTGCTTCAAAATTCTGGCAGTAATAACGGTATAACAGGCCGGCTGGATCCCCTCATTTGCGCCTGCAGAGATGTTTTCGATGTTGTATGTGCACTCAATACTGTCTAAGCACCCAAACACGACAACTAATAACTCTAATTTCTCTTTAAACCTGAAAACCAACACTATTTATCAATCTTGAATAATTCCTAATGTACCTCCAAATGACTATGAATACTGGATTTATGTTCTTCTGTGCAGTCATCAATCGTTTTTATTTGGAGTTCAGTTGACTCTTTGCATCAATGTGTCGGACTGGAACAAGCTCTGTAGTTTGCAACTATGTAAAGAGGGGAGCAGAAGTTTATTGACCTGGGCTGAATCTCTTCCAGGTCGGGGAGTTGCACGTCTGAATGCTTATCGACAACATTCACTGAAGTATTCACATTTTAATATGAGCATGTCGTGCTTTTTGTTTTTGTTTTCAAATGCATCATATCAGCCTTAGAACTCTCCACTTACTCAGTCTGAATATGAAATATGAGATCAATATTGAGAAACTCATGAATTCCCTTTGCCTCTAGCTTCATTCTCAGCACCCATAGTGTACAAAAAAGTTCAAGAACAATCATAAAGAGGAACTAGGCCCATTTTCATAATTCATAGATGTTATTCCTATGGTCTAAGACAGTCCAAAAATAATCAGTTAACATGATCAACTCTCCTAAATCCAAAAACTAGAGCACTATATCTATAGAAGTAGAATAGGTCTAGAACGGACATTGCCATTCAAATCAAAGTAGCAGGATGCTCAGAGCGGCGGCCATTTTTATGTGTATCGATTCTATTACAAACGTTGTAGCGGGTTAGTTTCCATATAAGCAAAACTGACTTATGGCAAGTAGCGAACTCACTAGGTGAGGTTTTGCAGTAAGGACTAAAACAAACAGTGGAGTGCTAACGTAGTACTAACTTAGCTAGCTAACTAGCGGACAGTTGGCTAGTTCTCTACAAACGTGGAAATAGACCACTCTTCTATTCATACTTTTTACATGAGGTGTGCACAGAAATAAGTCATAAAGTGTCTATATATTTTTTTTAAATTAAACTAGCGATATACAGGAAGAGTATTGGCAGTGAGAGTTCTGGCATTTTTTCTTTTCAGTACCAGCTGGCGGTTGCTCAGTAACTTTATCCCTTACATAGCCTACTGTAGTCTGTAGATGTTCACTTACCCATATTAGGCTACACAAACTCTGAATAAAAAGCTGAAGTTTCACGGCGCTCTGCTAGCCAGTAAAAAAGATACATTCCACAGCAAATATTGATAGAAGGCCACATAAAAAAAAAAACATAGAGGAATTCTTAATTTAGGTGGTGTTCCCCTGGCTGAGGTTTCCACAAAAATGCACAGAGGGCATCATCGTTTTAAGGGTCATGCACTTTGAGGAGCAGAGAAACCATTTAGGCATCTAATGTTTCCAATCATATCATGGCCAAAGGCGAAAACGTAAAAATCATACACTGTTTCTTTCTCTTTTTTTTAAACCTATTTCTGCAACAAATGACTCGCACACAACACACAACCTTCACACGATTATGATTACCAACGCTTGAGGTAAGCTGTACCTTTGTTTAAGGCCGTCTCAAGTAACTAAGCAATAATAGTTGAATGTCTTCTTTATTCAAGTTGATCCTTTGCACATCATTGACGTGCTGTTTATGAAACTTGTTCTTTGAGCGAGTGCATGCGGTCAGGCACACCAGCTTCCGTTGAATACTAATTATAAACTTAACATGAAATACACTATTAAAACCACATCAGACGCTTAGTTTTCACCTTGAAACGTCAAATAGAATCGACTTCAGCTGCTTTTTCGCTGTCCTCTATGATTTTACCAAACCCTATAATTAGATTCGCAAAGGCTGTTTCTCTCAATCGAAGACACGGGTTGCAAATTCTACAAAAAAGGGCAGCTATAATAACCAGTTAAAATATCACTAGCTGGAGATTTGTGCTCGTAATAGCCACATTCCCCTCAACTAACTGTGCCGTGATGACAGCCTTGGCTTTGTATTGAAGACAATTATCGGTCCATTTAGAATCTGCTCAGTACTGTTCCACACACGGAAATTTAGTGCTTCTTATTGTTCGAGAAATCATAGTGTATTGTGAGTTCTCATTTTCGATTAGAATTTATTTGAGAGATCAATTCTGAAAGCGGAGTTGAAATCGGGACACAAAGTCTGTATTGCGTTGTAAGTTTTAACTTTGCATGGCTCAATCCACATGTGGCCACATACACACAATGTTTACTCTGCCAAACTGAGCACACCTGTTAACAACATTTTTCATGAAATTTGGGTTGAAGATTTTTGTATATGCAATTTTTCTACATTTTATTCAAAGAAATCTGTATATATTTATGGATACACACAGATAGAACTGTGTGCAGGTGTGTGTGTGTGTGTGTGTGTGAGAGAGAGAGAGAGAGAGAGAGAGAGAG
>NW_022280113.1:1140287-1150631 GCF_004355925.1 Anarrhichthys ocellatus
GAGAGAGAGAGAGAGAGAGAGAGAGAGAGAGAGAGAGAGAATAAATAAGTGTATTATTAGTGACAGTCAACCTGTGGGGTGTAGTGATTATGGAACAAGATGCCACGGTATCCAACTGCAACCCAGTCGCCAGAACGTTTTTTGACATTGTATGTTTCTGTAAACCACGGTGAATGTTGACGTTTCTGAACCGTAGATGTGTTCCATAAAAAAGTTTCATAGAAATGCACACGTGGTTAACGTTTGTTAACAGAACTACTAAGGTTAGAAAAAACCTTAAGACGCAAACCGCGGTCACTTACTCTGACCAAATGCAAAAACGTTGATGTTCAACAAAACTGAGCTTCGCAGAAATGTACAATGCCAGCAATTTTTTCCTGGCAACTGGGTTGCCAACTGAACTCACATGCAATGTAATCCATGTTTTGCATAAGGGTGTATCTATATGCTTTCACTGTAAAACAACAGTTTCTGCCTGAATTGTCTTCTGTACATGATGGATCATTGTTTTATTTTTCAATACAACAAATAAAAATGTATTATTTATGACTATGGCCTACAGTCAATGCTGTTTAGATGCTTGATTATGACTTTTACTGAAATGTGCAACATCCAAAATTTGGAGCATTTCTATTGCCTCTCAACGGCTCTCAACATGGCCGGCATCTCACAGCTAACGGTGCTAACAGCGCTAACAGTACCAACTACAGCAAAAGCACTGAATGAGCGAACAGTTTTTACCTGAGGTAATGGAGGGTGGATACTACGCTGTCAAACGGGACGGCATTATCAGCTGAATGAATTAAAGAGGAGCAAAGAGTACCTCAAAAATGTACTTAAATGCCAGGCAGTACTTGAGTTTATGTACTTACTTAGAGCTTAAGAGATTAGTTGATTGTTTGATTGACAGAAAAGGAATTTATCGAAGATAATTGCCATATTAAACTTGAAACAACTGTTTTTATACCCACTTGGGGGCAGTAGAAATAAGTTGTGAATAATACATTGACATATCATCATCTTAGCGAACCAGTGGCTCATTTACAAAGCCAGTAGTTTCTAAACCACATTAGCATTCATATGGAGTCATGTTTCTGGCATAGACTATAAGAATTCAACATAGTCAGACGGTGTCACCCATTGTTTGTAGACTGCCGTTTTGAAGCCTTGAGTTCGGCATTTTTGGCCGGTGCCATCTTGTTTTTTTGCCGCATGGTTTCTGTCCAAGTCCGAGATTCACTCTTTTATCTCTATTTTTGGTCTCCACCAACTGAACAGGTGAGGGGAACCCCAGTCAGACCTGAATCGATTTACTGCTGGAGACAAATACTGGTGATTTGTCACAGAGTATAAAGATTCTTCATTTTGGAATTCACTTTTTTCCTGGTCATTCTTTGTTAGCTTCCCGGGGTGTGCCTGTGGTTTTCGGTTTCTATTTGTCTTGAGTCTCATTTTTGAGACCAACTTTGTACTGCTCCAGTCCCTCGTCCAGTCAGTGAGGAGCAGCCCTACAGAGCGATGGCAAGAAGGGTTCTCTGCCAAATGTGTATTTGGCTGGTATCTGTAATGAACACCTACCAATCCATGACGGCTTACAAGAACACGGTGCCTGTATTGACTTCACTCACATGCTGCCGTGAGCTGTATTCGAAGCAAAATGATGAATGTTTGCCGTGTTTGCAGAGGTCTTCTTCTTTAACTTCCAGATTTGCCAGAAATGGGCATCATCGCTTGCATCACATTCCTCTGCAGGGAGGATGATTAAGCCAATGACAGGCTGAGAGGATACAAGCACCCCCTATGGAGGCAGACCTCTCAGAGTGTCCTGCTGTTTCTCCTCATCCTGCTCATCTGCTCTCACCCTTGAAGGCTATTTGTGACGAGAAATAAGATCAGAGTCATTCTATTATATCCCCAATACACCTCCATCAACTGATAACGAAGAGAACAAAAAGAACATGAAACTAGCTCTCTGGGTGTAGAATTTGCAACCGCATTATTCCAACTCAACAGGCCCAATAGTTGTGTTTAAATGTTGTTTATTCACTGAAACATAATATTCTATGGATCATCTTTTTAGCATTACTTGTGAGTGAAAACTGAGGTGGTTATGGTGTCAGGGAGTTTAGCTGATGAGCTATTCTGAGTGGCACAAATGACTTGTTCTTTGTGAGCACAGCACTCCTTAGAAACTAAATAGATTTCGATGGTTCATCTTTGCAGAATCTTAACGAGCCAAGCATGCTCCCACCTAGTATCATCCAGACCCTCGATCCAGTCACTCGATATGCCCATAACTATCACTGTGGCAGTACTTAACACGATTGAGCAACTTACTGAGGGATACACCACACGTACTGCACACTGGAAAAAATACTTCATTATAAATTCGATCTTTATAGAACTCTGTCCACATCAGTCTTTAAAATTGCAACAGAACTCGACTCTATCTGGTCATCTCTCATACATTTCTTACAAACCTGATTCCATCCACCTTATTATTTTTCTCGCCTTGCACACATTCACATCTGCACCTGTATCCAATTCTACGCCTCCATTGAAATCCACATAGATGCACATAAATACATGCACACATGTGTGTACCTGCATATACAAATATACTATGGGCATTGATATTGATGTTATTATAACATTGCAATTCGACAAATACACATGCAAATGCATCTAGAACACATTGCTATTATTGATTATGTTCAAGAATGTTTCATTAATATATTTTCTTATTTTCATTATTTTTTTGTGGTTATAACTGTAGTTATTTCTGATAACAATATTATTGATATTTTTATATTTTATTATTATAGTTGTAAAATAACAACTAAAAATATAAAATAAATACGTAAATAATATGTAGACAAAACAATATCAAAAACATGATATTAACGGTGCAACTAACTTGTTTTCTTCTCCTGTATACACTGTTGTTGTCATCCTCGTGTTCTGTTAATGTTGTGTCTTAAAGCAGATTTTCAACACATGACGGTGTAACAGTGTGGGCTGACTGGGTGGTTGTGTTTGTGCCAATGGCTGTGTGTGCAGTGGATTGATTGAAGGTAGGTATGTCTGAATGTGCCTCCACTCTGGTCTACGTATGTATGCTGACACAGCTCTTTCCATCTGGCGCTCTTACTTTCACCCCGACCTCCTTTCAACTTTATAAAATAGATTCCGTGATCAGTGATGAGCACGAACAAAACTCTCTTCGACTGACAGTGCCAATTTTTGAGTCTTAAGTACTGTCTTGCTGTAAAAAGTAATGTGACTACAATTATGTTCCATTTTGTCGAGGTCACTCTGTGTTTTTTTTTCTTGTGTACCCCCTCCCCTACCCTGTGTACCCCTGTCTGTCTGTCTGTCTGTCTGGCCCGG
This sequence comes from Anarrhichthys ocellatus, assembly GCF_004355925.1. Taxonomy (NCBI): domain Eukaryota; kingdom Metazoa; phylum Chordata; class Actinopteri; order Perciformes; family Anarhichadidae; genus Anarrhichthys; species Anarrhichthys ocellatus. The sequence continues at coordinate 1,143,678 of NW_022280113.1, forward strand.
TGCTGCTGTGGCTACCGCTGATTACCCACACCTGCTTTCCATTAGGCTCATCATGCTGCAGTACATCAAGCCTAGACTTTCATCCACTCATCAGCAGATTCTTTTCACGCTGCTCCTCTGCGGTTCTAGTTATTTGTGCATTATCTCCTCTCATGTTTGTTGCTCCACGGATCACCGTCGACAGCCTGCCGCTTCATCTCATCACCTTGCGTTCCAAGTGAACGTTTCCTTTCCTTCCTCTTCTTCAACGTCTCATTCCCTCCGCCCTTATAACAAATCCAATTTTATTATCATCCAGGCGACTACAGAGTCCTTGTCACTCTGTGAACACAACAACACAGCGTGCAACAGGCTAATGTTGTGATTCTGACACCTCCGAGTCATCCATGTGTTTTTGTAAGGCGAATGAGGGCCTTTTGATAAAGCATGGGTGATACAGCCCGGCCTCTCATATGCACTCTCTAAATTGCAACTTTTCTCCTCGACCGCTGCCAAATTACACATCAAACAGAGATCATACAATACAGAAGGATTTTCAGTCACCTCATGAGTCAAATCCGACAAAACATCTCACGTTGTTGTTTTTCATTTGAACAAACAGTTTTTCTGGATATTCACAATTCAATTTATGAGTGACAATGAAAATATTTAACTGAGGTGAATATCAAGAGAGTGAAATCCCAATGCAGACGAAAAAACAAGAGTGATCAATCATCAAATATTTATATCGCAGTATACATATTTATTTATCAAGCTGTTAATGCTCACAACAAATACGCAACTAATTGTTTTCGGCAACGATTAAGCAAAGCTGCTCATATTTCGACATGAGGCTTTATTTTTTTCTTCTTCTTTTGCTTCATAACGGACAAGAGCAATAGTTTCACCAGAGTTTTGTCATGTGCAAGGTGTGTTTTAATTAGCAGGTGGGGGTCATCTCTAAAACTGACAGACACTGTTCGGTTTATTTGTCATTTAAAAACTTCAATCAGTTCTGTGTGCGATCCATTCAGAGCTTCCTGTGCCCTCTTATAAATACTATACAAAAATAGCCTACTCTTATAACAACTTCACAAGTCTAATTGCTGACATCAAGTCAGTTTTGACCAGATGTATGTCACAGGCCCAAAAAATGTTGGGAGCCCTGAGTTTTATATATTCAGAGACTAATACATTTTATATACCCCTTCCCAAACATTTCACCATCACCATCAGTCATAGTGAAAGATGCCCTGACTTAATTTCAGTACGGCAACATTAACAACACCTTAATTGCAAAAATGCCACTCATTTACAGATTTGCCATGTCGGCTCATCCAGACCACACAGCTCTTCATTCATATTCCTGTTTTGAATTTCAGACTGAATCGATACAATAAAATACTTGACAAATAAATATTTTACTTATTATAGACTCTAGAAAAGTCAAATTTGAATCTAGAGGTTCGTCGCACAACTTTTGAATGTTTCCAAATAGAAACCACTTTAATGTGTCTTCCTCTTTGGGTTTGTCAAGATAGCACTCTTTCTTTTTTTATATACATGCTTAACTGTGTTGAGTCGTCTTCACCAGCAGTGTTCCAATGGGACCATTTTGTGCGGAATTGCTGCCGGAAATTGACAAAACCCCAGCTAATGTGTGAGTTGGATGGGTTTTGTCCATTATTTTGATCACCAGTTTGCAAACTCCTGGTGTGACTAATTTGCCAAACAGTGGTACTAGTTTTAAAAGGAACAGTTAATCCCAAAATCAAAAATACACATTTCTCCTCTTGGGTGTATAGTGTTATTTATCAATCTAGAAAATCCTAAATGAAACTGCTCACAACAAGGTCTGTGGATTATCTTGACTCAATAGTCATGATTTCTAAAGAATAATTGCTGTTGAGTTTTTCAAATGTGTTTATTTGGCATGTTGAGCTCCAAAAGCAGAGTGCCATATAATTATATTGGAGAGAAGGCAGACATCTCTATTTCCACCACTACGCAACTCACACCAAAACAATCTATCCTAATAAATAACACTACAGGTAAGAAAAAAATGTGTATTTTTGATTTTGGCGTGAACTGTCCCCTTTAAGATATAATGAACAGACAAACAAGAAAACAGGTAGATACACAGAGTAACAAAACAAAAGACTTCAATTCCTTATTTTGCACACCTGCAGGCCTCTCATCTTTCATGCTTAGTTAATGTGAAGTCTTTTTTCACTGTTTGAACAACACACAAATCAGGACTTCACTCAAACATCTAATCTTCCCTGATTGGAAGCCACGTCCTCCACGTTACAGCACTGTTACCATAGCGAGGAGTCATAAAAGTATCTGGTTTCAAAGAAACACTTCCATTACTTGCTGCTTTCAGCAGAGCTTTTTCAGTATATTACACCATATGATCCAAGGCATTATGTCCAGTCTCGTTCTCCATTTGGGTTTTCAGAAGCTCGATATTACATCAAAGGATAAATAAAAAAAATCACAGGACACAAGAACAAAAAATAATACATCATCAAAACCTCAATAAGATGTCTGCCAGTCTTTAAGCACAAACTCTTTCCAGTATTTGGTCATATACAGATGTCATATCCACCTGCAAGCCACTGCTTGTCAAACTGCATGGATGCACACGGTAGAAATATGAATCGCTTAAGATATACTTGACTACGTGTGTTGATGGGAGTGTTTACAATGTAGTGTTTAGTCCACCTATTAGGATGTCAGGCAGGACCCGCTGGTATTTAGGTGTAGTTATTTCTACAACATTTTGCCCAGACGATGATACAGTCTGGAAGAAAATGCCCCCTGTTGATGTGGTTAAAGGACAAGGCCGCTTGTCATGACCGCTCAGGTTGCAAATGTCTCTTGTTTGACATAAATGTGTGATCACCCAAGCTGCAAGAATCTGCTGTCACACGAGCAGTGAAAAGAATCATGTGGCGATCATGGATTGACTCTGTGAACGATTCTCCTCTCTGTTGTTGTCTGCTGGCTGCTTGGTGTAAACAAACATAGCTGCGCAACATATCCTGCTTTGCATTCAGTCTGAACACCTCTAGTATGGAGAAACTAACCCTCTGACAGTTAGAGTCTAACTGGTCTCAAACGCAGCCCAGTGGCGCAATTGTTGATACATATATGTTTGGCGACATTTTCAAAAAGAAGAAGACAGGATTGTCAGACATGTGATTATGTTCAACTGAGCAAAAAGGTTCTATTGAGAGTTTTTATATTCGTGCAAAAATTTACAGTATGTTTTGAATTGACGGATTCAGCAAATAGGCCAATTTGACTTCACTGTGAGCTTCCCATTTTTGAAAATGTGTGTTTTATTTCTTTTGCAGGTGTAAATGAGTAAACTGAACACTGTTCAAGCCCTGTAGCAGACCGGTATGTAAATCAGCGATGCTGTGCTTTGCATGATTATGAATGCTGGGAAACAACGTTTCAATCCAGGTCTAAACTGAAGTAAAATGGTTGATTAGAGCTGATGCGCCGACTGTTCCGAAGCAGCATGTGCTCTTGTGCTAATGTCCCATTTGCAGTGCTTTATCAGATCTACAGTGACACATCGTGAAGTTTGTTGTGATTCCTATTCACTGTGGGGCCATGTTGGATGGCATCATCTCCCCAGACTCTGGCTCCTGCCGAGCACCTTCAGGTACCATTCTCACACTCACGCTGCCCCCATCCGTGGTGCTCGGATTCACGCGGAACTTTCTATTGACCGGGCGCACAGCCCTGAGAAACAGCCTCTTGAAGGTCTCACTGAGGACGATGTAGAGGAACGGGTTGATGCAGCTGTTGGCGTATCCCATGCTGATGGCTATGTTGTAGGCGTAGGAGAAAGCTAGGCTTGGCTTCTGCACCCCGAGGTGGACCAGCTGAAGGATGTAGTAAGGGGCCCAGCAGATGAAGAAGGCCAGGCAGATGGCCACTGCCATCCGGGTCACCTTCCTGGTGCGCATCCTCAAACTGCGCGGCGGCAGCGGCGCCACGCTGGTGGACATGTGTTGGAGGATCTTGAAGAACACCAGGCAGATGACGACCAAAGGTATGGCGAACGCCAAGAAGAACTGGTAGAGCGTGAACCAGTATATGTCAGTGACCGGGTCGGGCAGAAGGAGAGCGCAGGCCACCAGGCCATCTGGCACAGGCATCAGGCCTGCGTACATCCACACGGGGATGATGGTGAGCAACGACAGGCCCCACACCAGGCCGATGACCAGCGCTGCCACACAGGGCGTGCGGATGTAGTTGAAGCGGATCGGATGGACCGTAGCCAGGTAACGGTCGAGGGTCATTGCAGTGAGGATGTAAGTGCTGACAATCTGGCTGTTGGAGTCGAGCGCCGTGATGACCGTGCACATGGCAGCTCCGAAGTGCCAGGTGCCGTTGCCCAGCAGCTGGTGGATGAGGAACGGCATCCCGAGGAGGAACAGGAGATCGACGATGGACAGATTCAAGATAAAGATGTCCGGAACGGTTTGCTTGGCGCGGCCCTTGGTCTTCTTCGTGATGGTGTAGATGACGATGCAGTTCCCCATGATACCCAGGAAGCAGATGATGCCGAAGATGACGGGGAGGATGGCACTGCAGTGAAGGGCCCCGTCTGCAGCTGGAGACAAGAAAAGGGACGGAGCGGCAGTTGAATGTCAAGCAAATGCATGTAGTGATGTCATACTGCGTTGTGCATCGTGTTAAATCACATTGTATGATATGAAAGCTTTTAATGTACTATCATGTCACAATGTTACATGATACAAAGAGCAAGAGCAGCAGAGTAATATATCAACAATTCTGGTTTGTCAGGGGATTATTAGGGTTTATCCATCATTGGATACCACAATTGAACACTTGCACATTTTCACCATCTTAATTTTAGGCTGCTCTATAATTTCAGGGTGGACATGATTGATTTCTGTTAAATGAGTGTGTGTGTGGGGGGGGGGGGCTCTTTCAGCACAGTGCAATGACGATGAGGGCAGAAGTCTATTGTGTTTGTGATACTCTATAGCACACGTGTCAAACTCAAGGCCCGCGGGCCGAATCCGGCCCGCCACGTCATTTTATGTGGCCCGCGAATCCACCAGCAATTTTGGAAAAAAAAATTGAAGTTAGACTAAAAATATCCCCACGGTCGAAATTATGAGATAGAAAGTTGAAATTATGAGAATAATTTAAGATGGGAAAGCGAATACATGTTTGTGCTTCAAGGAGAAAAACGGGTCTGTCTTCTGTGTTATGATGCGTGTCGGTGATGAAGGATACAATTCACGTTGGCATTTTGACACCAAACATGGAGCTAAATTTAGCCTCCAAGAAAAACATCAAATTGTCCAAGAATTAAAAGGCAGACTGCAATCACAGCAGAATATATTTACAAAAGCTACAGCCCAGTGCATGCTAAAGATATGTGAGCAGGTGAGCTCCGACCAGATACAGACTTTTACAAATGTCAGTTTGTGAAGAAACACCATCGCAGACCGAGTTCAGGAACTAGCAGCAATCTAACAACACAGCTAGCTAAGAGACGAGATACATCATCTATCAGTGTTTGTAAGAGGCTGAAGGCGGACCTGACTCTCAGTGAGGAGCTCTTGGATGTAGCTGCCATGCACGGGACGACGGCAGGGAGGGACATTAGTGATGCAGAGAGGTGACAAAAATAGCTTTGAACAAAGTTAATGTAATTGTTTAATTGTTTGATGATATTTGTCTTTGATATTTTCTTTAATAGTTTGATCTTTGATAGAGTAATGTGGGTTTCTTAACCCTAAATTAAAATGATTTATGTTATAATAACAGAAATGTGCTTAAATATCATTTTACATTTATATAACTGCATGTACAATATTTTTACACTTGAATAAACAATAATCAAAAGCAGAGACAGTTATTTAACAATATGTTAGGAGTAGCTACAGTCATACAGTCTTACAGTTACAACCGGCCCTTTGAGGGAAACCATGATGCTGATGTGGCCCGGAGTGAAGATGAGTTTGACACCCCTGCTCTATAGGATGTTAGGAGAATAGACCTTAAAATAGGTTGCTATAGATATGCAATAATTACGCTTTAAACAGGAAACGAAAGTCACAGAAATGTGTAAAAGAAATCTTACCAGACACAGTCATGATTATTTGAACACTAAAATGAGGTGCATTCATCAATTAAGTACAAATCCTAGAGCGTAGAGATTCAATTTGGGGGAAGTTGGGGAAGGGAATTCACTGCAGCCTGAATTTGTGCAATAGACAGGCTTGTTTGAAAAAAAAAAGAAAAAAGGATACAAGGTAAATCATTTTTTTGGGGGGGGGATAAAACAGAAACAAAACACACTTGATTTTTGTTCAGTTGCATGTTGAATGCAGTTATGGCGCTTATGAACAAGGCGTGTGTAGGTTATAACGTTAACTGGACGATGCGTTGGTTGCTCAACCTACCTGTTGTTGTCGAATTGAAGTATCCGAGGGAAAAATTAGAATCGTTTGAGAAATCCATCGGTAATCCAAAGTGTATCCAAGTTTAAAAAAAAAAAAAAAAAAAGTATCACCAAGTGCGTGCAATAAAATTCATCTGCGGCAGCTTGTGAACGAAATCCCCCATCTCTATTCTCAAAGAGTGAGTCCAAATATCATATTTTGAATAGTTAAATAATTTACAATTTATTTTCCCTTGTCATCCTGCGAGCAGACCAGCGCGCTCTGTACAGTCAGTGGTAATAAAGCCGCTCCTCGGTGAGCGGTTGAAGAGGCTGCGAGAGCATCTTCACTCAGTCTGTGACGCTCTCAACGGAGTTGCGACTTGCGATGCAGGTGTCAGTCAATTCGGCATGAAATCATGATTGGAAAATGGATCTCATATTATCCCAGAAGGTCTCAAAGTGTGTGAGTGTTTGTGTGTGTAGGTGTGTGTGTGTGTGTGTGTGTGTGTGTGTGTGTGTGTGTGTGTGTG
>NW_022280113.1:1150641-1219986 GCF_004355925.1 Anarrhichthys ocellatus
GTGTGTGTGTGTGTGTGTGTGTGTGTGTGTGTGTGTGTGTGTGTGTGTGCGCGTGTGTGCGTGTGAGATGCGTTAAAACGCGTCCCTGCGACGTCTGATCCTAATGTGATTTATTTAACTGTTTTCTGAAGTCAAGGTCGAATGTGTGTGTGCAGCAAATGCAATGAACACAGCCATGAAAGAAACATAGAAATGAAGAACGCGGCTTTAGGTTTTGAAATGTGCGTCGGGTTAGAATACCTGTGTGACACACGCACAAAGAGCGCAGATTAAGAAGACGCTTATTTGATTATTTGTATTTTCTGCCACTAGATGATGCCTTTACGCGTCCTGCCTCGACAGGCAGTAGCCACTCTAGTTTGTGGGCTTTCGAGGAGCAGACAGTGAGCAACAGGTGTTCCCACTTAGCAACAAATTAATCCACGACTCCCTTCAGGTTTGAGCCGTTTGAACAGGTCGTTTCCCTCTATGGAAAACATCAACGAAGGTCCGCACACTGTAAGTGCACTTTATGGGCACATGGCTTGGTTTCTATTGGTGCGGCACTTGCCTTCAACGGTATTGGGCTGTGAGCGACCACACACTGTCTGTCATTTTCCACTATGAACCACTAGGTGGCCTCGTTGCCTCTGATTTGGAGTCCCCGCACGTCTCCCTCATTATAGCTGGATGTGACACGGCTTGAGGCTCATGAATATGCCCACTGAAGCCCCTCTGCATGTATGCATTTATGCATTGTAGTGATTCCTTTGTCAACTTGGTGGTGACATACACTATTCTGAGTTCAAAACGTGGCTGAAGGTGGAGGATTTATCCCGTGTGTGCGTGCGTGTGCGCGCGCGTGCGTGTCCACGCGCTACACCTCCGGGAACATTTCGACATCCTGGGGAGTTAGCATCTGTTGTAAACGGAACTAGAGAGACGGGCATCAACCCTTGTGCACCTTAAATGTGCTGTTACTAATATGAGCACGAGATGCTACGCAGCTATAGCAGAGAATGAAAACATAGTGCAGCCCTCCAGAATTAAAGGGCCAGGATGTGGCATTTAGGGTCTGGAATGTGATATTAATATGTATGTTTCATTTAGGGTATAATCACTTTGAAAATAAGAGTTGTAGTGTTTCCGTTACCTTAGAATGAGCCGTTTGGATCATACGCCCGCCACGTTGCTATAAGAGCGGACAAATCAAACACTGGCTTGAGATATTTCTCCTACACGCTTGGCACTCGGGAGAGGTTACAGTTGGTTACAATCCGCAACCATACCGTTGCACTGTTGTTTTGTTATAAGATGACGTTATCACTATATGATTTGTCTTTTCTCGCATCCAAACCCTGTTGCATATTGAAATAAGTCTGCTGTGATGTTTGACACCATGCCACTGCTACTCTTCCTCTTCATCTCCTCCTCCTCCTCCATTTGTTCTGGCAGGCTATAGATGCAGCAATGGCATATTGCTGCTGTATATTTTGAGAACCATCATTTCTGCTTTGACAATATTTGCTCATATACCCTCAAGCTCTCCGCACTCAGGCTTAACACAGGTGTTTATCAACCATAGACTGTTATAACCTAATCTCATTCTTGCCATTTTTGCTAAAACCCATTGGTTTAAAGACCCTATTCAGAAATGAGTACATTAAACTGCATGACCTAACCCTAACCCTCAAGAAAAACAATCTTGTTGAACATCTTAATCTATGTTCATAATCTTTTGTGTGGGGATCAATCGGTCCATCAGGAGATGAGAGTGGTTTTATGTATTGACCCTCTCTTCTCCCAAAAGCTTAAATGTTTTCACTCCATCAAATGGAAGTTCCAAAATGATGTAGAATATCACATATTTAGTTTTATCACATCATATTTTAAGAACCATTTGGGCAACTAAACCACCTGACCCAGCGCTTTTAGGATTTCCTCTGAGGCTAGATCATGCAAGGTGATTTTGATAAATGTTAAAAGCAGTTGAGGAGTGTGGCTTTTGAAATGTTGAGGAAGAAATACCCGTGACATTCAGTTCTTCAGATTTTTTCCTGTGCCAATATTTTGACATCTAAACCATCATACACTGCTGAAACAGAATTGAATGAAATTGTGTTTACGCTGCCATGAAAACTGGAAAATAACACCTTAAAAAACCACAAGCAATTTGTTGTTGTAGAGCGAAATGTCTCCATCACTTTGGATACTCACCAGAGCACACTGCAGGTTTCATCAGAACAATTTCATTAACTGGATGCACGTCATCAGGATTCTTCCCCCGAAGCCTCCCTTTGGCAGTTTTCTAGCCACGTCCCACAGAGAAAGGATTCAGGGACGCAGCAGGAACACTGTTAATATGCATTCTTTGGTCATTTGCCATTTTTAGTAAATGGGCTCAAAGTTTGATTCATAATTGTTATTATCATTATCTCCACAAGGAGGATCATGCAATCGGTTGCGAGTGAGTGAGTTCACCTTTTTGTCTGTCCGCGGCTATTGCATTCTGCTGGAGCAAACAGCATCATATTTTGGGTGGCCAGCACATCCAGATCTTTTGCCTCTTGTTCCAAAGTGAATAACAGAGGACGCGAGTCGTTTGGTTCCTGGATTCATTGTGCTGCCTGGTTTGGTTTTAGCAACAGGCCTTCTTTACTGTGAATGTCTCCTTATATGAGCACTGATCATATTACTACACTTGATACTGCTTTAAAACTGTAGAAAAGATGTGCACTTAAATGCCTCTTTTATATCATGAGTTATTAAAAGTTTTTCAAAACATAATAAATTCTGTTTTTCAGTACTCATTGGGACTCACTCTTCTTTGGACTGACTGAGTCCCAGTCATAGCTGCAGTATTTTAAAAATAAAGAGCTTATTATGCACAGATAGAAAGGTACTAAAACCAATGCCAGAGGCATCAGCACAGCACAGGAGGACATGCATCCCTGATGGCAAATTAAACCTCCCCAACAAGTGTGGCCAAAACCGTAAATAGCATAGCATTCACACACACACACACACACACACACACACACACACACACACACACGCACAGTGTCACAAACACTTGGACCTCCATGGCAAAATGAATAAGGAACTTTCTGCTGAAACCAGTGATGCCTCCCACAAGTGTTTATGATGAACGGTTCTGAGTTATGAAAGGGGACGGGGCTAAAGTGTGAGGGGGCAGGGCAAGCCTTCCCTCATGAAAAAGGAGCTCTCCAGAACCATGTCATGATAGGGAAGCCATCAATGCCTACGCTATTGAGCTTTCGATTGCAGAGATGGAGAGGACGCCATTAGAGTTGGCTGCTGTGTCCATGAAGAGGCTCAAGTACTGGGAGATGGCATCTTTCACAAAAGATAAATGTGGATTGAGCAAAAAAAAAAAGAATGAAAAGCGGTACAAAAAAAGAGAAGTAGTTTAGAGATGAGAATGTATTCTTCTAGCTCTTTCTTCTGCTATTTGTTCTTTTATAGCCAGATGAGCCAGAGAAACCGGTGTTGTCTGGTTATTAGCACAATTGAGTTTATTATTCTTCCCAGCGCAGTTCTGGAAAAATCAATCTCTTGTTTGGTAAAGTGAGCAGCAGAGCTGTTTGCATTTTTCTCATTGCACACGGAGGATACAAGGAAAGGTAACACTAGAGGATGCATAGAACAACCAGATCAGTATTTTTCTGTGAACGTCAGGGATTTTTTTTAAATGTAGCTGTTGTGCATATTTAAGCAAAATGCGGATCTGAGCAGTTTCTGGGTAAAAAGTCAATTACTTACTTGTTACTGAATAGGGAGCCTGTAACAAAGACTGCAGTCACAAACATACTGAGGCAAGGTATCATTTTCTTTGAGGCCCAAGAGCTGCAGGCCCAGTCCAATCATACGCTTCACTAGATACTTGACAGCATGGAAACAGTCATTTTTTGTCTTGTCAAATGCCTCTTGGCAGACAATGGGAACACTCTCGTTGCAGGGATAGAGACTTGGATTTGTGGTTTTATAATGCATCCAAAAGTTAGGGTTTGAAGGTTTGGGGCGGTCCAGTGTGTGGTCCAGATGTAAAGTCACACAACATTTTCTGCCACAGTTAGAACAACTTTGCTGAGATTTTAAGTGTCAAACTCTTGATCTGTAATAACTAGGAACGTTTTTCTTCTTATACTATTCAGAAGAGGCATATTCCCACAGTTGTATTAGCCAAAGAATTTGAAATTTCAAAACACGCATGAAAGATTACAGATTTGATCATTTAGGCACTATAACGGTAGAGTGGTGTGTATGTTGCAGCTAATTTTAAATCACATTCAGACATTTTGGACACTTTTTTGTTCAGACGTTGGTTTGACAAAGTATGTTTTATTACATTATCTTTATTTTACATTCATGTTATCTTTGACAAAGCAAGCAATAATGAGGACATCTTAAAAACAATAGTTCATTTTTGCCAAGTGGAGTAAAGAAACATAATGCAGAAGTTATAGTGCGTATAGTTGAGATACAGTTGTTTTTGGGGTTTGTGGGGAAATTAACTTTGTTCAAGACCATTTATCTGTCCAAGCAACATACTCTCGCAAAATCTAACCCTCACTAACTCATTTTTATAATGCTAAATATGGCTGTTAGCTGTGTAAATATCTAATATCTAATGCAATATAACCCAATCTGCTTTCATCCATCCACAAGATGGTCACAACACTTCCAAACGAGGTTGGGGGAGACAGGAAGTACGTACAATGTTTAAACCATTGAAGGAGCTTGTAATGCGTCATCCTTCTTATGGAGTATTAGGAAGCAACAATCATCTTGAAATTCTTGTGTGCGTTTTTTGCACACAAAAACATTTTCCTGATCAACTATTAACTTTTTTGACAGAGGTTCTGTATATTTTTTCATGGCGGAGCATCTTTTTACAAATGTCAGAGGGGCGTGTTGGCACTCCTTTTAAATGCATTTTATTCAAGGAAGGGAGAACTTGAGCTTGAGTACAAGCCTCAGGTTTATTTGTTTTTTGGAACAAGTACACATGTACATACATAATTGGGAAAACGAATTGCGGGGACGCGTGTTATCATTGCCTGTTCGTCAAAACCCACCTAAAATAGAACTCATACCTCTTCATTATTGATGTTTGTTAATCTACCTCGCGTGAATGTTGCAGTCGAACTTAGTACAAGTTATTAGCCCCCTGGAAAGCGGTGGGGCAATTTGGTATAGTCCTTTAACTCCAAAAATTGTATCATAAATCTTCAATGTATCAGATTGTCTTCATGCATTATTTATTCAGGGGAGCCTCGGGCTACCCTTAGGCCATACATCGCTGCCTGCATTGCTGTATTCACTTTTTTTTCAAAGTATGAAGGTAGTCTTTTATGTCACTCTCACCTCCCATTCTTGGTTTGAGATATTACCTCGTTGGGAGTTCAGGGACTAAAGATAAAGCTCCTCAGTTTGCTTGATTTATTTTTTGAAGGCCACACAGAGCCCAGACTTTCATCCTTTGCCTTCTTGTCTCACAGACGCACTCACCAAAACAACATGACATCTCAAGTCAACAGCAGTGATTTAAACTCCACCATGGGGACCTGGAGGGGAATAGCTGACTTTGATTCTTCAAATTAGAATTTCCCATTGCACAGTTTCTTTTGCAATGCTCGTGCGATATTAGAGGTCAGTCAGTTCTTGACCACTTTTGAATGAGAATCATGGCAGCGACTGGTGCAAAGCAGAGCAATGTGGGAGAGAAGGCTGGATTCCCACCAACTACATCACAATAAGACAAGGAAGGTAAGTCACGATTGAAGAGAATGAAGCATTTCTGTCGTGTTTCATCAACTGGTTGTGATTCTCATTACTGATTGATTTGCTAATTTCCTTTATGATTAATGGTTCTGTCTTTAAAATGTAAAATAGTCCAAGGTAACATGTTCAAATTGCTTGTTGTGTCCAACTAAGTCCAAAGAGTATCCGTACAATGATATATAACACTGAAAAGCAGCAAACGGGAACCAGCAAAAAGCTTTCACAATACTTTGTGACACATGGAATAACCCAAGACCCAAAGGACTCTTACTGGGATATAGCTCTGGAAGTAAACAGATGGCTTAAAAGACCTTAGTTTGCACAGTTAGCACCATTGGCTGCAAGGAGGCAAATGCCCCTCGTGTTTAGCAACTTTAAAACATTATGACTTTGAAAGATAAACGCTTAATTTGTCTTACTCAGACTGCTGAAACCTCATATTAGCTTGAGCTGAATTTAAGAATGAATTTCTCCAAACCCAAAGGTAAGTGACGGGGATTTTGTCCCCTGAGAGCAACTTCCAGGTACATGTGGACACTCAGTAATGAGCTGACGAGGACTGTCCGCCTTTGCTTTGGTCTGTAGGGCGTCTCATTGGCACCGGTTCAGCCTGGCTTTCGGGTCGTGGGAAGAACACACCTCGGGGCCGGCCACTTCCTTTGAAGATTTCAGCCAAGAAACAGTGTTTCTGAGCACATGAAGTTCCAAATCAATAACTAAGAAGCGCTGGAGAACTGACAACTGGAAATTATGAGATTATTAAAGTGCCGTCAACCTTTGCGATATATTTTTGCCATCGAGGCGATCCTAACATTCTTCCTCAGAGTTAAGATTTCAGCAACTATAGTGTCAAGCACTCTTAAAATGGTCATTTGTGAAGCGCAAGTTATTGTTTTTTTTTGTGTTTGTTCTGCTGAATTTGACAGCTGGTTTAAAAGGAACATGTCTCCAGCCAAAGCTGGGGAACTGCTGAAGAAACAGATATGACGGAGCCTTCTTCGTCCTTGAGAGCCTGAATACTGCAGGGGATTTCTACATTGCTGTCAAGTCAGTTAACATTTCAATTAATCCAACATAAAGTGTATATTTTATAGACTGGCGCACACACACACACACAGACACATACTAGGCCCTTTACACCAGCAGCCATTTTGACATGTGGGAAACACAGGCGTAATAGACACAATGAATTATGGTACGATTCTATTTAGGGTGCCACAGTCATTCCAGCATGCACAATACCAAGGCCCGGACCCACCTAAATGGAACAAGGACCGGATTAATGATATTCATTCACACCTGCATGTGTTTACCTTAGAATGACATGACACAATGGCTTTATTGTTGTATGTTTACACTGATACAATTTCAAATCCTGCAAATAGTTCATATTATTCTGCAATGTATTTAATTGAGTGTGCTCTAAATGAAACCGTGACAATAACATAATTGGATAAACATGATGAGGAATTGAAGGATACATTTGCGACTAAGCTTTGAAAAAGCTTTAATTAGAGCGCTTCATGGTGGAAAAAGAGAGAACAATGTTCTTTTGTGTGTGAGATTCTGAACTCTGGCATTTTCTCACATAGTCTTTGTTTTTTAAAAGAATGCAGCTATTTCCCTCACAATACCAAAGCGGGAGATAGAGACGGTGACAAAAAGAAAACGTTTGAATTTTTTTCCAATTTAATTTGCAGCCAGCCTGCGCTACACACAGTCGAAGGCTATGAAACTTCAGACAGACTAACGTTATTGGGACTCCCACTACTTTTCTTGACAAGACCCGTCCTGCGTAGCATTTAAGCACTGGAATTGGCCAGGCATCTATGCTCGCCGACTTACCGGTAACCTGATTTGCTCTGGAGCTATGCCCCGACCAATGGGCTATCCTGACCCTAACTACTTCAGGTCAATGCCTAACCTTAACCAATCGTCTCTGCCTCAGCTGGCTACACAGGCAGGTCTCGCCAGAAATGTATGGGTTCATAATTACGCCAGACGGAGAAGAGATCACGCTGCACACACACCAATGACGTCATCAACAGGATGCAACTTTAGTGAAAAATGATGAACAAACTTTTTAAATAAATGGAAAAAAACAGACAACTGTACAATAATGGCAACCTGAAATTAACAGGAATTTTAAGTGATTTTTTTTCAAATATTCGTTACACTTTCATGACACTTGCCTCTCTCCACCCGCTCCTAATAGAAAGCTTAGATCAATAGTCCTGTCTTAGTTGCCTCTACTATTTGTCCATGCGTCCATTATGTGTTATAGTGAAATTCAATTTTTTTAAATTTAATTTAATTATTTTATGTCAGAAATTATACACTGAGAGCTCGATACAGTTAAAAACAATCTGTATACTGCACAGATTTCTAGACAGTTTTGTGTT
This sequence comes from Anarrhichthys ocellatus, assembly GCF_004355925.1. Taxonomy (NCBI): domain Eukaryota; kingdom Metazoa; phylum Chordata; class Actinopteri; order Perciformes; family Anarhichadidae; genus Anarrhichthys; species Anarrhichthys ocellatus. The sequence continues at coordinate 1,158,828 of NW_022280113.1, forward strand.
GCCCGACTGGCCTGCCTTGGCCGAGGTGAATTCCTTCTGTCAATCTGACAGCTTGAGTGTTTATCTCTTCAATGTTTTGTCAAAGCAAGCTGTCACTCTCTCCTGCGTGTGTGTGCTGGAATATGAAAAAGACATTTAATTTGAGCTCTGGCCTTTGCTGGGTCTTATGATGCAACTTGATGAAACACACACAGGGCTTCATTTCCTCCGTCTCTTTTATATAGTGCAGCCAGAGTTTGAAAAGTTGCCTTCTGCATTTCAATTGTAATGAATTAACCAAGCAATGTCTGTATTTCATGTGTTTTTATTGTGTCCGCCTGTTTTTTATTGGATTATATATATTTAACCTTAGCAGCCTATTACTCATCATTAATAGAGAAAAATAAGAACAACCCCATCAGACAAAGGACTTGTCTCTGTTATTGTCTTGTTAGACCTTAGTGCTGCGTTCAACACCATTGACCATGTGGAGATATTTTATTTCTCCTATGAGGACACACTTGCTGAACCTTGGCCAGGTGCAACAGCACAGGAAGAACTAAAGAACGAAGGTTCTGATTCAACAACGGGCTCAGTATATGAGGACGCACTTTCGTTTCTGAATGTATCCGGTTTCGGCCGTCCACACGAAGACGCAACCCCGGAGTTTTCAAACTCCTCCGACCTCGGGAGCGTTTTCAAACTCCTCTGTTTACGGTGCTCTAAAACTCCGGCGTAGTGTGGATGCTCAGTGTAAACGTAGCAAAACATATGCGTTTCCAAACAAAAACGGAGTAATGTGGACATGGCCTCAGTAAGAGCTGAATAAACTGCGTTCGTCCTCGCCACATAAACCACACAAAGATCAAGAGATAAAGAATGCAGAGGACCACTGTGACACATTGTGGCACACACACACACAAAATGCTGCTTTGTTTCACTGCTTAACATGACAAAGAATATTAAATACACACCGTAGGTCCTCTCTGCCACCACGTGGCCACACAGTAAAAGGTTTTGGACTTCTTATGGAACATTTGGCAGGTTGTGAAAGCCAGATGTGTTTTGGATATGGTACCAACGGTAAAGTACAGACACATAAAGCTATGAGTGTGATGACGTTTATTGGGCAGGCCATCTTGTAAATGTCCAATATTCACAGTTTACACATTATATCTACATTTTATTCACTGTTTGTTTACTCCTAAGTGATATATCTGGGTCTTTATATTTTGAAATCTTGAGAAAAAAATTGTGGGACACGTAAAATTAAAGGGAGTTCCAGATATCTACGTATCTCCAACAGGCTGTCAATCCAAGTTATCAGTGTTTACAGCAGAGATAGTGGCAACCATCTCTGGCTTGCAGTGGTTTGAGATCTGCCAGGGTGGGGGTTTGCTCAGAGTCAGCTGTCTTTAAAAGCATACAGTCAACAATGAGGGATTATTTGCACATTGAAATTTATGTTTGGTAAGACTACACAGGTGGTGGAGATGTGCAGTTCTGTTGAGTACCAGCACACAAGTGGCTGAAAGAGAACAAGTGTGCGGATAAGCCAGCAGAAGGAGGTCTTACAAAAGGAGACGGAGAAGCAGTGATTAAGAAGAAAGGAATGGAATTGGGATGAAGATAGAAAAGGAGGTGACACAAAATACAAAAGGCATCGAAAACTGCTCTTAAGAACGAAACAAAAGGGAGGAATTCTTAAAATTTAGATTGGTCCACACATGTTGAACAGGCACTTTGTTTGTGCTAGGGGAAAGGAACAAATGTTGAGATAAATAAAATGTAGAACCTAATTTATTTCACCGCACCGCGTATGAAGAGGACAAATTGCATTGTAAAGTTTTCCCTTTTTTTTTTTTAGATAAAACAGGTTTGGTGGGGAGGACATACGAAATATAGTGAAACACATTCCTGTACAATAGGTGGCGGTATGCAGCTGGAAGCTGTTTGCGAGCCGCTGTTCAAACCCGGGAAAGAACATGAAGAAGAACGTGCATTCAGCAACTCCCATTTGTCCGACAGCAAGTGAAGGCAGCACCGGTCACGCGTTGTTTGTGTTAGAGTGGAAATATGGCGGACGATGGAGAATCGCTGGAGTCCTGGCTCAGTAAGTACATACTTAAACTCTTTTTTCACGGCGTTTATTCACATAAGAGGTGCGCACTAATGTGCTGTGTGGCCGCGGGTGTCCGAAACAAGAGTTGGACTCAAATGACATTGCTTGAGACTGAAAAGTATCGAGCTAATTCGCCTGTGTTGTCGTAAAAAGTGGCTAACGCAGACAGCTGCTGGGCAAACGGCGACTGATGGACGTCGCTAGCAGAAATATGCTCTCATCTTCGGTTTACACTTGTGACCTGGACTTAAAGTCGGTGTGTTGAAATGCTCGGGAAAAAAAACGTGATTATTCTGTTAGCCTTTGCATCTGCTCCCTGGTGTTGAAGGCTGCTGTTGTAAACATCCCCAGGCGTTAACGTAACCGAGTTAAAACAAGTCTTGCATGAACAAACTGCATTAGTGAAGCGCCTGGAGGCTGTTTAAGAGAGAATCAATAACCTAAGATGAGCTGAAAACGTTGGATAACAGCTGTCTTGGTTGCTGTTGTAAGCTAGTCTATGAAGCGACGCTTGATTTAAACCTTCATATAGTTCATACATCACAAAGCTCCAGCCTTCATTAGCCTTAAAGGGGCCGCGTAGACCGTTTACCACAGGTGTATCTATTAGGACGAGTTCAAATGTGCTATAAGAGTACAAAAGATCACATCCTTATCTTTTTTTTTTTTTTCCTTATTTTTCTAGACAAAGCCACAAACCCTTCCAACAGACAGGAGGACTGGGAGTATATAATGGGATTCTGTGACCAAATCAATAAGGAACTGGAAGGGTATGGTCACACGGTTCACCCACAATATTGAATTAAGCCCATCATCTGTGTCTTCATTGTGCTAAACACGTGAAGCTTATTATACAGGCTGCTGCAGCCCAGACTCTGGGTGGCGTTTTCTTACCGAGTGTGCATTGGATTGTTCTGTCATATTTTCCAGCCCACAAATATCCGTCAGGCTGCTGGCTCACAAGATCCAGTCCCCTCAGGAGTGGGAGGCGATACAGGCATTAACGGTCCGTAAGTGTGATTCCCTTCGCTGTGTTTTATTTTTATTCACATATCCAACCTGCATGAAGTGGAAGACGATATTTACCTCAGGTCGCTCTCCTTTTTGCAGGTTCTCGAGGCTTGTATGAAGAACTGCGGGCGACGGTTTCACAATGAAGTCGGGAAATTTAGGTTTTTAAATGAGTTGATCAAGGTGGTGTCACCCAAAGTAAGTCACACAGAAGTTCCTCTAATGGGGTTATGTTTCCTTGAATTTGAAGTTTTGATGTCGTTCTAAACTGTGCATCTTGTTGTTGTTCAGTACCTCGGGGACAAAGTGTCAGAGGGAGTGAAGACCAAAGTGATCGAGATGCTGTACAGCTGGACTCTGTCTCTACCGGATGAAGCAAAGATCCTTGAAGCGTATGAGATGCTGAAGTCACAGGGTGAGACACCAGCCGCGTAAAGGCCGAGAGAATATGCGGATACGATTTAATACACGGTAAAACAACATGGTTGCATAATAGTGACATCCAAAAATAAAACGCCGAGCAGTCGTTTATGACAGTGTTGTGCTTTGGACTCTCATTGTGTTGCCACGAAGCCCTGAAACTGTCACTTCCACAGAATAATAGCCGTCCGTTGTCGTGTTTATTTTAGGTATTGTTTTAGCTGACCCAGAAGTCCCTCTTGATGCTACATTAATACCATCGCCTTCTCCGCGACCCAAGAATCCCGTGTTTGATGACGAGAAGAAGAGCAAGGTAAGAAGAGTTATTTCTGGACGTGAACGCCGCAGCTCACTCACTGCAAATACCTCTCTTTCTCTTGTTTAATCTGTTATAAGCCTAAAACGTTGAATTGCTCCCTTTTAACTTTTCTTTATGTATGCGGCCCATTTTTATGAGAAATAAAATCTTTAAAATAAATCACGTAATTAACCAGCAAAACAAGTCTTTCATAGCAATATACCTTCATGTTCTTTTCATTATTTAAAGGCTAACTGGTGTTTTTGAACCTGAACCCTGTTTTTCCCTCCATTTTAGTGTCCGGTGTTGACGGATTAGTACAGACACTAAACGGGCAATGATGGGCTCAATTTGTTAATATAAGTGCAGAGCAATAAGACTTTCTGCTCACATCTGTTTGCTATTGTGTAATGGGACAACAGGAGTGAGAGTTGGAGAGAAGAGCGCGCCAGAGTTTGTTGTTTTTTTAATGTCATGGCTGAATAATAAGCAGATTTCGACAGCGTGGATGTGACGTGAGATTTCAGAACGAGAAAAACTGTCGGGTCGTTTCCATAATGTTATCCATAATGACACTTACAAGAAAATCTGAGCTGGTCAGTGGCAAAAACAAGCACTTTTAGTGGACGTACGATAGCATTGCAGCCCGTTTAGTGGCTACCAACTGCAGCGTTCTCTCTCAATACTGGACCACTTTAAAAAAAAAAAAAAAGGTTACCAAAAACATGGGTACATTTTAAAAAAAAAAAAAAAAAAAAAAAGGGTAAGTAACCCTTTAATGGAGATTTTTGTGACGGGATTTTCTCACTACACACTGTCCTTTTGAGAGGTTTCACATGATTTTCTCACTCTCTTTCTTGCCCTCTCTCTCGCTATTCATCTCTGACTAAAGCCTGTAACATCCCACAGAAAAATTGGTCATACTTGACGTGGATTTACGACACTGCTCTCTGTTTGTTTCCCCCCCCCCCGGTTAGGATACACCGAAACGGGTCATGTTTATTCTGCGTTGACTGCAGTTGATCTATGGATGGATTTTGTTTCTCCAGGGTCTGGGAGCTTGTGTACTGGGGTGATCTGTGGGAAATGAGCTCCCAGTGTTTGTTTTCTCTCTGCAGAGATTAGCAGAGCTGCTGAAGAGCAAAAAGCCAGAAGATCTGCAAGAGGCCAATCGGCTCATCAAGAACATGGTCAAGGAGGTGCGTCAAGTGAAACGCTTTGATTGTTACCATCGTGTTTTGAATTCGGTTTTGGTGACTTTTCTGACCCTAAACCCCAGTTTGAAGCTAGTTACTGCACACTGTTCTCAGGATTCCTCTCAGAGCTTGTGTTTATACTGACATGGTCAAGCTGAATGAGTAAGTGCAACTCATCTTTTTTCATGTATTTTTTTATCCTTCCCCCAGGACGAGGTGAGAACACATAAAGCAAAAAAGCAACAAAGCACACTGGAGGCGGTCAACAGCAGCGTCAAACTCCTTAACGAGATGCTGGCTCACTTCAGCCCCGAAGACTCCGCGGACGGAGACAAGGAGCTCATTAGGGTTCGTTCACCTTTGAAGACGGGGCTCACATGACCTTTGGAAACAAATTCACTCCTTTCTTTGGCCATTATTGCCCTTTTTTGGAAATAATTTGACGAAATAGTTCAGACTTCGGCTGTACGGCCAGAAAGCAGTCCAAAGTCATTTGCTGCTGTTGCATTCTGAGACCAACCGGTTTGTCATTAAGTATAAAGTGTCTGTCAAAATAACTCAGTCATTTATTTAATAACATAAGTAATGGTAACATATTTAATATCATAGTCTAAAGTGACATTTATTATGTAGGAGAAACACTTTTCTTTTCATTTCCTGTGATTCAGCAGTTTCTGAATGAGATTGATGATTCATGATGATTTCATTTTCTTTTTTCCAGGAGCTGTACGGGGATTGCGACAAGCTGAGACAAACTGTGTTTCAGCTGGCCACTGAGACGGAGGATAACGACAGCTGCTTGGGTAAGAGATCCTGTAATTGTTCCCCCGGCTGACTCTGATTCCTAATACTTCCTAATTCAAGAAGGATACGTCTGAGTCTTGGCCTTGCGCTGACACAAAGGCCGACATCAACAACCACGTGACTCAAAAAAACCCCATCCTGTTCACTGCTGGGTGTTTTTGTTGTTGTGGAAATGTTACAAAGCCAGTCTAACCTTTTTTTTTTTAAATGCATTGATCAGGAGACATCCTGCAGGCCAGCGATGACCTCTCCCATGTCATTAATTCCTACAAGAAGATTGTGGAAGGACAGATCATCAATGAGGAAGCACAGCAAACACAATTATCTGTCAGACAAGGTACATTTCAACTGTTTCTAGCAGAGAACTGTTTAGAAGCGATATACATTCATTAAAACATTGTTTTATGCACATGTTTACACTTTATAAATGAGACCAGATAATCATAGTTTAGGTGGAGTTCACATTAGGGCTCCCTCATATTGCTCAAAGATGTACTGCACGTTTAATTGTTAAATAAAAAAAGACTACGGGGACCGGGGGACCTCCATAAAATCTCCTGCAACCCTCTTGTGTGTCCCGGGACTGCACAATGGGCAATCATGTACAGTAATCCTAAATACGTCCTAATTAAAGCTCATAGTCAGACAAACCTGGCATAGACCATGTTTGGAAATGTATTCTAAAAGTGCAAAGAACACAACAGGCTCATATTAAAAACAGAGGTCCAGTCTAACAAGAATCCCTCTCTTAAGAGCATGTCATGTAAACATAGGGTGCTTTCAGACTTAATGTCAACTAAGCACAGTTCATGTGTAACTAATAGAATAGTAATCATACACAAGAACCACAAGAAGATATCACAAGTAAAAACTAACCTTGTAACAAATTACCATAGTTTAATTTCCCAGCTTGGTGTGTTATTGTGTTGAATATGCCAGTTTGTAAATGAGTACATCTTTGGTTTTCTCACCACCAGTGTTTTTTTTTTTTTTTTTTCTTCTCTCCATCTGACGAGCACAGGTCGCACCAACCAGTCCGAGATCCTGATTGACTTGGTGGGTCTGGACACCCAGGGCGTCTCTCAGCCCCCGGCATCGTCTCTGTCTCTCCCTGCTGACCTGCTGTGTGGGTCCGCTGCCAGGGGCCCTCAGTCCCCCGGCCACGACGGTCCCTCTGCAGCACTCTCTCTGCTGGATGAAGAGCTACTATCTTTAGGTGATTTTTTTTTTAAAAAAAAAAAAAAAAAAAAAAAAAAATGTATAGCGACTTTGGACATTAACTGTTGTTTTTGGAGAATATTTAAATATGTGACATGTTTTGTGGTCTTTTACAGGTCTTAACGAACCGGCTCCTGCGCCAAGTAAATCAGCACATGTAAACCTGAACAATGGTTTGCCGTCTTTACAGGTATTTCAATAAATTGAAAGAATTTCTACGAACATAAAACGCTATCTTATTGGTAATAGCTACTTTTTTTTCTTATATTTCCACGTATTCCAGGATTCCAGTCATGACTTTGATTTTTTTGACACCACTTCGCTGTCGACATCGTCGCTCTTTCCAGACGCCCTTTCTGTGACAGCAGACCCGGTTAACCCAGTCGGGTCTTCGACAGCTGCGTCCACCTTAAGCTTTCCTGGTTACGTCTTCTCCACGCCTCCAGTTTCCACAGTGTCCGTTTCAACAACATCAGTCGTGTTCCCACAGCCCTTCGGCTCAGTATTGACCACCACGGCCTCTGCTGCTCCTGCCCAGTCATTCAAGGTGGCCTCGCCTTCTCCCTCAACCTCCTCTCTCACTGCACAACAGGCCTCCACTTCACCTGGAGCGTCCCACGCGACTTCTCTCAGTCACAATCTGCAAGACCTTGCCTTGCTGGATCTGGGCAGTCCTAAAATGTGAGTAATAATCGTGCTACAAGGTAAATATGGGGATGGAATATGGATCAGCCCAATATTTTAGATTTTAAATTATGTATGAAGTGTTTTTTATTTATTTATTTATTTCACTGATTGGCCTGATTGGGTGTCTAAGCACTTGAGTTTAAATGTTCCCTGTTCTATCATATGAAAAGTCAAGTATATCTCAACTACTAGTTTCCAAATGGCAGAGAGAGCAACAGGACTCGATGAGTCTTTGATACGAAGTGATCCGTGGGTGACGCTTGAGCCGCTCAAAGAGCAGCGTCTTTAGCACGACAGGGAGCTGAAGTCCTTATCTATGCTTTTTTTTCAAAGCCGCAGACTCCTTTGACAAAACAGTACTTTTACGCCCTGTAAATTCCTCATCAATCATGTTGTGAGCCATTAAGAGGCAACACAAATGTCCCCAATCTCATCTTTAAGGCCAAGTGCCCAAACCTGACTGCACGGTGTTGTCTTCCGCCCTTCTTCTGCTATCTTGTCGTCATCGTTGTTTATGTCATTTTTCATTTGAGCGTTAGCGGGAGCCTGTGATGTTTGTGACAAAGACTCTTGAAATCTCTCCACACAGCACACCTGCTGCGATGGACTTTGGCAGCTTGCTGGCCAAGAGTGAGGACCTGTTCACTCCCGCTGCCTCGTCCTCCAGAGTTGGTGTCTCCTCCACCACCGCATCCACCTCACTGCGCCGAGGAGAGATGCAGGCCGGGTCCACGCACCCGCCTGCCAAGAGCCTGGCAGATGACTGCCCTCTGTTACGCTCTCTGTCCCCCATCCTGCCTCTGAGCCAGGCCAGCCCAGGCAAAGAACAAGAGGTGTCCCTGGCCAATGTCTTTGTCCCTTTGGATGCCATCACGCCAAGTGAGTTCAGTTCCATGATATAGGCTGTATGTATTTTTGTGTGTGTGTGTGTGTGTGTGTGTGTGTGTTATGAGTATTTCAGTGGATTTTGTTGCTTTTCATCGTAATTATACGTGGGAGAGGGTTGAAAGAAAAAATAGCCAAGGACACACATTGAGTCAGATCTCATTTTAATACTGCAGATTAAAATGAGATCTGACTCAGATTTAGTGGTGAAAGTGGCTTAATAAAACTGGACACTGGGTGATGTTTTCCCCTGTTGTTCTTGGTCTTTTATTGCGATCATTTTCATTGTGGATCAGAAAGTAATTTTCATACCGTCAAAATATGCTTTCAGCACAGAGTACATTGGGAGCAGTAAGAGCTGGTGTTTCGACCTCTGTAATAATCACATTTTGCTTTTCCCTCTTTGTGTGCCGTGTTTAAGGTAAAGCGTGTCCCGTGACCGCCTATGACAAAAACGGAGTCCGTGTTCTGCTGCATTTCGCCAGCGACTGTCCAGCAGGCCGACCCGATGTACTGGTGATGGTGGCGTCCATGCTCAACACAGCCCCGCAGCCTGTCAGGAACATCGCTCTGCAGGCTGCTGTGCCCAAGGTGAAAGCACCCTCACTGCATAGGACGCTACAGAGTGCCTTTATTTTTTAATTTTTTTTAAGTATTGGCAGATGTTCGACTCATTAAATTAAATATTTCACTTCAAATGAAATCAGAGTGGGCTGCCGCTTCTGTTTCATGACCTCAGATGTCTGTTCTGCTAAATTCACCAGACGATGAAAGTGAGACTGCAGGCGCCCACGGGGACGGAGCTGGCTCCTTTTAACCCAATACTTCCCCCTGCTGCTGTCACTCAGGTCATGCTGCTTGCAAATCCTCTCAAGGTAAATCTCAGCCTGGAGCTGTTTTTGGTCTTCATACAATTTTTACGCAACAAGTAATGTATTTATTGACGGAACACTTTCTTATGCCAGCCGTGTTTTTAATGCGTCCGCTCAAGCATAAGCCTTGGCCAGAGACGTTATGTTTTTCGGGTGATCTGTCATTCCGTCAGGCCTGGAGGGAATTTCTCCCAAATTTGGCACAAACTTCCAATTTGGACTTCAGGTTATTACCGATTTGGAATTTGGTGATCAAAGGTCTCTCACACAATTTGTTTTGGGCCATAACGCATTAATTCACATGCAATTTATGACAATTTCACACAACTGCCTAATAGGATAAAATGATGAAATGATGACATTTTGGACGTAAACTGCACCATGACTGGTTGGTGGGAGGCATACAACCACGACGTGGTAATTCTAGTCCTCTATGTTTGAAGTCAGTACTGCACAGTATCGGCACTTCTTACAGTCGCACATGCCAACCAGTACGCTTTAAAGATATAGCGATCACTGGCATTCACAATGCATTAGATCTTGTGTGTTCCAGCGAGCCAATGGAAGCCGTCAAGCTGAGTGTGTGTGTGTGTGTGTGTTTGTGTGTTTGTGTGTGTGTGTTTTTTGCAGGAAAAGGTGCGGATGAGATACAAACTGACATTCATGCTGGGAGAGCAGCCACAATCAGAAGTTGGGGAGGTGAATGAGTTTCCGCCTGCTGACAGATGGGGGGCTCTATAGCCCGGCCTGCCGACACTATAAGACAATTTAATTTGTCAGTGAAGCTCAGAGGTCCAGAGAAAGGGCAGTATTAGAAGACTTTTAGGGAAAAAATGTAAGTTTTTTCTGCTTGAGATGGCCCACTGAAGTAGCCAATGTCCTGTAGCGTACGTCCAACTTAAACTTTACTACAGTGCCAGAGGTAGTCAGTGTGGTGCAGTAACAAATGGAGTGAAGTTTCTGGTAATGTTAAATATTGCTACGTTATTATTCGTTTATTATGAGTATTATTATTATTATTATACCCTTTTGTTCTTATTTTAATGTTCCTATTTACTGTCTCTCAATGCCGGACAGTAAGCAAAAAATAAAAGTTGAAGGAGATTGTGAAGCCAGGATCTTATGAACATGCGAACATGACCTGCATTTCACATGATTTGCTGCTCACTATGTATGATAACAACGTTTAACGCTTAAGACATCGGACTGGAGCAGACAACAGCCCCTCTGTTGCTACACAAAAGGCACCCACAGACTGGCCCACCAAGAATCAGCTACTTTCAATATGCCTCACAGTTGCTACTGAATACTTTAACTTGTATACTAACTCGTAGCTCAGACTCTTGTTTTACGCTTTTTAGTCTTTCAGTATTTATTGACATGAATGTATTATTTATTTGGGTTTTGGGAAGAAGGTGTCAGATCTGTTAACTTCCTGTTTGGTGTTGCAATCGACGGCTGCATTCCTTCTGCATACTCTTCCGAATATGTTACCAAATATTTAGACGGCTTATGTTACATGATGTAGCAACAGGGTGGTTTCTGAGGAATTACATGCTTTGCTACATGTCCAGGCTGTGCCCTCTGGATAGCATTTTAATATAGAAAATGTAATTCATGCAAGATTAAACAGCGGCCTTATGCCAGAGACCGTAGCCCCCTTTTACTTAGCAACACGAGCTGTTAAGGGCACGGATCAATTATGTGCATAAAGTGGATGTGCTTTAGGAAGTGCCGACCTTCTAACCATTAATCCCCGGAGACGAAAAGGAATATTGTTTGACGTTAATTAAATGCCGTGCATAGCTTTGCTCTTGCTACCGTTGTTAGACAAGGTAGTGGAAACAAAGCCAAAGGGTAGGTTATTCGCCCTGAGTCCACTGTAAATCTTTAGCTTGTGTGGGACTTTCCTATATCGATTTAGGAAAATATTTCTTTCACCAGTAATCCTTGAGAAAATACTGTATATCAACAGAAAAAACGTGATGGTTAATTCAAAGCCTCAGGCTTACCGTGTGTTCATCAAGAACTGTGACTTCTTTATTCTTGTCTTTCTGGGGCTATTAGAGCTATAAAGGAGATTCTCTACATATTTCTTATAAAACTGTTTGTCTTAGATTGTTAAATGAATGTGTCATTGCATATTTGGAAAAGCTATTTCTGTGCATGGAAAAATAAAGGAGATGGATCTATTTGTTTTACAATTTTCACGTTTGGCCTCGTTTTTCATTGTCTAAGGACCAATATCAATGCAGTAGCATATTAACCACATCGTTTGTGTGTTTTCATGTAATCATTATTAGATTAATAGCAAGAGCACACTGTAAAATATTGCAAGTAAAAGTAAAGTATCAAAACTAAAAGTATTCATGCAGCAGAATGATCCCCGTTTTTAAATACTGGATTTTTATTGTTCTTTCGGTAACATGTAAGCAGCATATTAATGTTGTAGCTAATTATAACTACTTTATTGCTGTTGGGTTGGTAATATGAACATCATAGTTTAACGTGTAAAATCGGAATCTGAAAAGTAACCAGTAACTATAGCACATAAATGTAGTTTAGTAGAGCAGTGAAATTGAAATTCTCAATAAAGTACAAGTGCCTTAAAGTACTCTCAGATACGTATGCTATCAATTTGCAGTAATAACATTTCTGTATGAACCAATATTTAAATGGTTTCTCTGGAAAGGTTGTGGGACGAGCGCTCAGTTGATCTGGCGCAGCTGTGTGCGCCTCAGCCGACTACAGTCAGCCCACGCAAAGTCGCGCGCCAGACAGCGCAGCCGCAGCAGAACAGGCGCAGGCAGACAGACGCAGTAGCAGCCATGGCCGACGAAAAACCCAAGGTGAGGAACGGGTTTTGTACGGGGTTTTCTTTACAGGGTGTACCAAATCCGTGTGCGATATTTTTTATAGACGAAAAGCCGCCTGTGAGACCAATTCGTCAACGGTTGCATAATCACAAAGAAGGCTGACAGCACAAACAGGAGCTAACGCTAACGGGGTTAGCTAGTTAGCAAGCGGGCGAAGTTAGCATAATAAGCTAACGTGGCTAACGCGCATGAGACCCGGGCGGTATGAAAGAAATAATTCCCTGTCTTTTTAAATACAGTTAATCGACACCTGCTTAAATGAAGATGTTTGAGCAATATGCATGTCAAATGTAGCGATATAACGCTAGTTATTGCATGTCCAGGTAACGTTAGCAAGAACCGCAGAAGTGAGTAACGTTTAGACCGCAGTCTACAACAGGCCATGAAATGTATTGTTTGAGCTCAAACCGTGAACTGTCAACGGATATCTTATCAAATATTCATGCCCGTCCGCACATGGCAGTGTGTCACAGCATGAGAGGGATTAGTTGATGCGTCCAAGTTGAAATTCCCATTCTGACTAGGCCGCTGGGCATCGTTATAAGGAGTAGGCCATTGCCAATTGACTTGCTGAATGCTAATGCTAAATGCTAACGTAGGAGTTGTAATGTTGCTCCCTTTCTGTGCTCGGTAACCACCAGCCCTCCGATCTGTGCTCACCAGGGGCAGATGTCAGATTAATGTAACGGTGGAAACAACTTAATTTACACACGTGATGTAAATAGTTTTGTCTATACTTTTGTCATAAGTCATTGAGGTACACAATGTACATCCCCAATCTTAAATAGTGTCGAACCCGGGAGGAAGGGGTTTTTGTTGTTGAGGAACAAATGCATTTCACATGTTAGTTTACCAAGCGTCTTGTATTGCCTTGTATCACTTTCTGCAATCAGCTCAACTTTCTGCAAACATGTGTTTGTCTCTCTTTCAGGAGGGAGTGAAGACGGAGAACAATGAGCACATCAACCTGAAAGTGGCAGGGCAGGATGGCTCAGTGGTGCAATTCAAGATCAAAAGGCACACTCCTCTCAGCAAACTGATGAAAGCTTATTGTGAACGGCAGGTGAGACTACCGCACATTTACTACGACTCCTCATAAGAAACCATCTTTAAGTCAATTGCATTGCTGGTAGCCCGAATGCTGGTTCTCCAACTGGAGACCAAGGACTCGGCTTAGGGGTCCTGGGGGTTCTAGTCAAATGAGAACTATACCTTAATAAGCCCTATTACATATAGAAAGGGTCTGTTGCTTTTGTGTTATTTCTCATGAAATATTATTGCACATTTATTCAATAAACCATATGGTGACCAAATTCAGATATATTATTATTGTGACCCCCATTTCTATTTATTTATTTATTCTATTATTTACATGGCGCTCTGGGGTCTTGTTTACAAAAATCTTGCTAATTCTTTACTGTTAGTCAAATAAACTTGTTACTGGTTGAAAATGGGTCTCTCTAAAAACATGACAGCTGTGCAGCAGTATTGTTCTGTTTTGTTGTCACGAGTGTGCCCCATAATGTTGATTTTTCAATATTTTAAACATTTTTCTCTCTGTCCACATAGGGGCTGTCAATGAGGCAAATACGATTTCGATTTGACGGTCAGCCCATCAATGAAACAGACACACCCTCGCAGGTAAAGCTTCACCCTCTTCTGTTCTTTCAGCCTACCAACATCATAATATTGCTACTTTAGGTATTGCAGGACTCTGATTTTCCACTTTGTTGTCAGTTATGTTATGGGCTATTTCTTTTAGAAATTCAAGAAAGCATGTGGTGTGACAAACATTTACTAAAGTTAAAGGTCAAAGGTTTTTCTCAAACAATGTTATTTCTTATGTAACATGTATTTGAATTGATTTTTGTTTTATGTGCACTGTGAACCTGCGTTTACAGGTTTGGTACACGATAGTCTGAATTCATGTTTAAGTGATCATAATTAGACTTCAAATCCTTGGCAGTAGTCCGTATTGAAACAGTTGTAGAAATACAAAGAGCTGCTCCACGCAAACAGCGTCCACTCTGAGCACCTGCTGTGAAGCTACTCTTTAACTTGATACTTGAGACTGTCCTGAGGATGGACGCGGTCTCACGTCAGCTTTGTCCAGTATGTAATGTGTTACAGTGCTGACTTTACAAACGGCACTGAGCAGCTGTGAACGGGTCAGTGCTGTAGCTGTGCTGCCTCTTTACTGCCGTAGACCAGGTACATAAAGGAGAAGGTTTTGTTTACTTTCATGTTGCGAGTCTCTGGTCAGGAGAAACTCTCCTAAGCTTCTGTACCTCTTCCTCTAAACATATTTTGATACTTTTGTTTACACCTCGCCTTTAACATTTAGTCTGGCTCTCCTGTATTGTTCTTGGGAGGAGATGCAATAAAAGAAATGTTGCCCTTGTCCATGTTTCAAACTAACTTCCTGGTGAAACGCTTTGTATGAATTAGCTCACTGTTATTGTCAACACGTCTTAAGTGGCTTCACGGTAAAGACCTACCACTGCCTTCACATCAGCTGACATTTTAACTTTTTCTTACAGCTAGAAATGGAGGATGAAGATACGATTGATGTGTTCCAACAGCAAACCGGAGGCTCTTCTCTTTAAAGACTGTTTCCTACGAACATCCCTACCTCCCCTTTTCATCCCCGAACATCTTTGTTATGCCCAGTCTTCAAACGCTCATGACCAGTGTTGATACCATCCAATGGAATACTTTTACAAAATGTTCAAAGGCGGTGGCACAGTTGCTGTAGATAGGTTTAATCACACTGTCATTCGTATGTTAACATGTTTGAACTGCGCAGTGTAGACGACTTGTAAGCAGTACAGTGAGTCTAATGTGCTGAAGAAATGAAGATTGGCATGGTTTTTTTTTTTTTTTTTTTTTTTTTTTTTTTTTAGGTTTTTAAGGGAAATTTTTTTTTCCTTTTTTTTTTTTTTTTTTTTTATACTGATGTCATTATGGTTTTGATTCAGATGGAATTTTGTTATTGTTGTCAATTAAGCCTGCATTTTAAATTCACATCTGTTATGAAAATGTATTGTTGGAATAAATTGAGTCTTTTTTAACATATGTCCTGGCTGTTTGTTTTATGGTTATTAGTCTAAACCAGAGCATTCATCAGAGCTAACATGTAATATGCTAATTATATCCATTTACTCAGTTTTTAATAGCCTGAAACTATAAGCTGCTCGACCAGAGATATGTAAAAACAAGTGGAAAAAGGTCAATTAAGAGGGTTTTATTTGCAATGCAAATATCTTATCAAAACTTGAGAGCCTTGCACTAACTTGGATAAGTTTGTAAAAAAAGTTACCCTTTACTCTGATAGCCCTTGTCTATATCACTGTCCCACTGTAGCAAAAATTATCTTACTTACAACTTTGAGTCAGACAAGAGTGAAATTTGAATTCAAACTGCCTCACTATGGTTACATTTTCCAAGTTGGATATTTTATTTAAATAGATATTTTTTTAATACGATTGCAATAAACGGTAGCTGTTTCAATACACGACGAAAACTGATGATGAACGTCTGGGTCAACGTCAGATGAAGTCGGATGCGGTATGTGCATGCTTGGTAAATAAGCATAGGTTGATTAATGTCTCTAGATCAAATCGTAGTTATATCTGTTCTCTTGTGGGCGGTACGAAGGCTGTAGAAACGCCCTCCACAATGGTTTCTGTGGCACTAACACTTGTAAAGAACCAGCCAGAAATAAGCAGAAAGACCGGAAATACGGCGGTTTTGCTACCAAAATACATACATTTTTGTCTAAGTACACTATGGGATTATAAAGAAATTAATCTTTGCCGTAGGTCACACACTGTTTAAATAAATAGTTTGGATTCAAATGAATTTATGCACTTTGATATGATCTTAAAAATAGCCGTAAACTATATTTGTTAGGTTAGCATATTTTATTTTGAAAATATGACCGGAACAGACACGTCTGCTTTTGGTCACTTTGACGCTTGTCCGCACAGATTTGAGGCAGGTTGATTATTGGGAAGCACGGGCTGCGATAGACAATGATGAGGCGGTGAAGTGCAGCTAATGCAAGTGTAATTCGCGCGTATCCTGTCAGAAATATACATATTTTACGACTTCTTGTGCAAAAAATGACGACGACCACGAACTATCAAGGGATGGAGCCCGGTTCTAAAAGCAGTTCCAGGTAAAGCGCTATGTTCAGACCGCTCCGTTAGCCACCACGACGCCAACAAGTCCAGCATCCTTTTTAACGTTAACCTCAACGCTAACGTTACACGGGTTTACCTCAAAATCTCAGACATGTTTGGCCCTGACCCCTACCCGTAATTATTGCTTAACCGCTCGGAGATGCTTGAAACGAAGCATGGGGCGACGATGCTCGGAGAAAACTGGTACCACGCCTTCCCGTTTTGTCTGCTGGGATGGACCATTCCCATTTTTTTTTTTTTTTTTTTTTAACGTTAGCTAGCAAGATAGCACACTCATGTGCTCTCCCTTTTTGTAGAGAAGCCCCTGAGCTAGCATGTACAGACTAGGCGGCTCAGCATCCAACATCAGGCCTTTTACACATAATGTTTTCTCAATACTCTCTCGTATTTATTGTCTGAATGCGAAAGATTTATCACATCTGTCATTCCAGTTGGGTGCGGCCCCCACCCGTGAATTTCAGATCAGCTATCGGGATGATCAGTGAAGTACAACAAGGCATGTAGTCTGCCCTGCATATGGCCCCATTGAGGCGGGGGCCACGTTACAGCTGGCGACACCTGACCGTGACCATATAAAGACTGGAATGATGCGGGTTTAACATTCACAATGTTTAGGTGAACGATTGAGTCTCCAGTACGTTATGTGGGTATTATGGTAAATCCCATCATAATGTAAAATACAACGATACAGTAGACCAATGTCATTTTATTCTTTCTACCACAGAGTTAAAAAATACTATATAGTGTTACCTTTACATTTTCGAGAAAATGACATGATCAATATTGATATGTAATTGTGTAAACTCTGCAATAAGTATTCCAAAGCATACACAATGTATAGTTGACAGTTTAATATGCACATCTTGTTCAGAATAATAGTCTAAAACAGCCACGCATTACATCCTATCCTCATATACTGCATTGCATTTTACTGAGAGGTGTTCTTATTATTTAGTCTACCCTTGCTGATATATAAATCAGTTTGACAACATATCAGAAAGGTACAGTAGTATAAACAGTAGCCTGCATATAAATGCCACATAGACACACAGGAAATGCTTTTGCATTGTGGTACTTTATTATGATTTATTGGCAGGAACGGAATATAATATAGATAAGTATATGTTGTTATAAAAATAAGAGTTGGCTCTTCATACCGTCTCTTCGCAGAGTCCGCCATGTTGCACCGCCGTGTTTCTACTGAAGCCCAGAACGGACAACCCAAACACGCGGGGCCATTTGCTCGTCCTGTCGGCCCCTTGTGTGTGACGGCTGATGAGCTCAAACATCTGATTGACAGTTTAAGTCATCGCAGTGTTATCCAAAGGCTAGCACATTGTTAAATGACGCAAAACAGAATTTATATTTGACCTTTTCATTTGGTGAATGAGCAATCACTTCTCACTCATTAATTCTTAAGTCTGAACTCCAGCAGTTAGGCTGGTTATTTTAATTCATAAACCCTTTTGAAATGGAGAGAATACGCTTCGGAGCCAGTCTGATCCAGCTTTCAGTAACGGTGCTGACTGTTCTCTCTCTCGGCTCAGGGTTCTGCGCCCTCCTGGCGGCGCCTCCAACTTCTCGCTTGGTGCAGATGAGGAGAAGCCTCCCGTCCGGAAAGACAAGATGGCCTCCAGTGTTTTCGCTGAGCCGGAGGACCCCTATGCTAATAGAAGGAACAATCCACCAGGTACAATCTAAACTCTTCTCCAAGCAGCTGTTAAGTGGCAGTGTGAAAAGCTTATAACTCAACAGCTATCTTATTTTGACAGCTCACCACGACATTTACGGATGGTGCCGCTTAAAAACAAAACCAGTGACCACAAGGAACACGTTTTGAGAATATCTTTTCTTGCCTTTCGGAGACACGAGGTTGTCACTGAAGGGGTTTTTCTCTCGCTGCTGGACCCAGCTGATCGTCTGCCTCCCCAGGCAGCTAAATACATAGGAATAACATTTACCGTCTCCGGTGGTGCTACTTAACATAACAGGTTCAGGTGCCCAATTAATTTCTCTTCCAGTCATTAGATATTCAATCACTGGTGTTCGTGTATTCATCAGGATCTTCTCATGCCTGCAGAGATCTGACATATTCATGGGGAATTGAGCTGCATCAAGTAAAAAGTATAATCTAAGAGGATTAATAAAACACTGATAAACCGAAAACACTGTTTCATTTCATTACTTCTCTAAATGCAAAATGTGACCAAAAGAGGAATTAAAACACAATAGGAAGTAAAAGTGATGCTAGCCAGTTATGCGGTTTTGATTTCTGGCATTGGTTCCTAATTTTCTCCAATAAATGCAGTAGTTTAAGCTAAAAACATCTATTACAAGAGGAATTTACTTGTAGCCATTGCTGCGTTTTTATAGCTTTTCCCTTCCAGATGAGGCGTTCTGGCATGTAGGTTGTGAAAGCTCATAATCCAAGTAGCTCTTTGTGCCGTGTGCCTCGTGTTGGCCTCGGGTCTGGTCTCAGACTTCCAGTGCTAAGATGGATCAGCGATTCTTTTCAGTCTTATTTCCTGTGACAGAGCAAATTTTTCCCATTTTTACTTGTTTAACTTTGCAATATGAAAAATGTATATTAATTTATTGTATTGTATATGCAGTAAAAGTTAGATGTAGCCAACACAAAGTGGACAGATTTCATGGCAACCTACGCCAGCCATTACATCACACCCTTCTAGTAAATATTGAAGTACCTATAGTTAATGTAACTCCACAAATATGAGAAAATGTGACGTGCGTATTACTTCGGGTTTGTTTGGCTGGTAGGTTGCGGACATCTTTGTTTGTCGGTGGCGTGACAAGGCCGTACACGTTCTTGTCAGTGTTTTTTTATTAGCAGCTTTAACTACATCTGGCTTTCCCGGAAATCTCATCAACACATCTGTCCCGGTAGACTTTCTGTCACTGGCGTGTGCAGAGTTGGGTTGACAATCTGGATTCTACATCAAAAAGGCGGAGCTTCATCAACCAGGAAGCCTCGGTCTTCCTCCCTTTAATTCTCGCACACAGTAGCCTAACATGAACCAGACTTTAGTCCTTTTAACAGTACTTACTAACAGTATTTCAAACATCCGAATGGCTGTCGTCTTTGAACAGGATCAACGTAAAAAGAAAAGGGAAAACAAGCCATTTCCTCGTAGTCACCGAATGCTTTTCTCCCCGTTTTGACCCTCGATGCAACTGCCGTATCCGGGCTGCCACAGAGAGGCTAAGTGATTGTGTGTTTGTCCGCATGACGGAGCACAATACAGCCAGACATGGTGGACTGGCATGGCAGTCCTGCAGAGGCTCGTTAAAATGACGGCATAATCAGGGATTCATTTATCTAGATATTTTATATTCCACAGAATCGTAAACTGAATATCATGTTGAGTTAACAGCCTCGTTAAGACTTCATCCTTCTCCGCCACCGGACGGTTTAAGTAGCTGGGGGACCATCTGTACATGACATCAGACATCAATCATGCCTGGACCATCTGAAATAGGAGCATCGCGAGATCTGTTGGCAGCAAACCTTCTTTAAAGTCCAATAAAAAACCCGTCTCAAATTACTAGTTAAGTATAATATAAAAATCTCAAAATGGAAATAATGATAATGTGAAACATAATCACTCAAAAAAAGCACCAAGAAGTCTTACTGACAGGTCGATACGATCAACAGCTCTTGGGCGAATACCACACACAGTTGTTCACTTTCACCATTTAAGATTTATAAAAAGACAAACAACGGCAGTGTAAATATATAAATATAGCTTGGTTATAAACCACCTGTCGGACAGAGCCAGCAGCACCTACTGGCATCCATCCAAAGTAAAGTCAACAGGCGTTTCCTTTTGTAAACAAACAGGTTCAACTGTTAACAAAGAGAAACAAAATGGCATCCAAAAAACACAAGGACTTAACAAAAGAAAGCAGAAAGGACCTTCTGCTGAGGCCGAGAGAGAGGGAGTGAGCGGAAGTTTCTGCCACCTTCTTTATCGTCTTTCCTCAGTCACAGACTTTAAACCCCGGTACACCTGAGAGGACACGGAGGTAAAGCACGAGTTTAGAGCACATACCGGCCAACAGAGGGGGAGCATGCAACACAACAATGTCACAGTGCGTCATCTGATAGACCCATTCAGTATGAACCAAATAGGTACACATACAAACAGGGGGGGGGGGGGTGAACCGGACAGGTATGTGACATACAGTTCCGATTTTAAATTGGTGCGGATTGGTGCAATGGAAACGTATTTCTTCAGAGAGGCGTGCATATGTTGAATAAAAGAACAATTAAAAACATGTTGGCGGTGTCCATTGACCCCAGACACACTCATCTATCCGTCAGTATAACTATATTCGCCGTGTGTTGAAACGTTTGGACAAGCTCAGAAAATCCAAACTATTTCATGAATATTCCCACGTGGATCATGGATAGTCCCACTCACATGCCAGTTGATAGCCTTTCTCACTAGCCTTCCTTTTTCTGAAAATAACAATGGCTTGTAGTGACGAGGGCGATGACAAAAACGATCCAAAGAGCAAATGCGCCCACAGCAGGACATGACTGCATGTTTGTACTTTGAACAGAGTTATTGTCAGAATGACATTAACCATGAAAGTGAAACTTCCAAAGTCAAAAGAATTCCCCACAGCTCGATAGGAAGCCAAGAAAGACAATGCAGGAGTAAACGTTGGAGCAACGTCCTTGTGAAGAAGTCCAGCATAATGAGGGTCATCGGGTCAGGCCACTATGTCAGTGGACTGCAATGGTCCGTGTTGTTCCTCTCATGGGACCTTCACTTCCCCTTGTTGCCTCCTTATGTTCTCACTGACACACAAAATCCCCAGTCATGTTTCAATCCTTTCTGGGAAATTCCACGCTCCCGACGAACACCCTGACACGACGCTCTGGCATTTGATTTAATGTTTACGTGGAGTATGAAGGCTGTGGGTAACTATAACTGTGTTCCCTGTGATCACATGACCAAAAAACATCAACTCGTTGATGGAGGTAAAGCTTACGTGTCACTGTTGTACAGCTTCTGTTTGCTATCCAGTGAAAGCTGAGCATTACGAAGACTTCTTTTGATGAAGAGGTTGGTACATTTTGGACTTTTGATCTGTAAAACAAAACAGAGCAACGGTCTTGTCCTCAACAGCGTCTTTATGATCTGGTCCATGAGATTTATGAAGAGTTAATTAGTTTCTTATCAGGCCAGTTATGATCCAGCTACTCATTGTATGGTTTATCAGGAGAGGGAGATCAGACTATAGTGGTCCTTGTTATCGTGCCCTGTGGACTACCTTCTCTGGCATTCACTAGCTGTTTCTTAATTTCATAACTCAAGAATTAATTCGCTAATTATGACAATTTCACACAAATGTCTAAAAGGACGTTTTTGTGTACCATTTTCTTGCATTTTGCCTTTGCACCTCCCTGAGTGACGGCCTTATTTATTTGAGCCGGTGCGTCTCCTCGCCGTTCCAGGTGGGAAGCCCACAGGTGTGCTTTGCGGTGAGCCGTCAGCCCCCCGGAGGAGAGGAGGGAACCAGACCACCGACCTCTCCGCAGAGGCCCCCGCCGCGGTAAGATCACGCATCACATCACGAGCTGTGGTGGGAGAAAATGAAGTGAAACCTGAAGGCAGACAAACATATGGGGAACTGAAGTCCAAAAGATTTAACTCTTATCTATTTTATTTTTGTTCTAAATCTTCCCTTAATGTCTTAATAAGTAGCTTGTGTATCAGTTACAGTGGAACATGGGCGAATAACATGAAAGGAGCACATGCTGATGAAACACTGACCACCTTTCTGCTTCTTTTTGTAGGACGGAGAAAATTCTGTACCCGATTCTGGTAAGTGCATGTTTTTTTCTGATCACATGACACACTGATAGACCTTAAACCAGCGGTCCAATATTACAAAGAACAGATTTGTGATACGCCATCATAAATCTTTCACATTCAACATCACAGATATACAAATGTACATGTGCACACACAGTACGTGTACATGTATACATATAGACATGCACAATATTCATGAATAAAGCAGGAGGAAAAGAAACATTTTCGTCAGTAGTTGATGATAAGGCCGACGCTGCTGAAAACCTCCGACACATCATGCGGACACACAGTGTCCTTCAATGTCTGCAATTAGAAACGAGCTTCCGAGGGTGCGGCGCATTCTTGTGGTAAAATGATTGTGGCTGCTTCCTTGCTAATGTTTCCAAATGATGGCCACATGCCTCCCTGCCTGTGTTCAGAAAACAGTGCTCCTGAGCCGGAAGCCGTCCCAGAGCAGAAGGAGGAGGAGGCCCCCTCAGCCGACCATCCCGCTGCAGGAGTACCGTCCGGCCGCAGGAATCCCCCCGGGGGCAAGTCCAGCCTGATCCTGGGATGAATCCAAGCCAACCACCCCTCCCTCCCTTCGTCCACTCATCTCTGAACTCGTCTTTTTTTCATTTTATTTGTTTAACAAGGAACCCCCCCGGCCCATTTGTCTGAACCGAGAGAATCCTACCTGGTGTGCAACAGACACCAGTCTCCTCCACATCCCTTAAGTGCATTGTTTTGATACCTCTTTTCTGAAAGCCGTTTTGTACCGTTTGTTTGTTTGTTTGTTTGTTTTTGATGGAAGCACTTTATGTATTTCTATGTGTACGGTTCAAAATCTGCCTTTCCCCCCTGCAACACAGGGTACAAGGATCACATTTCTCATATCAAATAGCGATAAATTAATCTCCCCTAACTTTATTGCGACAGCATAAACGGTGTGTGATTGTACGAGCAGTTTCCAGAACACAAGCGGAAAAAGGAGAAAAGAAAGCTGTCACTTTTGCACCGTGTTCAGTTTTGACCCATCTTGCATGCACGTCTGGTCTGTAAACGTATGAATGTGAGAAGAAACATAACTGTGAAGATTTTTATTATTATTTATTATTTAACCTGTTAGTTGTTTTTTGTTTTTTTTATTGTGGAATAATTGTCGTACTGTTGCATGAAGCTGGAATCTTTCTACTGATTATCTTAATATCCACTTATGAGTCCCATAAATGACTGTCATTGTGATCTTAAGGGTGCAAACGTGTATTCAGAGGACTTCTGTAGGTCCCGTGTCAGGTGACGGAATTGGAAAAAGCCTTTTTTTATATTGCAGTCACTAACTTTAGATTATTGTAACCCCAGTGCCGGTTTTGAGTGTTTTTCACAGGCCAAATTTACAGTGTGCCTGTTAATGTGTTAGGCTACAACATCAAATAAGGTTGGGTTTTCTCAATTGCATCCTGCCAGCATGAAGGAGTGCTTAGTTTCTCTATTGCGAGTCAATGGAATGTTGTTGGTCCTGAAGTGTTGGTGAACCCATCCTAGATTTGACAAGTGACCTTATGACAACTCAGCCTTTTTTGCTATGTTTTTACCCCCCCCCCCCCCCCCTCCTCCTTCTACACGTGTTTATCATCCTGCTCACTAGAAAGATACAACAGCCTTTTTGTACATGTCATCGTCGCATTATTTAAAAACCAAAAGTCAAATTCCCTCCTGCTTCTGTCTTGTTGAGTCGCGTGCGGCGACTGCAGCCGTCACGCAGGAAGAACAACATTTCTGAAATGTAGTTCCTGTGGCGTCTTGTTTCTGAACGTGTTAGGATGCAAAGACGCGTCTGTTTTGCATCCTATGCCAATTCCCCTCGCTGGATGTTGAGTCGCTGCAGAAAATTGAAATCATGAAAAATGGCACAAAGTGGAAATGAATATTAAAAATCAATTTTGACCATGGGTCCATGTGTTTGCTGTGTATGTGTATGTGTGTGTGTGTGTTATAGCGGTTATGATTGTTCCTCTGCAGCTCATGGGGGGGAACACAAAGAGGAAATGTTCTACTAAAAAGATAAGTTTGTAACTTTGGAAGATATCCTCCATATTTTAAAAACTTTTAAACATTTGAATACTCTTTTCCACAAAACTGGATTTTTCTCCCCCGTGATTTACATTGAAAGTTAATTTAATGTCCAGTATGAACATAATTCATTTTTTAAGTGTCCATATGGCACCTTACTATTATTTTATGAACGGACTTCAAACATGTGAACCTATCCTTCATGTATTTTTAGAGAGAAAAAAGTAGAATAGGGAAAAATAGTAAATCCTACCATCAGCATTTGTTTTTGTAAACGTTGACTAATTCTTACAGTGAGTTTGTCTTGGTTCCGTACACGCAACCTACCAGCACAGCCAATCGCACTCATCATTCCACCGACTATCTGAAAGTGAAAGTAAGAAGTAACTACACACTGCATGTCCAGCCGAGAGTCAAAGATTTGTCCCAACACTGGAGAGACGTCGCCTTGTCGAGGAGCGTGTACGGTGAGTTTGACGTGACACATTATTGTGGGGTGGGCAGCGTGGCGTGACACATTGGAAGTCTACGTGTTACATACCTTGTGTGTGTATTAAGTTAGTGAGCGGTGACATAGGGCAGACGCACGGTAGCTCAAACTGACCTACAGTATGTCCAGTAATGAATGGCGTTATGTGCGTCTATTTTATTTTGTTACGGTTATTGAAGCGGCAGTGGAAGGAGGCGAACTTTCAATGTATCTAATCCTCGAATATATATATATATATATTTTATTTTTAAGTCACGATGAGGAAATGTCTCGACTCGCGTTTATTCAAATAACCTCGCGAGCTCGACCTCGCTCCAGAAGTGTCGCGAATGGAGTTTTTTCAGCGCCTTCTCTTTCAATAGAAAAGAAACGCTGGGCTTAAGGTGTGTGCTGATAAAGTGTACACAACAGTGTCTGGGGCAGAGATCATAGACAAGATAACACGACCGGGCAGTATTTATTTGGCGCAAGATAAGCAGACAGCGCCAACCGCGATTGCTTGAACTTTTGCTAACAATAAGAGTTGACAATGTGCAATCAATCATTTGCGTTGTTTTGGAAATACGAAGAGACTACATTAAAAAAAACAAGTAAAATCTTGAATCAGTTTTTATTTTATTTATTTATTTTATAGGAAGTCTGTTTTGTCCTGAAATAGTATCTGAAACACAGTTAGTAGTGCGGATGTTTCCCCCCTTTGGTTCAGCCATAATTAATGATTAGGTAAAAGTTTAGTTAGTGCAGCAGGTTTGCACCATGATGCAACAAAACTACATCAGATTGCTGTTAATTAAATTTAGACAATGGGAACAACACAATAAACCCAGCACATTTTCAGCCCTTCCTTCATGGGAAAGTCAGCCCAAACCTTTGTTCTATAAATAAACGTCCCACATGTGGTGGCCTATAAGCACCCAACATTAAGGGTTGGTAATCTGGGTTTAACTTGAACTGTAATTGCAATGTGTCTGCAGCACAATTGAAGAGCACTTGCGAATGGCCAACTCGGCATGCGAAGGTTCACTCTGTCCTCCGCTGTTTATGTTTAGTGTCAGTTGGTGTGATGGCGATGCAACGATCCCGTGGGCCTTTACATGTGCTTCTGTAACCTCACTGGAGGAGTACAAAAGGCCGCTCATTTGCCTGTGCTTTTGTAGAGTTCTGACTGAGTGGAAGTTGCACAAGGGCATCATGATAAAAGTGAGGACTTGACTCACTTGACCGACATGTTGATATCCTTTTTTTATGACTTCAAAACACTCCTCAGCCAGAAGATGAAAAGAGTTCGTTGGAAAAAGACAAAGATACTTTATGTTGGTGCCAACGTTCCCAAAGGCGCTCCACCACCTCCTCTGTGAGATTCAGGGATTCCTAAAAGTGGATGGGGTTGTCAGCTAGTGTCACGTCAGCCGGGCCGCTGTATCAGCTCATATTATTTGATCACAGTTAGGCTGGTATTGTCATATTTTTTGGGCTAATTAGCAACAAGAAATAGCAAAGCAAACAGTGACGATATTGCATTGACAGGTTTACTCAGTAGCCTACATGTCTTGGTCACAATTCTTTAAGAGATTTTTAAATATAATTGTGCAGGGAGTCCTGGTGGTTATGTGGTTCAGATTTATGACATATAGCCGGTTTGTCATACCCCTGTCTTTCCCCTCATAATAATCATATTATAATTACTTATTTTCCATGTAAAAAACAACAACACACAACAACAGCCAATATATAGTTATTGGATTTTTAAACTGTCAAATATCTGCATGGATCGAGCCATAGTCTCAACTCTCAGCCTTTCTCCGCCTACATTTGCTTAACCTCCCAGTTATTAACTCCCTAGAGCTCCTGAGGAAGAGAGGCTGTCAGCTCGTTAACGCTGTTAGTGTCCAGACAGGAAGTGCACAGAAAGGCCACAGAAAGTTTAAAACAACTCTACTGTATGTTTAGTATATATATATATATATATATATATATATATATATATGTTTAATTAAGGCAGATTCTGATACTGTTCATTAGAAATCAAGGTCAGAAGCTGATAACCGGTATTTGGAAGTGAAAAAATGTAAATGTTAATATAAAATTTAGAATATCACAAACTCCAACACAAAACTTTGTGTAAATGCCCTTTAAGCATATGTTTAAGTAAATGCTGCAAAAGATAACTTTTCAATGTTATCTTTAAAATGCAAGATGCAAGCTCCACGAGGCTAAATCTTATTGGCTGGAAGTATTTAAAGAAAACAAGCTGATAAAGGAGATAGACGCACACTAAGTATGCATTCTTTTCCTCGCGGCAAACTGACATCCTCAAACTTCTCCATTTTCTTGGCCCATCCTCGTCTGCATAGTCAGAAAACGTTGGATGTGCACGTACAAGTGAAAATCTGCACATAACGCACATAATTGCAACGGATGGCAGCATGTGACCGGTCCCTCATGACGGTGTGTATCCACAACCCCAGGGTTTGATAAGCAGGATGCGCTGTATCTGTTCAGTCTGTTAACAATTCCCAGCGTGGATTTGTGGGAGAGTGCAGATGTTTACTTTCCTGTGTCCAAGAGTTTCACATCCGCCACCCCACAGCTGCAGTGGCTCGATTATCCTTTTGGGGAAAGCCCTTGCGTGTGATATATAATCGTACTGTTCTCCTTTTTCTGACTCATTGTCCAGGTGGAATGTAGGAATTCCCCAATCACGTCTACAACGACAAGTTGTTCAGGCAGAAGGAGTGAGTTCACACAGGTGAGGGGAAGGGATCAAAATAAACTGAAGTAAAGTAAGCAAAGTATATTAAAAAAAGGCAGTGTGTGTGTGGGAGTGTGCAACAATCATTCTGAAACGAAAGAAAAAGGAGCATAGGGGGGGGGGGGTTCTCAGAGGCATTTGAAAATCCGGAGGATATTGCCCAATCTCTGGCGACTCAGAAACTCTTCAAGCGGTTTGACAAAACAATCTCTCTGCTTTCTTTTTCAGTATGACCCTTTGTCTGTTTTAATGTGCGGGCTAAAGCGTCATTTCAAGTGCAAGTAAATAAACACACACACTTTAAACAAGCAGGTTTCATGTTAGGACGCCAGTTACAATATGAGAAACGACGAGCAGTAAAGTGTGATCAGAGGTTTTAACTGAGGCTCTCGTTTCCTTTTATTTGATTAGGTATCAAACCACTTTCAGGAACAAATGTTTCAAATAAGCATATAGGCTGTAAAAAGCTACGACATGTGGAATTTGTTGTCAGTTACCTTATTTATCTGTTTCATAAACATAAATCAATGCACACCCACACAGAAGAATGTATGCTCTGGAGACCTCTGGCTCCCCCCTTCGCTGCGCAGCTGCAGTCACAAATGCAGTCGAAACTGCATCTTTGTGCAGCTTTAAAAAACCGACAAACCGGTCTAGCTTTGGCAGAACAAGGTCTTTTGGATTATTGACTGTGTGTCTTATTTCCATGAAATAGCACGAGACGGTTGTTTCACTCTTTTATTATGCAGCAGGATACAAAGGTTGTGGAAAGCTCAATAGTTTTGACCACATGCAGAAGCAGTACAGAAGATCCGGGGTCCTTTTCTACTTGGCAGTCGGGGCCATTTTGGCTTCATGCGCCACTCTGCCCACTTATATTCCATGAAGCTTCACAGCACCGGTCTACCTTTTTTCCCCTGTGCGTTGTTGTCGGCTAGGTGTGGGCAACACAACCTCTCTCGAACAAAATGACGCATGCATGCAAAGTCTTCACCCGGCACGATGAGGTCAAATTACAAAAAGGAACAAAAGTGAAAATGAAAATCTAGAGAACAAATTAGGAGAAGCTTTCCAAACTGCCAGAGGGTATAAGGACACCGTAATCCAATTTGAACTAGAAACCCTGATCTCGGTGCTGTGATAAAGTATCCCAGTGTTTCCGTTGTATACATTTTGCCGACAGAGTGAAAGCCAGGCTTACTACAGATGGTGTCATTGTTCTTTAGAAACAAAAGCGACAATTGACCCGAGGCCTGTTTTAATTACTTTCAATACTTGAAGGCCAACAAGTAACACAAAATCCCCTTTTTCATGCACATTTAGCTTATTTGTTCGACCTTTATCATACCTTCTTCAACAAGTAGACATTTGCAATTGCATTGAAAAATGCAATCTCTCAGCATCTCTCACAACAAAACAGCAAAAGGCCACACAGTCATAATAAGGGTGGCAGTTAAGGGTTCCTTATGCAGTTACCCGCATTGTAAAACCACCACAGCGCCTGTAAAATCCTCTGGTAAGGTAATCAATCTTGTGCAACCAGCACAGGATTGTTGCAAAACATGCTGGCACACTTTCTTTTTTGTTTTTGCAGTACAAATATGTAAGTAAGTGCATCCTGGAGCACCACACTTTTAAATTGCTATTATCATGATGTGATTAATGTAATAATCAGACATCTTTGGTGGTTACATTTGTCTTGATCAACACATAATGAACTGTTTGTTCTGTCATTTCAGGTAAATGAACATGGCCTCAATGGGTATCCTCCTTATTTTCACTGTCATCTCAATCAGCATAGGAAATGCAAAGACAGGTAAATTCTGCCTAAATCAGAGAATTTGAAGTACGAAAGTCTGCTTCCTAGTGATGTAACTTCTCATCCTCTCATATTTTCTCCTACAAAAGGATTTATAAGTCTGGAATGCAAGGCTGAAAAGCTGGGACAGTATGGCCAGCAGTCGCTGCTAGAGTGTGTCATCAACGCCCCAGACGACGACACGGATATCCGGGTGGTCACCTGGAAGAAAGCCTTGCGTTCCTTACTGGTCTTTGATGAAGGGAAGTTTACAAAGAAGCAGCCAGGCTATTCATTTGCTGAGCCGTCCTGGAATAACAGAAACATGAACGTGTCCCTGCTCATCACCAACACTGCAGTGGAGCACGATGGACTTTACGAATGCATGGTGGTGACAGACAGCGGTACTGACTACAAAACCACCAGCCTTAAAGTCACAGGTGAGCGCCTCCAGCCTCGTGGTCGAAACATTTTTAACAACTATTCGGCACGGAGAGGTGACCGATTTGAGTGTAGTGTTCATCTTCAAAACTAATCCCGACTCATTTCAAAGCTAAACTGTGAGTCAAGTTGATTCTGTGAACATTTAAACAGAAAATGTGCTTGAAGAATGTAATTGTTGCCTTGAAGATTATTTAGAGATCCAGGGGACTTTCCTGACCTATCCTGGTATTTCACTTTCTGTCTTTATGTACTTTCAGTTTCAGTGTTACAAATAATCACAGCCAGTGCAGGGGCCAGCTTTTTTATTTGTCTTTTTACCACATATTGTACTAGATAGTACTCTTCACATATAATGGTCAACTTAATTTTGCGATACTTAATTGGTGTCGTTTGGTTGACGTCACGGTGCAACGTTCAGCTTCATGATCGCGTGTTTTTTTCGTTTCCTCTTTGCAGCCAAATACAGCGAACCAACTATCCTCTCCAACCCTGAGGTAATAACTCTGGATACAGGCGGTACCCTGACGTGCGAGTCTGGTCACGGCTACCCAGAAGGCAAACTTCGCTGGTTCGATGAGCTCAAAGGGGAGCTGACAAAGGACACTCAAATGGAGGTGAAGGTGACCAAAAGTGGTCTGTTTCAGCTCTCCAGCAAGCTGGTTTTGGGGCAAGGATCCAACATCTCCCAATGCATCTGCAGTGTGTTCAATGCCAGCGCAGGCAAAGAGGAAGAGACCACATTTAAAGTACTAAACACACCAAAACCTCCAGGTATTTGCTTCACACAATAAAAATGTCATACAGCGATTTCGGCTTACTGTCACATGTGAGGTCATGCTTTACCTGAAATTTAAATGACATAAACTGACCTAGCGCATGTACGGAAGCGCATGTTTTGTGTTGGCGCAGGAGGTCGTTTCCGGCAGAAAGAGTAAAAATTGTAGTTGGATGGAGCTTGTTGGTCATGAAAGAAGAAAGAAAAGAAACATCTCGGCATGTCCGTTTACAAGCCGTGTAAATATTGAATGCTAAGAAACCGAGAGGAAACAGGCTATAAATACTAAAGACATGTGGAAACCAGTGATAACATCAACAAGCAAGACTGCAAGGAAAGTTCTGCCGATCGCTCGTTTGAAGGTCCTGTCTGGCGCATGATATTATATAATTTACCGTCAATATAATTTAACTTCAAGACAGCAAGTTGTGTAGTGTGGACAGTACAGCGATCTTTGACAGTGGGAACTTGGCTTAAATCTGAAACCTTTTTAAAACTCCCAACAATGCTCCTCACAAGGGAAGAAGACTACGCAGCCCTGATGAGATGTCTTCAGTTCCTTGCGCTCTCGTTGATGAGAAAACTTTATCAACAGTTTAACTTTGGCGACCCCTCGAGGAGTAAAAGAGAAAGCGACTGTAGGTTGCTGAAGTATTACAGGGGGGGGGAACTTCCCATCAGTGCATGCACACCTCATTTGAATCAAGTGCACTTACATCTTTACTGTTTTTGGTCTCGACCTGAAGTATGAGAGCGTTAAAACAATCTTATTTTTGTTCAATTTGATTCATTCAGAATTTCAGAAGAAGTTGGATCCAGCCACCAAAATAGTGGCTCCCCTGGTGGTCATCGGATCGCTGATCATAGGGTTGCTGCTTGCGCTGCTTTACAGAAAACGATCTCAACGTGAGTACCTACACAGGCCCTCGTTGGGCTCAAAATGAACCGATACATATATTATTGAGTATTAACACAACTACAAAAGGTAGAAGGGAGATTAACAAACGGTGCTGATTTCATTTATTACAAGATTGCATCACATTCACCATTTCAGACTACACATCATTAGCTGCAGTTTTCTTAATAAAATTATTTTTTAATAAAATCATTGAGATATTCCAGAAGGGACGGTTTAAGTCCGTCTTAAAACAATAATCAGGTTCCCCCTAACATTGAAAGAGGTTTCGGGTTATTCTTCCTGTTCACACTTCCTTTAAACTCCGATAAACAGCAGTGCGTAGTGACTTGCAGCATTACTGATGTACAACTGCAGACATACTATAGCACTATTGTTATGATATCTGATCGGGAAATTTGAATACT
This sequence comes from Anarrhichthys ocellatus, assembly GCF_004355925.1. Lineage (NCBI taxonomy): Eukaryota > Metazoa > Chordata > Actinopteri > Perciformes > Anarhichadidae > Anarrhichthys > Anarrhichthys ocellatus. The sequence continues at coordinate 1,190,881 of NW_022280113.1, forward strand.
AACGCTCTCAAATGTTGTGTGGGATTTCATCAGTTAGGGGTGCAACCCATCACTAAACTTGTGGTTCCGATCTTTTCGTGGTTTTGAGTCACGGATCGGACCAGCAGAGGAAAGAAAGGCAAAAACGGAGCAAATATAACTTGAAGAGATGCCGCAGGCTGAGAGCTAATGTCAGGAGGTTTAGCAGCTCATAATTCCCTCTCAGATATCTATTTTATATCGCTGTGAGAACATACCCAACTGTATTTATTCTGGTGTCTTACCAACAAACAACATCGTACTAGATTACATTTAACATCACAATAGTAGGAGCTGGGCAAAACTGTAGAACACCTGGCAAGTAGCCAATACTGTTCAGGACAGGAAAGTACACGCTGCTGCTTTGTTTAATTAAATCAAGCCGTGTGGGTGCTGCAAACCTCTCATGAGGCCAACACACAAAATGGCTCACAAAGATTGGTTTGGTAGGACACAAGTAGATATCTGATTTTCATTCTCCCATCGTTTTCTTCACAGAGGCCCGAAGACACTCCACAATACCCCTTATGGGTACGTCCATCTTTGGACATACTATTGCTGCTGTTTTTGTTCCACATTTGTCTCTTTTGAGAGGTGTAAATGAAAGGTTCTATCTGTTGATTCTTCTACCTATCGACTAGTTTTAGCTGCCTACAGACCTTCTGACGCAATAATGAGTGGTTTGTGTTTCACTGATGAATAGTTGACTCAGTCTGACTCTGGGACAACATCAAAGCAAACTCACTCCCTGTGTACAGACACATTTTTGATCTCATTCCAAGCCTGTTGAGGCATGTACTCCCGCTGTGTTTTAAACGTTAACTAAGTGGGAGCACATGTTGATCACTGACAAAAGAACTTAACTGTCCCTGCACTGACTGGGTATCAACGCATCTAAACTTCTCACTGGGCTTCCTCTGACTGTAAAGATGTCTGGGGAAGCACAGTGATATTAACTAGGATATAGATTATAGCCTTTTTCCGTGGCTTGTGGGGAAACATGGGCTCGGTCACTAATCACTTTTTAGAATCTAACCTGACTCTTGTTTCGGACGCTCACCATACGGGACCTGCCTCTGCTTGCTTGTCACAAACTTGCTCAATGTGGTGATGGTTTGACGCCCTCCCATTGTAAACAAACATTAACATCTTTTGATTTCTTCCAGGTAACCATCGCATGGTCCGCACATCAGATGGCGAGGAAGGTATGTCAGAATGACAGTATTTTGACTCACTGTGTCTCACTAATAAAACTTCAAATACACTCTATAACAAATAATTCAGGCTTTGATATTAAATCTTTTTGCAGGTGATGAGAAATGCTAAATAAACTTGCCGATAAAGAAACTTGGCCTGAGGTAATTATAATGCTCTCTATAATATTTGCAGTCTTCAATACAATATCAGATATCTGAAAGCTCTCTCTCCCCCCCCCCCCCACAGGAGTCACTGCGAGTCACATCACATGTGCAAATTTACTGGCAGCCTCCGAAATCAACACTTCCTTTTTTGCTAATCTCCACTCTATCGTTGTACTTTGCCTATTACAAACAGCTAAGTATATATAACCAGGGATAACTTGTATTACTGTGATTGTAAGTGCTTCATTCATCTAAACGTACTAAGAAAACACTTTTAAATCAATTTAAATGAAGGATCTTGACTGATTTTAAATCAGTGATGGATTTAAAACTCTGACAACCACAATGGGAGCAATGTGTAACATCACCGAAAACCAACCTGATAATTTGGATGGCGGTTGATCTTGTTTCGGTTGTTGGAGGAGCTGTTTTGTTTAATTGTGCTCACGCATTAACTCTAGCCTTTGGCAACTTGGCAGGAGTGGCCCTCCCTCTTACTCCCTCTTGTCACGTCATGTCAATGTTCCTAGGAAAACTTTGAATCATGTTAATATGACGGGGCAGGGGGTTGTGTGCGTGTGCGTATGTGTGTGTGTGTGTGTATTCTGGGGAAATGTAACCGAAGTTGCTAGTTTAGTAGTCTGATTTTACAGATTTTTATTTTTTGCCTTTTTCACATTCCACAACTTGACAAGTAGCCCTAGTTTTGTGATTGTGCTAAAAGAAAGAGTTCAACTATATTTTTCTTACTGTGAACAAATCCCATGAAAAAAACAACAGTGGCATTGACTCAAAGTATACACTGTTAGAAATAAAGGTGCAAATTAGAACCTTAAAGGATCTTCAGCGTGTCCTCATAAAAGCACTCTTTTGGGTTGCTGGAAGAACCTTTTATAAAGGGTCCTGAACCCTTTCAGAGGGTTCTACCTAGAACCATATGGGAAAAGTTCCACCTAGAACCCTCTCAGGAGCTTCTGTCTCGAACCTTTCCACCTTCTAAGGGTGCTAACAAGAACCTGCCCAGGGGGTTCTACCAAGAACCCTTTTATATAATGAACCATCTAGAACTCACCCACGGGGTTCTACAGGGAAACCTTTTATATTCCACGGGTTTCATCTAGAACTCGCCCGCGGGGTTCTACAGTGAAACCTTTCACATTCCAAAGGTTTTATCTAGAACCCCGAAGGGCCGGGTCTGATCTGGTGCAGAACAACCCACAACAATCTCAGTTTTTTGGGGTGTGTGGGCTATGGTTTTCGACAATAAAGAACTCTTTATTTGAATAAAGGGTTCTTTGCATGAAAAGGGTTCTTGTAGAATATCACCAGCCTTTTCCTTTTTAAGGGTCCTTGTTCAGAAGTTTCTCATTGTTTGTTTCCTGCTTAAAGACTTATACGATCAACTGGCCAACTTTGAGTGCAGTGTTGCCCCTCACTGCCTGAGAATAGTCAACCCCAGCAAATCTCATATCCTTATTCTAACCACTGAGGAAGTACACAAGATAGAAGCTGGACGCACTTCCGCACGTCACATGATCTTCACTTACTTTCTATTGGAAAATAGTGTGTTGTGGTAGAAAGCCAAAAACACATGTTTATGTTCCTCTGGCTGTCTTAGATGAAACTGTTTATGTAACTTTTAGCAGCAGCGAGCAATTTCATTGCCAAATCAACCCTTGTCTTCAGGCAGGTTTCTTGTTTCATTCTTCTTTTCATCTGACACCAGCTCTCATAGAAATGTGCGCCCATATACTCATCATCATTTCTGATCTGAGACCTGCTCCATAATGGAGCAGTGGTACTGACACCACCAAAGGCAAAGTTGAGAGTTAACAAGAGAAGCACCTTATCAGCAGGCACAAAGTGTATAATTAATCTTGGTCCCTGACACAGAGTTAATCATTGACTTTTTCGATCGAGAAAAATGCCATTAAGCTTTTAATTTGAAAGATCATTCTGGAAATTAAAAAACACTTAACAGAAGAGCATTGTTTTTGTTTTTTGTATATACTGTTTTTATATCTCTGTGAAATTGTAATGCTGTGTGTCTGTAATGACTTTCACTACTGTGTTTTTATGATTAACATTCACTGTCACAACTGATCTGTGATTTATTTCAGTGTAATTAAACACATTTACCGTGTGAATGATTTTTTTGTTGTTGTTGCTGTGCACTCATGTAGATTATATTTCAGACATGGCTGTACTTGTCAATGTCAGCAATGTATTGACATGGTAAAAACCAACGTCACTTTTCTGGTAATTCTCCCTCCGTTTCATGTGAACACAGATATTATGACATCATTTCTGATGGAAAATGTTACAACACATTGACATCTCCAGATGCATTGGCTGGTATTCAAGTTTATCTTAATGATTTGATAACAGTGTAGTGTTCCCATGCTCGTATCTCTTTCTCTTTCTATTTAAAAAATAATCAGTTGCATCTTTGCATGCCTACACACGAAAAGAAATTCTGGCACACGTTAAAAAATGTTTTTATTCCAGCCTTATTGTTCTCTCTCTGCTCATGAATGTTGTGTCTTGTGTATACTTTTTGGAACAGAACTAAAAAATGGCTTACTGTGATACTGCACTTTATTCTGAAAGCCTTTGACTCTATAGATCAACTGTCTTATAACTATTCCTTCTCTATCAGGCTGAGATGTTTTCAGTCAATAAACACGAATTATATCAGATAATTGTCACCCAGATTTAAGGCGAATATTGGAGAATTCAATCCATCTCAATCCTGCCATCTATTGGACAAATAGCATTACAACATGTTGGGGCAGAGCAGCACAGATGAACGACATTTCCATGCATTTCCTCAGTTGACTTTTTCAAATCACAGCTAACACCAGGGGCGTCGTTAGGCCTATTTTAGGGGGGCTGAAGCCCCCCTAAAATGTTCTTCAGCCCCCCCAAATAATTTGGCATTATTGGCTTTAAAAAAAAAGAAAAAAAAAAAAAAATTTTCTTTTTGGTGATGTCATTAAATTAAACTATTGTTTCTCACATGGACAAGTTATTTATAACTCTAACATGCTACATATGTGCGTGCGTTCTGGTTTGTATGTTTTCTCCCCTTTCAAATTACAATCCAATAGCCCATCATCACACTTAACGATATAAAGTTAACACTGTCAAGTCCATTCTCCATCCATTGTGTGCGGTCCCTTTAAGAATTAGGATTTGGGAGTGACGCAGATATGAAAGCTACTTTATCCGTCTTTCCTTTACAAGTAGGAAAATTATTTCTCTCTCTTTATTTGAGAAAAGTTCATATTTGTGTTGTCAAATTTCACTATGACCCTGAAATTCTGTCTCTTGTGTTATCATATACTGAATGCAAGCAAAACTACAGAGCAAAATCACACTCTTTCTGATTGAACCAATCTATGAACTGTCTGAAACAATGGATATCCGCGGCCCCAAATGGCCCCAAAAAAAACATGCCACTCCCCTTGGGGCTAAGCCCCCCCTTTCTATGTATCCTAGAAAGGCCCCTGGCTAACACATGAGAAAAAATCGATACAATGCTAAACAAACAAAAAAACATTGCACTGACACAGAACAAACTGGCAATGAGCAACATATTGATGGTGCATGTATAATCATCCCATATACAGATGTGTTTCGTATTCCATTCCTCACCCTAGGTGTGACATCTCTGCAGACGCTCTCTCTCATCTTAAAAGTTGATCTGGTTACACAAACACCCTCTGCACTTGAAGAGTTCACCGCTCATTGAGGAGGAGTTGAGTAGAAACACTGCTGCGTTCCCAAACATGGTCCTGGTATCTGGTGCTGCTTTACAGGCCTCTGCGTGGGAGTGAGGGGGAGCGATATAGCATGAGGAAGGATAGATAGTTGTATGTTTGAAATATGATATTGTGTTTTTATAGAGGCTGCAGTTTACGGAGCTGTTGAATTCCATTTTTTGCTGACAGGTGTTTATATTATTTTGTTGACCCCAGAAATATCAATTAGGGTTGGCCAAATAACAGATATTATACATACATACATGTATATATATGTTTTTATAAGAAGATATTCCAAGGTTAGTTGTTATAGTTGGGGGCTGACTGTAGAGGGAGTTTGATGAGCCCCAGATCTGCGCAGTCAGATGAAAAGGAAATCTGTTTCTGCTGCTTTTATGAAGAAACAAGTGCCAGATAAGCTCTCCTGTACACTGAGAGGAATGCACTTTCAATGAGTTCCTCATTGTGAATCTGATTGCAGTGCAATAGGCAGAAGCAAGATGTTTTTAAGGGGTTGTTCCATGCAGATGACATCAGGGCCCAGAGAGAGTCTACTTCTGCTTGTCTATAGGCCCACAGCCTTCAGTGTTTATGACTTGGGTTTTAATGTGGATGTGCAGATTGTCCACTTAGTGTGAGTACATCCAAACCCACGTACATCACATGTAAGTCCACGACGGGTTTCAAATCTGCAGGCTACATCCAGCCAAGACCACTTCTGACCGTCACTATAGGCTCAGAACAGGGTAAGAATTCTGGTATCTTTTCAAGGCAACATTTAAAAAGTCCGCCCAGTGAACGAATGACCATAGACTTTCAAGTGTGGTCTGGAGAAAGATGTTCGTCGAAGGCCACTGCTGACCATTTGTGGGAGTTCAGAGCAGAGTCGGGGGCGTTGATTGCAGGTTGAGCAATAGATTAGTTGTTGATTGTTGTTTATTTTTGAATGTAAGGGGGTTCTGTCAGTGGCTACAGAACTTAATTCTGTTAGTGTTGTGATGTATTGTAGTATACTGTAAGGTGTTCCTGTTATTTTGTCCACCACCATTATGTTGAAAGATTTTGTTGACGTTGCTGTTTTTTTACATTTTGTTGAAGTTATAAATCCTCCACCAGTTGGTGATCTCAACTCATTCATTAAAGAAACTAGACAGATGCATGCCGTGTTATGCCTGGCAGTCAGTAGCAGTATAAAAACATGCTACCGATCGCATGATCCTCTGGGCGGAGAAAATAATCTCTATATCTATCTATATTAATGTCAAATAATACGAGTTACCGGTAAGGTAGATATACTGTGGGGTTAATGAGGCAATGGACCTTTTTTCACAGCAGCCATCTTGACTTGTCACTGCGGGAGAAGCACAGATTAATAGTGTCTCAGTAGCATCAAGTATCCCAGTAAGTCATGCTAGTGAGCCAGCATGAACAATACCAGAACCCTGGAACTATAGCTCACCTAAATGGAAGGCAGTAGTTTTTAACACTTTATTTTTTATTGCCTTTTAATCTTAGACAGAATACAATAAGGGAAAAACAAAAACATGAAAAGGATCCGGATTTCTCTGTCTCCTCAAAAACTTAACAATTCCCGAGACACATTCAGGGGTTCTTATCTTGTCTTATTATTGACACGTAAACATGGTGCATTCCTCCCACTTCTCACAGCATCGCTCCTCTTGAGCTCTTATCTGATGATTTAATACTTCCATATCATATGTTTTGTTCACAATGATCTGCCATCCATCTTGTGATGGTGGTTCTGCCTTCTGCCATCTCTTTGTAATAGACTTGTTCTCATGACTCCTGTCCTATTACCAAAGTAGAGCAACACATGACTTAGGTATCACAGGCCAGAATTTTGACTATAACAATATGGACATTTCTCCAGAACTGTACAATTTCAGGACACGACCAAAGTACATGTGAATGGTCTACATTGACCACCCCAACATTTCCTCCAACATTGAACAACAGACAGATATTTGCTTCTAATTTGGGAGGTAATAAAGAATCATATTAAATTCTTCTAACAATGTTCTCTCAAAGTATGCGAGGAGGTTGAAGACTGTTGTGTTCTCCAAATATACAACCATTCATCTTCTGTCATATTCACACCTAGTTCTTTTTCCCATTTCAGTTTTCCATAAAATGTTTGTGTTTCCAAATGTACCATTAGGCGGTTGTTTTCAATGCTTTTCCTGCTATGAAAAGCCAAAATGCCTGCTGTGACAAAGGTCTATGGAGAGTGGGAGGAGTAGGTGACCTCTGGTGGTGAGGAATGGATCTAAAATGAGAGCAAAGTTAGTGCACTGGTAGAGGTAATTCATCAGAAGCAGGTGACGTCTATATTTATCTACAGCCAAAATATACCCAATTAAAAGACCCTTTTCCACAGCAGGCATTTTGACTTGTCTTAAGTGTTGACTAACACAGGTGTCAACCAGTGTGACACAGCATCACACCACATCAAACGGGAAAGGAAGCACTGTTTGCGTGCTGTCTATATGTGAGAGACAAAAACAGCGTGCAGTCAGTGCTGCAAGATGAAGCTCCTCCGTTGGTTCCCTCTGTTGCTCTGTGTTTGTGTCAATGCAGGTACATGACAATTCAATTCTCTTAAAACATTTGAAGAATTTTTTTAAAGCTGTACAATTTTATTTGCCTGCTTCCAGAAATACCGCGTAGATGTTTTTCAATACCCTCTAATCAGACAGTTTGTCCCACTTTTTTATGACAGAGAACAACGCACTGTGGCGAGAGTCTGGCGAGAACGTCACCTTGAGATGTTCCTTCGGGGGATGTTCCAGCAGCATCGAAGGGTATGACGGGATGTATCTGTATCACAACCGCACGAAGCAGAGACAGGTGCTTTACTGCCTCATTGGAGGGGCAACTGATAAAATCACACCGGCTCCTAGCTTCGGAGACAGGATTCAGACGGAGAGATCTCTGAAGAACCTCATCGTCACCATCAGCAAGCTGACTGTGAACGACTCTGGCTTCTACAGCTGTGTCTTCGTCAAGTTTAAAGATCGTAATGTGCAATGCAGCGTCGACACACTTTTTGTTAGAGGTGCGTCTTTTTCTTTTATCTTCTTAAAAACTACACAAGGGTAGTGACCCAAGTACAGTACTGTGCAAACATACAGTACACACCTTTTTTCAGTTGTTTAATTCGATGTTATACTTCCGGCACTCTTCATAAGGAAATACTTCAAAGGGAAATGTACTTTTTACTCCACCAAGTGTGATGGCTATTACAGTAGCTCATGAAGATACATACAAAACATATATTTATAAAATATGATAAGTTCATAAAGATATTAAACTGGATATAAAATGGGTATTGCATTTGGGTTTTGTTGACCCCACTTCTGCATGTGTGAAAATATTGATATTTGCCAATCTTTAAAATAAATGTTTTCTCTCCTTTTCTTTGGAGCTTATAAATAGCCAAGATGTAGAAAAGTATGCAAGTGGTAACCCTTCCCTTTTCCACAAACTCAGCTTTGCACATTGGAGGAAGGGGATGAAATACAGAAATGTACCGTATATTATCCTACAACCCCCTCAATAGTCCTCTAAGCCAAAAGAATAAATATAATTAGAGACTATTTAAAATAGACAGCATATGAAAAAACTTTATATTATTCATGTAGATACATATTGCTGATATTTCCATTGTGTTATCACTACTTTCATTGAGTAAAGGATCTGAATTCTAAATACTTCTGAATACTCAACCACTGGAGGACCATGTCTGTTATTGTCCTGAGCCGTTTCCTACGTGCTCGTCTATCTATACAAAGAGAATATCTGTCTACTTTTAGTTTCAGAGGACCTCCTTAAGGTCTACGGAGAATTCACCATCATTATGCTAGCACTTGATGGAATGCTATACAGGAGCATTTGTGCAACGACCACAACACCTTTTCATCCTTTTCACACAGGAGCAGCACAGTGTTCCAGTTCAACAGAAGCGCCTTGCGCCCTCAGCGATGAGAAAAGTCCACCTCTGGTGTTGATCATCGCCGCCGCCTGCATCATCAGCATGCTGGTAACCATCCTCCTCCTGCTGGTCGTCCAGAGGGTGAGTTCAGGTCTCTCACATTTATCTATCACTATTGTCTATCACTGCTGTAAACTGCTGTAGAAGTGAGGTTTCCCTCTTTGATTGTTGCAGTATTTAAACAACTTTACAGCAGAAATAAACATGTTTGCAGCCTGGTACAAAAAAACTGGTACAAAAAAACGCTTTTGTTCACTATAGCTAATATCCCCGTTCATGACAGGGAGAGGATTTTTGTACAACTTTTATATTGAGGCTTAAAGTTAGGCATACTCGAGGGCGTGGCCGCTTAGAGCGACAGGTGGGTGCCGTATCGGGTTGCTAGCTTGTATTGTATTTTGTTACATTTTCTGGCACCAGTATTTTGTATTTTATTTTAATACATTTATTTGAGGGGTATTTTGTGTTTTGTATCAAAATACATTTTGATGTATTTTTGCCCATCTCTGCTGTGTCGCCACTGCAAAGATGGCGACATCCGGAGCCGCCCACTTTGACCCGGTTACTCAGACCTTGTTGTGTAGAAACTAGTACCTCTAATCTCGAGCGACCGAGTCATGATTTCTGGAAAGACACATGGCTGTTGAGCTTTTCAAATTCCGAGCACCACATATAGTCCCATAGCATTAGAGAGAAGGCAGACATCTCTACTGCCGATTTCCCCAGAACGAGGCAACTCAAACCAAAACAATCTAGATTGATAAATAGCACTACAGGTAAAAGGAAAAATATAGGTTTTTAATTTTGGGTGGAACTATCCACTATAAAAATTAAACATTTTAATTCAGGAGACCTGTAAGCTGTAATTTCTAAATGAAATGTTTCTCTGGTCCGATTGCATTTTATTACTTTTGTCCAAAAAACAAAATGTTTTCTCTCAGACAAATCCAAGCTAATACTTTTCCTTCTGATGCTCTAAATATACTCAACTTTGACACAACTCCTCTTAACCTTACTCGCTTTACCTGCAGAAAGAACAATCCTTGTATTTACTTTATCTCTATAAATACAAGGTTAAGGAGAAGTCTTATATACATTTACATTACAGCCAAAATGTGGTCTTCAGAAGGTCTTTAAAGTAATGTCTGTAATGTTCTGTCATCTGTACATACAGTACCTTCACACTATCAGACAATTTCTACAGTGATATTTGACCACCAACAGGTGAGACGATGGACTAGCAGCAGAAGAAGCATGGCAGGTGTCCCGCAGCAGGTCCCCAATGGTAATCTGTATGAAGTTATGACCAAGAACGCCGTCGGCCTGCCCGCATGATTGTGCTCAGCATTGCTTACCTTGGCTTAGTGGCCATCTTCTTCTCGAGGGCTGGTTCATTTTTTTTGACTGATTTCATCAACACACGTGAGACAAAATGTGAAATGCATGTTTAACAGCTAAACAATGGATCAATATTCAACCATTAATATTTGTGTGTTTTGGTGTTTATTTTCTTTAATAGCATTCTGATTAAATGCTTTAATAAGGTTCTTCGTGGTCCCATACCTTTTATATACAAAAGGGTTTATTAACTGAAATGATACAAACCGAGCGAGCGCTACAACAGTAACCGATGGACAGCTAAGAGAGGCAAAAGGAAGTACGAGTAATACTGAGAGCAAATGTAGCTTTTGAAAAACAAATTTGCACAGATATGTTCGCAGGTTGTGTGTGAAAGCATGTGGGCACAAACCACGTACTTGTGAGGGGGGAGGGGGGGTTGTTTGTGTGGTTGGTTTGCAGGTGTCGAGTTCTCACATAAGATATGAATACATATCTAATGTAATCCACATATTCATAACAGGGTAAATAAGACACAAATATGATATATTGTGAATATAAAAAGGAGAATGCTGATAGTAAAGATGGTGATGATGCTAATGGTTATTGTAAATCAGTTTTAATGGTAATTTGAATTGTATATCACCATCAGAATGGTAATGAATAACGTGATTTTCATAAATTGTGATAAATCTGGTTTCTGGTTGTTTGTGTTGGTTGGTTTTGTATTTTTTTTATCTCGCTTTATCTCATTTCTAACTTACAGAGACTCATGTGTTTGTCAGTAGAGGGCAGGAAGTGCATGTCAAACGAAACCACAGGCATCACAGAAACAAGATCTGACAGACGCCTCAATAATTGAATACTTACAATACAGTTTCATAGCTTAAAGTTGAGTTGCAACATGTTTACCCCTTGGCTATTTTAATAGAATAAATGTTTGATCCTTTATTTATTAAAATGTTCAGCATGTGATGTCGTTTTTATGACTTTCAGGCACATTCATAATCAGCCACGGATCCAAATAGCAAGGTGGGATTTGGTTTCACTGTGAGCGTTGGCGTATTCAACTTATTTCATTTACACAGAAACATGTATTTAAGATAGTAACATTAAAGCACATGAAATCAGAGGAATGCAAGCAGAGGCTATTTTACACACCTGGTTTATTCATCAACCATTTATTTTCATTTTGTTATTTAAGCTTAACAAAAACTAGGAAATAGATTATTTGACATTTACCTCTTGTCTTGTAAGAGGTACAATAAAAACCCACAATGGTACTTAATGTGTTTGGGTGTCATCAAGGGTATGTGGAATGTCGCAGCAAAGTCCTGTCCAACTTGATTTTATATCATTTGAAGCCATTGCAGCCTCTCACACTCTACCAATTACCAAGTGATGTCAGGTAAGTCCCTAAGGGTTCAGGGTTTAAGGCTGTAGCGGGGGGCTTCAGTTAGTCAGTTAGCCTGTGTACCTTCAGCTTGTTTAGCCCGCCTCTGCCTTTGTTGTATTACAAAAAGAAGCATTGCTTTGATAAAGTTGCAAAAATTGAATAAATCACAATATAACAAAGCAACTAGAAAAAGTAGCTCGAAGAAAAACAAAAAACGAATGAAACTAAAACTTCAGCATAACGAAACTTCCAAATGACACACAACCATGGACGAGCCCTTCACAGAGACGAGGGGAAAGTTGACCGACAACAACATTAAACATCCAACACACTTAAAGATATTGTAAGAAATGATCTACATAGAAAGTATGCTAAACAAATCCAAACAAAAAGAGACTCTTTTGATATTTCTAAACCCCTTTTTCTGTCTCCCTGTTGGCTCCTTCCACTTCCTGTGGGCGGTCCTTAAAAGGCCTTCTCACAGTATTCAAACCTTATGCCAGATGAGTTCTACAAAACAAAAGTAAATGTTGCTTGCAAATTAAAGAAGCATGTGACAATGTTAACCAATGTGTGTGCACCCTTATTAGAAAACGAAGCAAGTTGAAATTGAATAAAGTGTGTAACATATGAATACAAAGGACTGTGTGTAGTGTAGTTTATTTGGGACATTTTCTGTGTTAAAATGTGACCAAATTTAAAGAAACACTGCTGCCACCTCCACACACAAATCACAGTAACACCAGATAAATGCTCAAAATGCCAAAGCTGACATTTTTCAAGCTCGCTTAATCATATAAACGGGCTCAAAATGATGAAATTAAATCATTAAATTAAATAATTAAAGGTGCAGTGTGTAGGATCTGGTGACATCTAGCGGTGAAATAGCAGATTGCAACCGAATGAAATTTCTTCAGTGTGCCAATAGTGTAGGAGAACTGCAGTGGTCGGTGTGAAAATATCAAAGTCCCTATCTAGAGCCAGTGTTTGGTTTGTCTGTTCTGGGTTACCTTAGAAACATGCGGCCGGCTCTGTGAAGAAGTTCCACTCTGAATGTAGATTTAGACGATGCATTAAGGTAAGAAAAACACGACTCTTATATTCAGGTGATTGTACACTAGAGAAAACATACTCATTAATATTATATTCCTTTTCTGGCAATAGATCCCTCTGAATAATACACAATGTTCCACTTTGAGGTTGCTTTCTGACGTGGTCAATGTTACACTTGTCTAAAGATGACACCATTTCACTAAATTAAATCTGATTTGAACCCATCAAACTCTTGGATATGATGCTTGTGGCATTGGACGCAGTTGTAAAATCACCCCCCATCAATTTTCTTTTGTCTTTTGTAACTTATTATAACGAGCTCGTGCTTCATACCAGAAGGTGGCAGCAATAGCCCAACTGACTGGACCAAAGGGTCTACAAAACTATGAGGAGTTGAATTATCTAAAATATAGCTTATCCATCGGGATAAGAATTGTATTCTGTTTTATCTTTTAAAACCATTTACTCCGGGCATTTATGCTGTGTGCTCGCTGTGACTGCTCACTTGTTACAGCCTATTATTTGACCAGGTAAAGATTGTTTTAGCCTGATTTGAATCCTTTACTAAATTTGCTTTTGAGCCGTTTCACATGCAACAATAAGGGTACTACGTCTAGAACCCTATCAGTCATTATTGTGTATTTTTTATGAACATGTTTACTGTGAAATTGAATTCTAATGAAAACGAATTGAACCTGAAAGCATCATTAGCTTATCAGTTCCATGCGTGCGTTTCCTGCTATAACAGATGGCCCGAGTGTTAGCCTAACATTGCTGTAGCACGACATAACATGTTTTTTCCCCCTTTCTTGCCTCAGAGTGAAACATATTGAAAGTATTGCCAGTCTCACTTTTAACCAGAAGAGGGCAGCATCGGACAGTCGTTTTACTGCAACATACTAGAAACAACGTGTCACTGATCATCTGATAGTCATTGCATTCAATCACAGGTGTGCACGGTTATAATTAGCAACAAAGTCCATCTGTACACATCTGACCACAGAGCATATTAGCATGTGCTGAGCTGAATGCGAGTCTGCTTAGGTATGTGTAAAGTAATGATGAAGGACCATACGGAGTGAAGGTCTCTAACCGATACCGTGTCATGAATTTGGAGCGGTTTCCATCGTTATTCGGTGCTTGAGTCCTCCCCCACAGCACTTAATCAAAGTCACTAGCACACTTATTTATAACAAGTTTACCACAGACATATTGAACAATCCAGAGTTATCCATGGGATGTTCTCCGTAATGAACGCAGGATATATGTATTGCAAAATATTCCTCTGATGAGTCTATAGCAATTCATTGTTATTTCAAGGCAGTGGCTGAATACAACTTCTTTTTCATAGTTATTGTTTTTCTTTGCCTAAAAGAGCCCAACACTGGATATAATCTGCGATCTCCTATTGGTATCCGTGCGTAAAGGCGCGTCAGGGAACTCCCCCCTCCACCACCCCCCTATGCGCTCACATATATTTTATCATGGTCGTGCGGTCTCTGGACTCACAACTTAAGTGCACATCGTCGAGCTGAGCGGATCACACGGCATTTCTGCATCTGCTCTGCCCGCAGTCACGCAGTGTCGTCACGCACTGGGAGAGGGCCGCGCAAAACACAAGTGCAGGGGAAAACCGACACAACAGTCAACTCCGGCTTCCTGGGACGACGGAACCCTACGAGTGAATAGGACGGTTGCAGGTTTCCTCTGAGGACCAAAGCGCTGCGTTGACTCACGACCGAGAGAACTGGACCAGCAGTAAACCCGGAGCATGAAGAAGACTCCAAATTCAGGTACAGAGGTTTAAAAAAAAATTATGCTAGAATACACTTAATTATGGGAACTAATTTAGTCAGATATCAAGTGATCTAAACTCTGCAGAAGAATAATTGTAATCAATTGTGCATAAACATGTGACCTACTTTCGAAACAGGCTTAAATATAATTTTAAAAATACTTTTGATATTTTTGCATGTCAAAGTATCGCACACAAGCTTTGTCACAAAATGTCTTTCTGTGTAAAAAAAAAAAGCACTGCTGACTGTTTTTTATCTCAACTTTATTTCTCTATCCGTTTTTTTTTAATATCACTTTCCAACTTGCCAAACTCTGTCACTTAGTCGTCGCCCCCTCTGTTGTTTTGGGCCAGTTTGTTTTTACGGCTGAGTGTGCAGCACCCAGGGGAGCACCTCGGGGTCCCCTGGCTATTAAAGTCTGATGTGCATCATCATCTGTCCTTCTCAGCCTGACCTTCTGTACGGATGCACTGGCCCCTTCAGGCTGTGCTCTCTGCATGGACTCATAGTGCTTAGTGCTTTAACAAACATTTTTGGCCGTTTGCTCGCTCACAATATCATTGTGAATGTTTTTTGCCTGCTCGTGTGTGCTTCTGCATTGTACATGCGTGAAACAACATGCAAGTGTGTGTCATACAACACACTTCTCTGGCTTTGCTCAGGCCCCATCTGCGCGTGCCCTCCCCCTCAACATTTGGAAACACTGGATGGGCTCTGGGGAGAAAAATAAAAGTGCTCGAGATTAAACAGACACAAAATGTGGCACAAGCCGATGCTACGGAGAGTTGTGCTGAACATACACTTATTTTGACTCTGCAGTTTGAAGAAAAAAACTTCATATATGCTATAAAAGATTAAAATAGGACCATTTAAAAAAAAAAAAAAAGCTTAAAATCCATATCTCATCCATCATCGGAAAAACGCGCATGTCAAATCTTGATGAGCATTTTCCTTTCATAGTTGTGTTATTGGTTTGTTTTTTTGTGCAAAGCCTACATGTTAATTAGTTTTACCAGGTCAAACTTAAAACTTGAATGTTTTCGCATTTTAGTCAAAAGTAAGTTGAGTTATATGCCAAGTTTCTTGTGACTTAAGTCTTGCTCACATTCAGCCTGCGCTGTTACATTACCCAACATCCACATTTGATTTTATGTTAAAATAAACAACAAATTATCACAGTATCAACAATGTGCAAAGCAACTATCACAAACACAGCAGCAGTCTGGAGCCGTAAGGAATCAGTGCTTGACCTTTCAGGGAATAGAAATACGGGAAAGATCATACTTAGAGGCCAAAGACTGGGCCGTTGAAGAAGTCTTATCACTAACTGTCAGTTTCTACCTCTGGAGATCCTCACCGCTGCACCTGCATTGACGCAGCACTGCTGTGCAAACACCCTCAATCTATTTGCTGCTGTCTTTATAAAGTGGTAGATTGGTAGCTTAGCAGTCTGCAGATCTACCGGGTGTGCCTGCAAAGACCACTGCTGTATTGTTTGATTAAATAAATACAACCTGCATTCAGTAACCCCTGTCTAGACACCAATAGACTGTAAGCGTTGCAAAACACTCTCCATTCAAACACAAAAACAAGCAGCGATGTATGCAGACAGACACACAGGTGCACACTCACTCACGGACACACACGACTTATCGCATGATCCTCCTGGCGGAGATAATAATAATCCGTACAGGAGGCTTGGAGGAGCAAGTTGTCTGTCACTGTTGACTGAATAAGGCAGAGTATTTTAACCCTGAGGTCTTTATGTACTTTGATCATTATTGACTGGCAGTCTGATCTCTCTGCAGGCAAAGAAAAACCATAAGACCGGGCAGCCACGCTCAGCTCTAAGCTCGTAGTAGCTCCAGCAGCGTGTCCATGCACCATCTTGACCTTAAGGTGTCAAGTCATCTGTCAGGCTGGAGCATTTCATGGCTGAACTGAGAGAGAACCCAATTAGCGCTAGCAAAATGCAGATGTTTGAAGTTGTGCAGTGGTGTAATCGAGAGCAGCTATCATCTGCTTAACTGGTCATAAAGAGCTGGAGCCTTGGTGTGAAAAACCTTTTCAAATGAAATCCCTATCAGCTTATGTTGTTGTAATGTCCTACTATCTGAATTGTTCTTTAAAGATATACCATAAAAGCAGCACAATACCTCAATGTGTCAAAAAAACTACAAGTTCAAAGCTCTGTCTTTACCCCAAATGCTTTTTGGAAAGAATGCATTCGATTCATGTTCTCTCCAGTCGCTCGTGCTTGATTTCACTCTCCCGAGTGGGAGCATTGTGTCGTCCCTCGGATCACTGACAGAAAATATGTTGGAAAGTCCAGTGAGACCTGGAGCTTGTTGGGCTTAATGAACTAGATGTACCCACGTTGTTCTGTAGTTTCAAGTAATGTGACCCTGAATGAACAGGGAGACCCAGTGGAGTACATGCACTGTTCCTTTTCCTCTCTCTGTCTTCCCACGCATGAGAGATCCCAGTCCGCTCTGCTATATATTCTCATGGCTGGGTCATTTTTCAAAACAGGCTCGTCCTCAGCTTGAATAGACTCCTTTGTGGTGAACACTTGCTGGAGGCTGGTTAAGTGGCTTTGTTTGATTTTTTTTTTTTTTTTTTTGCTCCCTGAGTTTTTTTTTTACGTCTTTAATAGACGATTTGATAAAAACTCAGGGAAGCGTTCTTGATGTTGACTCTGCGGAGGGACCTGACGGATGTGGTATTTTTAGGGTGGCCATGTTAGAACCGTTGACTTCATATAGAGCATGGACTGACTACCCCCATGTCTTTGGGAAACATACTCATCTCTGTCAGTTTTACAAGGAAATGGCTAATTATTACAATGACTCAACGGCTCAGCGCTGTGCAGCACACTAGAGGGGGCGATGGCCAGGATTTAGCCTGCCGGATTAGATGTGCAGACTTTGGCCCACATACTACAATATGTGACTTTACTGAATTTTGTTAGGGCACGTTAAACTGGGAATGCACTTCTCATGAGAACACGTCACTTATATAATACAGGTCTGGAACTGAAAAGTGAAGCCAATGCTAAAGTGCCTTGAACTTGCATTCTTTCTAATGGCCATCAGGGGGCGACCTTCGTTGTGTGGACTTTTAGGAATTTGTATGCATTGGGAGTAAGTACGAGTTGAAAGGCTTCAGCGTGGGCCAAGGAAGAACCCACAACATTTTTTTTTGATTTTTGAGTTTTGGAGGAATCTTCTAGTTGATTTTTCAAATTGTTGTCAATGAGTTTCTATCTACAGACTAACTGTGTAATGGATTCATTACTTCAGAGCTTAATTCAAGCAGGTCATCAGAGTAGAAATACTAATCTATGCCCACTGCCCATCACTGTAAAAGTTACAACAACACATGACTGAGCTCCAGCTGGTCACATATCAGCACAGTCATTCAGTTCGACGAGCTACAGTACCGCTGGGTCATCATGTCATCCATCCTCCCACTGAACCACACCAGTAAGGTCCCACAGAGAACGAGCAGATGAGGGGAGTCAATGCAGCTCTTTCTTTCCCTCCAACAATGGCTCTTCAGTGACAGCTGAGGTAGATTCCCCTCAGTCTGAGTCATATATTGGCCCCGGACTGCCACCACATTCACCACGACTCCCTGGGATGATACAGCTGTATTTATCGCATTGCTATTCATCGGTGAGCGTCTCATTTCATTCACTACCTTAAGAGTCAAACTGCCAAGCTCTCCGGTTCATATAATCCTCATCACATTAAAACCCCTGCTCGAAAGCCTCCATGAGTATAATACTACCTTTTATCAGACTTCTTTCGTGAGTGCCAAGTACAAAAGCTCCCCGTCTGAGCCCCCGAGGGCTGCCTTAGATACCGATTACTTTGCAGAAGTTTCTCTCATTGAAAGGACTGAACTTCTTTCCCCTTTGATAAACTTTCCTGCAGCTATCAGCCTAATCTTTTTCTCTCCCACTACAGGAAGTGACACATCCGTCTCACATGGTTTTATCTCTCTCCTCGCAGCTGTAATTCCTATCTGATTAAAACTTTGGGCTCTGAAAAGCTGACCCATGCTTCATCGATGCAGGCGTACCATGCAGGAGACCTCTCTCCCTGCTGAATAGTCCCGTAGACCCCTCGTGCTGCACACGCACACACAAATGCAAAAGTGTGACATCATCTGCCACTGTGTCAGAGTCTGGCTATAAATAGAGATGGCCGATGATGACGTCTTCAGCCTAACAAAGCCCCCTGTGAGTAACATAAGGATGAAAACGGGCCATGTCACTGCTGCTCATCGTGATGAGCAGCAGGCCAGCCGTGAACGATTTTGCCCCATGTTCATTAAGGGAAAACACCTGATGTTACAAGCAGATGCCATTAGTAAAGCATCGGCTGATCACAACGAGAGCGTTTGTGTGTCAGTGGTGACATGATGTAGTAAAAAGAATAACATTTATGCGTTCTGTCTCGTGTGAGAGAGGTTTTGTTTGTGTATGGATGTACAAAGATGGAAAAGGATTCAGAGCAAAATAAAGCTTTCCAACCCTTTTCCAACCTTAACACTAAAGCCACTCATACCATTTAAATTCTAGAAGTTAGTTCACTGTACTTTTCCAACAATTTTGCCGAGGATTTCTACTTGAGCTTTTTGCATTTCCCCATTTATTAAAGTGACTCACTTACTGGACTCCTTCAAAGTCATCCAGAGCTAAGCTGAGGGAAAATCCAGAGTCCTGGAGATACTGTAACGTTCAGAAGATTATGAAAATATTAAATTCATTGTCGGTGAGGATTCGCCATCTTCTCCTAGTTTGTACATTTCGAGGGATGCTCCCAGTGAACGTACGTTTCGGTTAACTGAGGGCTGCAGCGGCATATCAGATATTGTCTCTCCGTCTTATTAACCAGCTGGAGAATTATGCTCAGAAATGGGGAAAATACCTGGACTTAGTGGAAGGTCAATAATAAAGGTCATGAGCTCAACCCCTCTCAGATGTCGGACCGTCTGTGATGACCCAATCGTTATGATGTATTTGGATGTATGACCACGGCCAGTGTGACCTTATGTATGTTTCCTTTTATTATAGAATCAGGATCTATTATTGTCATATTGAATATTAGTTATGTATCTATAATAATAAATCAAATTGGTCTATATTATTGGCTGGTATTAGCTTCATCACAGATATATTGACCACCTCATGTATGGGAGCCTCATTAAATATGTTTATGTATTTATGTTAAAAACTGACAATATGGCCGATGTATCCTTATCTGAGTTTTTCTCATAAAGCTCATATGGTTATAAAATAGAAAAGAAACATTCTGTCCCCCATTCATTGTCTGTGAAGCAGCTCCGGACTATAATTATACTCACTTCTCTGATTTTTGGCTTTTGGAGAGCGAGTAGCTCATCTTCACAAATATTGAGCTAACATTCCCAGGGCATGGAAATACCATGTTAGACTTCTTAAGCTCAGTCATCTAATTAGGAAATCAGTTGCTAATGAATTATACACGCTATTGCGTCATGGATCAGTGTAACACTGCATAGATGCAGCGTGTTTTTCCACACTCGGTCGTCCATTTATTTGGGACATGCACTCCGTCGCCAAACTCCACATGCACAGAGATCACCGCAGAGCTCATGCGTCAGGAGCTTGCAGCGTGTATTTGCATGTGCATGTGTGTCTTGTGTGTATGTAGAGTGTGTGTGTGTAGTAGACTGTCTGGGTCCAACTTGTGGATTTAGACATCAGGAGCATGGCACGCTGATTACAGAGGTCCAAAGCCATCAGGAAACCACAGGAACTCTCTTCCCGTTCTCCCTCCTTTCTCCTCTTTTCTCTCTTGCTCCGGCATCATCCCTCCATCAGTTCGGGCTAATTTGCGGAGATGGAGGTGAAACAGCGGCCTCGGGCTAATGCTCTGCCTAATGATAATCAGCCAAATCGCATAGCTCTGCTTCTCTCGTCCATGCTCCGTCCAAGCTTACGTTTACTCATTTACCCCATGCACAGTTAAGCAGTGTGGGTTGTAACAGCACACAGACCAATGAGGTATATTACACACTGTAGCAAACGCTAAGCGCTGCAGACAGGCTGTTATTGTTCCAGCTTAACTCATTTCATATGGATTTGTGAAGGCAACAGTTCTTATTCTTGCTTCTATGCCACTCAAAAAAGGAGTTTTTACGCAAAAATCCTGCAGAATGGATAAAAGATGCCGACATTTCCAAATGTCCACATACGTACTTATCAATTGCTACAACAGGCTCCTTCTTTCCTGCAAGGGATCTGGAAATTTGAGGGTATCCCATTTTTACGTAT
This sequence comes from Anarrhichthys ocellatus, assembly GCF_004355925.1. Taxonomy (NCBI): domain Eukaryota; kingdom Metazoa; phylum Chordata; class Actinopteri; order Perciformes; family Anarhichadidae; genus Anarrhichthys; species Anarrhichthys ocellatus. The sequence continues at coordinate 1,211,944 of NW_022280113.1, forward strand.
CCTATAACCAGCTCCCACTGACGTCTAATGATTACCTTATGGTGAGGAGGAAATAGCCAGCAGTGTTACCACAGCCATGCTGGGACAGACAGACTGCACTACTAGCACTTTTACACACTCTGACCGTCCACATTGACCTGAGAGTGGGATTGAAATAGTCAGAGACCTGGAAGAGAGGAGCCGTCGTGGCTTATAGGTTAAAGGCATGGGGTATTTCTGTGAACTGTGAGTGTGTTTCTCCATGTGTGTGTGTAATGTGTGTGTCATGAGTAACAGGGTCATGTATTGGTTATCGTCATGATTTTTTTCTCTTCTTTTCTGGTTGTCGAAGGGGATTGGCTGAGTGCATCGCGGCGTTAACTGCTGACTCAACATCAGTAATGAGTTTTTTTGCACTTTGTTTTGACTACCGATTTTATGAGCTGTGAAACATCTTCAGCGGCTGTGAATTTGTGATAAGCTCTTAGTAATTATAGAGGTCAGAGTTTCTGTGTGGAGGTTTCGCTTTTCAGTGGATTATTCATGCCGCTCGAGGACATTTAGGTTAGCCTCATTTTAGATTTAGTTGTGTTTTTAACCATGCTAGTGGCATGGTCCCCTGACTTCTCTTCTATACACCAGCAGGTCTAACCAATGAAGATCAGATCAGCTTCAGCTGATTGTGTTTCATGCTAATTATCAAATCTTAGCATGCTAATATGCTAAGCCTAAGATGGTGAGCGTGGTAAATACATAGACGGTATATATGAAATGGACGTAGTCACCGTGACGTCACTTATTGTGTTTGTCGACTGCTGTTTTGAAGCCTCGAATTTGGCATGTTGGCAGTTGCCATCTTGTTTTTCTGCAACCAGATGTGACACCAGAGCGTGTAGCTATGTACAACCAAAACGCTGAATAAGACATTTGTAGGCGACCCAAAAGGTTAAAATTGTCATGAACTGAAAACACACTGTCAATCTGTCTATAATAAGGTAACCACGCCCTAAAGCGTACCCTGCTTTATGGTCTATTTTACTCTAAATGGACCATAATTTACGAAATGAACATCCTGCTTTATTGAAAAAGACTTGAAACCATAGTGATTGAGACCATAAACTCATCTTTATAATGTTTAGTGAGGTAATAAATCGAGTGAGCGGTAGGGTCATTTTCTCATAGACCTCTATACAATCAGACTTCCTTTTGTGACCAGAGGAGTCGCCCCCTGATGTGCTATTATCACAAGGATATAACTGATTATAAGCATTATAAATATGACCAGACTGCAAATCCGTCATATGTTATGATGAATAACGATTCAACGGTAGAGACAGGACTGTACGAAAGCCCACTTAGTTATTACGAGCCACGACAGCATGCAGATGGTATTGTTTTCACCTTGTGAGTCTGTCTGTGTCATCATGGTCCTGGAGAGACCTACTGTAGGAGGAACTAACGTGGAAGCGGGTTGGACTACTTTGCCAGGTGTTTATATGTCTGTCTGTGGACAGATTTTGTCCCCACGATAGCGTCACAACTGTGCAAGATGCAGTCACAAAACTTCACAGGCATGTAGTTGAGATCAAAATGAATGCAGAGTTAGAAGATGGGTGTAGTGCGAGCAATGCCACCGGACGTAGGAGGGTAGGTAAGCAGGGAAGGGGTCATTGGCCCACCCTACCCTACGTCCCTGGCCCGATTTGATGTTGCGGATGGTGTAATCCCATTGCAAAATGATCTCTAGAATTACTTTATATTGTTAAATTTCCCGGTATATGTTAATGAGTGCATGGGAATTGCAAGTGGGTTTCCCGACAAAGATTTAGAAATTGCATACGAATGATATGTTTACAATTCCCAGACGATCACTCATACCTTTTATTGACTCCAGGCTCACTTTGTTCACTTAACCCAGCAGGTCAGCAGTTCTGAAAATACCACACTCGTGACTGGGAAGCAGACTCAGCGATACGGCTTTGATTTTTACCTGAGATGCATTGAATATGTTTGATGCAATGTAAAACACACAAATCACATCAAGTCACTGAGTTTACGTTGAAGAACAGCAGAAGAGTTTCTCTCTCCTCCGTTTCTCTCCCCTACACTTCCATTCAGGGGGAACCGTTTGTGGGACCATGTGGCTGCCATCAGGCCAGACTGGGAAGTCTGTTTGGAAAATAGAGATGCAGTCAGATCTTCAGTCGCTAATGACTCACTATCTTAAAATGTCTGAATAACTGCTGGACTTATTCTGGGTGGTGCATTGCTTTTAAGAGGACTTCTGGACAAAAACCTCACAGCTGTAAAAAACTAAAAAACACTGAGAACCTTCATCATCTTCACCATTGCGGTTCCTCCAGATCACTCAGATGATGATGGCTCTTGGTGATGTTTAGAAAATGGGTTGCCAGTTATTTGGTATTTCCCCAATTAGGTAGAAAATCACTTAGAAAATGAAAAGTGAAATCCTTCTGGAACAAGCAATGGGAGCTCCCTGTGTTTACAAAAGAAAATGCATTCCCTCACGTTTGCATGAGAACGTGGGGTCCGCTTTTAAATTTGGCTTGTGCGGATGAGTGATGTGAAGAGTTGTGTCGTCCCTGAACATGCCCCAGGTTGGATGTGTAGGCTGGAGCTGCAGCAGGGGACACAAATGAGGAGGACAGCGCCTCTCTCTCTCTCTTTTTCTTTCTGTCCCTCTCGCTCTCTGTCTTGCTCTCTCTCTCCCTGTGTGTGTGCATGTGTGAGGGCACGTTGATGATGAGGCATTGCATGGGGAAGATGAGTGCCGCGTGAGGTCATGAGACTGTGGCTAGCAGCTCCAACCACTCTCTTTTTCATTCTCCACCATCTCCTCGAAGCTGTTATGATTTGGAGAAAGTAGGTTTGTTGTGGACTTGAGGGGATAAAGGCAGTGTGTGCGTGTAGTTAATCATGCCTGTTAGGCCTATTAGAGCGCGGTAGCACTTGATAATGTGCAACACATCGATCTAGTGGTGGTGTGATAGATTTAATTTGACACCGAACCACAAATCAATACACCGAAGGCGTCTCCCGCAGCGCCATGGCACCCTTTCCAGTTCAGTTTGTGTAGATCCCCCTCGACATGCGTTTATTTCCCGCCCAATGACACAAGCGGCTCCTCTTCCTCATCTCCTTCCTCACCTTATCTCCTTTCTTCTTCCCCTCCATTTACCTCTTCCACTACTTCCCCTGCTCTCTGCTCCTCCTCTCCTTTCATGATTTATCGTTGTCCCACTGTTCTTTCTCCTTCATTGTGCATCGCTGCCCTGCAGGCATCCCTTTAGTGTTGGCTGGCATGCTGGTGAGTTTTTTTTCTTTCTTTGCTTGACTGTTGTATAACTAAATTTAGCATGTTTGAGTCACGCGTTCAGCCATAGGTCGTGCTCTAAAGTGACGGCTTACATTAATGTGCACCCCAAGGCTCACCATCCAACCGTAGTCAATGTGTGATACACTGTTTTTTTTTTTTGTAGGGGGTGTGTGTGTGTGTGTGTGTGTGTGTGTTGGAGTTTTTTTCGCATGAGTGAAGAAGCACACGTGTCTGTCTGTGCCTCATGACCATCTGCGTTGTCGGCTGCAAATATAGGTTATACGTTTGGAATATGTGAGTCAAAGAAAAAGAGAGGCTGAGTGTGTGTGTGTGTGTGTGTGTGTGTGTGTGTGTATGCGTGTATGCGTGTGTGTGTTTCTTTATGTGTTTACAGGGTGTACTGTCATGCGAGAGGAATCTGCTCAGATAACCCATTGAGTTTGTGTGTGTGTCTGGTTTTAAGTGGATGTTCGAGTGTACGTATGCGTTTGTTTTCAGTTTGAGATGGTGTGTGTGTGTGTGTGTGTGTGTGTGTGTGTGTGTGTGGTGGGAGGGTCCGGTTGTATCTCGCCAGCAGGTTGAGATGATGGAGAGGGCAGGTGATGAAAGGTATGAGTGAGGGAGGCTCTCTCAGTCTGTTCTCTCTTGCATCAGTTTGTCTGAATTATGTCCTTTACGAGCTCAAACGGCTTCATTTACTGTGAAACAGCAGGGAACAGTGTGCTCTTGCATCAGGAAACAGGAGGAAGTCAAGTTTACTCATCGGATTGTGGTTGCAAAACCAAAATACTTCCAAAAGATTTAATCTACACTTAGTAATTTATAGCACCGAAGTGACAAGAACAAGAAGCCACCTAACATTTATGTTGTGTTTATATGAATACAAGTGTGTGTGTGTGTGTGTGTGTGTGTGTGTGTGTGTGCCCAGGTCACTGTTGTTCTGAGGCCAGAGGAGCACACTGCAGGTTGGACCCGGGGTTTGGGTTTGAGTGTGTGTGGAGATGCCGGGGCAGCTCTGCCATTTGGCTTCATCCAAAAAAAAAAGAGAGAAAAGAACCTTTTCACTAACAACTTTAAAGAAGTCATGCTACAGTGCCACATGTGTCCTCAAACACATGCTGTACATGTGTTTACGTGTTTGTCGGAACAGTGAGTCAACAAATGCATAAGCACATGTTGTGTGTTTCATGTGTTTTTTTGACCCCGACCCTGTGATTAACTGCAGCGTTTTAAGTCTGGAAAATGATCGCGAGACGGCAGAACAAGCCTGCGGCCAAAAAAAGACACGTCTCTATTTTTAAAACCACTCTTTTGTCACAGCACCGGCATCCAGCTTCACATATGGATTCAGCATCTAAATGCTCATTTGGAATTTTTTCTGATTTTATCACCTTGCTCAGAATTTAGATGCCGGTTGCATGTGTGCACTTTGATTTACTTCAGCTGATTTTATTTTATAGGAATACAGTACAGAATATGGACAACATATACCAGAATACACTTGTGAGCAGTTTTGTTATCTTTCTTTGCCCTTCAAAATAAAACAATCTGGATTTGACTGTTGTATGACTATATATAGACATATAAATAGGCACCATAATGGCAATTATCTTAGCACTATTACATGTTTAATATGACATAAAATCAATCCAATTTCATCTTGACTCGCACCCTCAAATAGCCATTAAGACCAAAACGTTAACGTTCCGACTCAAACATTTAAAGAGATGGATAAATGTCTCTGCATAGCTTATATAAATCCTGTTTTATTCTGATCTTTAGAGCTAGTCAGCCTAAATCTACTCACTGTGCAGCCACACTTGAATATCCCTAATCTGCCTCCTCTGCTCTGCCTCTCCTGACTTTTCCATTACAGATGTCAGAAAAGGCCTCGTGTGTGTGTGTGTGTGTGTGTGTGTGTGTGTGTGTGTGTGTGTGTGTGTGTGTGTGTGTGTGTGTGTGTGTGTGTGTGTGTGTGTGGTGGCTTGTATCTCTCAGAATGTTCCACCCATCTACCATTTGTGTTTGTGTTATAAATGTATATTTTGAAACGTAAAATAGAGATGACTTAATACCAGAGCAGGTGAGATAGAGAGAGGCGTTTGTCGTGCATGAAGAAACACCAGGTCATAGCGTTGCTTTATCCAAGCATTAGCCTCATCCAAGATAGATGTTCCTACGGGGTCCAACTGCCTGTGTGCTGCTGTGTGTACATTTAAAAGACAAGGGTCAAGGAGGGATGCTCCTTGTAAGAAAGAGGAAGAGGAACTGAGCTGTTGGGCTGTGCCTTCTCTCCCCGATACAAAAACAAAAGATGCGTGTGTGAGTCAGATTGTGTGTTGTGTTTTCTTGGAAGTTTCTCACCAAGACACCGGCTCACTGATCAACCTGACCTCACTCTCATCTCACCCAAATACCAGCGAGGCTTGGTCAGGGTCCCCTGACATCCTAGCGTTCTAGTTTGAAACGTGGGGCCGCTGATTGAGCGACTGCTTTTGACAAGTGAGATAACGTGTTGTGCCATGTGACTCCTGACTTTGTCAAACTGCAAGTTTAGGGTTAGAGTCGTGTTGGATGACGTGTGTGTGTGTGTCTGTGCTGCTCTGGTAACTGGTGATTTTTGCCGCGGACGTTAATTCTCTGAAATAATGATACACTTAGACTCTGAGCAACATGACGAACATCAGATGTCCAGTCATTTCCTGCAGAACTGAAACTGGGAGACGATCAGCTGATGTATAAACAATACTTATTAAGAAGCACTATATGTACAAGGACCCTGGACTGAGAATACTCTTCATTTCACTCAGCACTTGTTTGGACGATAACTGTATGTGGGTTTCTACACCCCGATTAGAATGGTGATGATGACGTGTGTTGTTGGTATAGTGCAGGATGTCTTGGTGGACTGCTGGAGTTTTTCTCTGTTTTAAGTGGACTGAGTTTGTTTTCAGATTAGGAACTTTGGTCAAAGGGCCAAGGATCCATTTCAAAGACACAATAGGACTGTATTTGTTTGTGAGGGAGACTAGCTTCAGTATCAAGGGAGTCGTAAGAAAAACATCGGAGAAAGCGAAGAGAGAAAAAAGGTAAAAAAGTGTCAGCTTGTGTGTTTCTGGGATAAAAAGCCTGGTGTGTGTGTGTGTGTGTGTGTGTGTGTGTGTGGGAACGAGAGCGAGAGAGACAGCAAAGAAAGCAACTCCACATGACTCGCACATGGCTGCAGACGTCTCCTTCGTTCACTTGTTATCCTGACAGACTGAAGACATTATATCTTGGAGGAAGTAAGAGCAAGGGAGACAGGGGGGGGGGAGGAAAGAGGGAGGGTTTGAAAGAGGGGGACAGGGTGACTAAGTCAGGAGAAAGGGGAAGTCTTCATGAAGAAAAAAAAAAAAAGGTTGAAGGGAAGGAAGCAGGGGAGAGAAAAAGGAGAGGTTACATGTGGCTATTTGAGGTAGCCGTTGAGTTATGGAGAGAGACAGAATAGCTGGTAAGTTGTGGCTTTTTCCAACTCATTTCAATACTTTAACGCTGAGAAAGCTTTCTTCTTCTTTCTTACATTTTTCTTTGTCAGACTGCAGAGGAAGCAGCTTCTTAGCAGTGCATGTCAGCTAGAAGCCACCCTGGTAGTGTTTTCTTTACAGTTGGGGTGGGAGACGTCTGTCTGTCTGTGTGTGTCTGTGTGTCTCCATGTTAACTTCACCCCTCTAATTTATTTATCATATACATATGTTGTCTGAGCTACAAACTGAGCTCTCCACACACATTTTCTCTCATTCTCATTGAAAGGACAGCCACAGCTTAGCTCGCGGAGCAAACAGTGAGTAAACCTCATGTGACGGGCTGTCAAAGACGACTTCCCAGAGTCAGGAAACATAATCTCCCGGACGCAAAGTGGCTGCTGTGCCGTAATTGGCAGCCTCGGGGGTTCGGATACCCCGACTGAACAGCTGACCCTGCGTACGCGACCACGATCCGATTATAGACGGATGAAGTTCAATCTTCAAGCCGTCATCACATGATGATGCATTTTAAGCCGAGGAGTCAGATTAATTGTGACTGACACAGATGGTTTATTTCAGGTCGCGGGGAGTGAAGGCAGAGCTCATATGTCAGCTAATATTGTTTTTGACAGACGGCAGACTCTTTTGAGGAATGTTCAGCATGCATCAGAGTCCGTTTACTGTCCTGCATCTGCGGCGTGTCTATCTCTGTCCTCTTCTCAACAGAGGTCCTTCTTGTTTCCTTTAATCAGTTGCTCTTTATTGATTTTATTTGTTAAGTGCTACTGGAGATTCAGTGGAACTTCTGCTCGGGCCCATATGTGTTCAGTCTGCGCTGAGAGGATAAAGGTAATCTGGCATTTTACGGCGATTAAGGCCGGACATCAAGCTGAGCGACACTGTGCAAATTAGCCTCTAATTCGACCGTTAATAAGGTGGCTGAGTTCAGCGAGCCGTGTGATGCATGCAGATACGCCGTGCACCCATTTTGTATTACCACTTGGTGGCAGCGTTGTCATTTTTGTCCTCTTTAGTGCAGCCACCGTTTCCCCTTGTGAAGTTCTGTGAAATGTTCCATCTGGATGATTCATATTTTTGCAGACAGAGGGATTTTTTTTTTGTTTATGGGAGAGGTGGAGGAATTTAGTAAAGACTGACTCCAGAGGTGGAGAGGAACGTGATGGAAGAGATGCGAGGTGGTTGGAGCATTGTGTCAGGCATCAC
>NW_022280113.1:1220086-1223611 GCF_004355925.1 Anarrhichthys ocellatus
CCCCCCCCCCCCCCCCCCCCCACTCCTCTCAGTTAAGGAAGTCCTGCATGGGACGTGTTACTTCCTGGTTTTTTCAGCCTGTGCTGTGTGGTTCTGTTTGGACCCTGTTGCCTCTACCACAGCAGCAGCCCCCCATCCCTGCTCCCCTCAGACTTTAGATTGAAAAGTGTGGTGCACAGGTGGCATTCTTAACCTCTAGATTCTGGGTCCCTCTTGACTCGGAGGGCCTCCCTACTTGCACGCTCGGGCCTTAAATAACACGTTCAACGTGACATGTCGTCTACCATGACCGTCCTGTATGGCCACCACATTTTGACTCGCAGCTGTGGCAATAAAACAAAGGGAAAGGAAAACAAAGGGCTCAGTCTGGAAATTAGAGAAGCGAGAGGTTGTGTCATGTTGCTTTATGCTCTGCCAATTAAACAGGAAGGAAATCACTGTCTTGTGTGACACTAATTGCAGTATTTGCGTGGCCTGTTTCGCATCAAACCGACAACAATAAAAGATTCAGTAGTTTGAGTTGAGGACATGCTGTATCTGTACACTCCCTTAGGGAAATAATCAAAACCAGTTTTGCATTTGTTAACATGAAGGAGTCGAGGCCAGGAGCCATACATACCTTACATTTTGCCTAAAATGCATAATATTGTTATTCATTATGTATCACTTTTTCTATTAAGGGGTCGACACTTATTTTGGTTCCTCTTGGTCTCCATGTCCAGTGCACATGGATGTGAACAGGCTGTTGCACATGATGTTCAGTGTTACTTTTGAATCGGCCTTTAATTTAACGGTACTTTAATGGTTTGTGAGCTCTCTCTTTGTGTTTTTCCCTCGTTCCGCACGTGAATCCACGGTTTAAGAAGCGCTGATGTATCCACCCAGAGCCCTGCATGCCCTCACCTTAAAACGCACGAGCACGGATCCCCACCCACTTACACAAACTCGGGGGTTAAAGGGACTGAAGGAAATCACCCAGCTCACCATGTTCCATAAATTAAGTGCACAGGATATCCTCTATGAGTCAACGCCCCGTAGTCCTCCTCCCACTACCCTCCCCGTATCTCACCTCATATTGTTCCTCAGATTATTGTTTCATAATGATAAGCGGGGGCGACCCTGAAAACAGCCATGCGACAGGGAGTTCAGGGCTCCGACTGCACGTTCAGTCCGCCCAAGGGAGGATTTGTGACAGGGGAAATTATTCAATATGATGGAGAGACGGGTCAAGCCAGGGGTGGTGTAACAGAAATACATCCTCCGTGAAAGCTCATTCAGGTGATTGTTTACATGCAGCTGTATTTGTGGTCAGCAAGGTGCAAAGAGGAAATTAGTAAGTGTCAACAACTATACAGAGGCCAGCTGAGTGCGGGAACTTGCATTTCATGCACACAAGTGTTACTTTTAATGCCTCAATTTATGTCCATTATTATGCTATCATCACCATATAAACGTTTGATGAATGCATTTTTGGAACACATTTCCTGAATGTTCTGCAAACGATGCATTCTTGTGACATAGTAATGCAATTATCTGGCCAGCATTTAACTCGCCACCTTAATGTAACAATTGTTGTTGTTTTTTAAGCGTCAAAAAGAAAATATATTGATAACAGTACTTTTATTAAATAATTCTAAAGGTATTTTAGAAAGATATTTGTGACATTGGCATGATAAGCGACTCTTCACCCGAAACTTTTAATGCAAAAGATTCATCAAAGACAGATGTGTGAAGAGCTTCATCTATACTTGTATCACCTCTCACATTCAAACAGACAGGAAACCAAATGTGCAAGCTCTAATCTTCACAATGGCATCACCTCTGTAAGTGTGCAATATGCATCACTCTTAGAAATAAGGGTTCCAAACGGGTCCTTGGATGAGGTTCTACCCAGAACCATTTGTTCCTGGTGGACCGTCATCCCTCATAGGTGTTGCTGCATGGAGCCTTTCACAGATAGTTCTGTGAAAGGGTTCCAGGGGAAACCTTTATAAAAGTCTCTACCAGGAACCATAAAGGGTTCTGCAATGAGGTCAAGTCGAAGAACCCTCTATGGTTCGAGTTAGCACCTTTTATATCTAAGAGTGTACAGATTAATGTTACACTTGGGTGTTTGCTTGCGCCACGATATCACAGACTCCACAGATCCCTGATACACATGACATTAGGGCTGAGTATGGACAATTCCCTGCACAGCAAGTCAAATCCAAGTATTAAACCACTGCAGCGATATTGCTGCCAGCGTAAGTTGTCCACACAGCTATTAGGCCAATTTAAAAAGCTTACTATGGAGGAGTAGAGGATAATAGTTTTTCCAAAGAACTGCGAGTAGTGGCATCGATTGAATGAAGTTTAAGTGAGGCCTTATGTGCTACCCTCAATGAACTACCCCTCTGCCTCCCTCAGTCTCACTGTTCTGTCTTCAAACTATATATTGCTTGTAGGTCAAACTGATCATCTCTGAAAGGTGACATTTGAATAAACGCTGAAACCACACACATGAGCGCGTTTGGGCAAACAAGCAACACTCAAATAGAGAGGTTGGTTTTGTGCAACTTTGTGCCAATAAATGTTTGTGGTTTTGCTGAATTTCTGTTTGCCAGAAACTAACCGAGCAACAAAGACTAGAATCACAGGTACAAAGTAATGTCTCCTGTGTAAACTTCATATCTATGTACTAAAACAAAGTGATATGTGCAACTAATAAATTGCAAAAGTAATTCCAGGGACACACTAACACAATGTTGGAGCTATTTATACAGTGAAAATGGAAAGAAAAGAATTTAACAAGCTATAAAGAGAACAATAAACCCCACAAAGATGTCTCATCATGAATCACTAAATCTGATGGCCTCGTTGATGAAAACATGAAATTACTTAGGAAACAACAGCTTGTGTATTCGTTAGTAGATTACACACTTTCACGCCCCGAATTGTTGCAATAGCGAGGTACACAACAAGCACAACTCTGTCAGCAACACAGAGATATGGGGCTGAAAGATTTTGCTAAAGCAGATGTATCCCACTATGCCAAGGCCTCTGTGTTTACACTGCTATTTAAAGGGACACCGAGACACACAAACACACCCGCGTCCGCAGTCGCAGTCAAGTAACCACATGTGCGTGCGTGTGTGCGTGCGTGCGTGCGTGCGTGCGCGCACACACACACACACGCGCATGCGCGTGCGCGCTTCTCCAGATGTTGTTTTGGAGCCTTTCCTCATTCTGTCGCTCAGCTTTGCCTCGCAGCCACCAGCCCAGAGTGTGTATCCATGTTTAGATAAATACACAGGGAGGTGGGCGAGGTGTGTGTTTCACACACCGTGTGTTTTGGCCTAATTGAGTACTACAGAGGCTTGTGGCATATGGTTTCCAGTGCAGCCTGCAACTTAGGCCTGCACAGGCGCAGAGAGGCCACACACACTTTGTTACGTATAGCGCAGTAGTGTGTGTGTGTGTGTGTATGTATGTATGTATGTATATATATGTGTATATGTGTGTATGTATATATATATATATATATAT
>NW_022280113.1:1238611-1260210 GCF_004355925.1 Anarrhichthys ocellatus
TATATATATGACCATGTGATATTTCAGTTTTTCTTTTTTAATAAATTTGCAAAACTTTCTACATTTCTGTTTTTTTCTGTCAAGATGGGGTGCTGAGTGTACATTAATGAGAAATAAAATGAACTTTTTCGATTTTAGCAAATGGCTGCAATGAAACAAAGAGTGAAAAATTTAAAGGGGTCTGAATACTTTCCGTACCCACTGTATGTATGTGTATAGATAGATAGATAGATAACTGAATTATTTTGGTTAGGTTTAGGATTAGTTTATGGTTGGGCTTAGAATAACTATGTAAAATGTAAACAATGTAACATAAGTACAAAAACACGTCACAAACATCACTAATGTTTCTTCAAAATAACTCATCGTCATCACATTCCCGGAGCAATTTCTCTGAAAGTCTAATAATAATGTGGATGGACTTACATCGTAGTCACTTGAAAGCCTGTTGCGTAGGTATCGGACACCAAGGGGCCGTGACAAGGCCCTGGGAAATGAGGAACGGGCCGATGCAGTATGTGAAAGTGCACCAACTCACATGAGCGTATGCATTTTCACATGCTTTTTGACGTGCACCATGAACATGCATGCACGCACAAATTCATTAAGTATAAATGCCCACACACAGCTGTCAGGGTGTGTGTGCTGCATGTTATGTGCACTCTTACAACATGCACTCAAAATCTTAATTGCACAGCATAGGACAACAAGCGTCTCAGAGGACAGATAGTCTACCCAGTAAATTTCTCTGATTGATAGATTTAGGATAGAGTGAATGCAAATACTGCGCGTATACACACCACTGTGTGCGCCGCACTCTGTTCTTTATCCTAAGATGCCTTTTGCAGCGGTTGTTGTATGAAATAACCAGACTGCAACGTAAACCCACAGTGTTATTCTGTGTTAGCATCGACCTCTTGGGTGTTAGGGTTAGGGGCCGCTGGGTGGGCTTGGCATCGCATTAGTGCCCCTCAGAATGGAGCTTTTCATTCAAGTGGGATATTTCACAAATGCTCACATGGCTGTAAAAGTGCCAGGCACTGGTGCTGCACCTTATTGCGATCACCAAGGGTGAAATACTTAACGCGAGCTTCCTGTGGCCCTTGCTTTAGTTTTAAGTTTCCTTTGAGGGCTGATTGTGGACCAGCTTCTATTCACGCTTATGACCTTCACCATTAGTGTGTGAATGGTAAAGCAGACCTAGAATCAAGGGACAATTCATCCCCGGTCACGGCTGGCTCCAAACAGGAAGCTGTGAAAAGCCGCTCACTCATGACCAATCAGTAATTACAGCGATAGCATCACTACATGTTCCTATGGGATATTCACGGACAAGGAATACTGTAGCACGTCCCACAGGGACGCACAGTGGATGCGGTTAATTAAATGCAAATACCAACTTTGACATTTCATCACTTTTATTTATTTTATTTATATATATATATATATATATATATATATATATATATATATAGTTTCTCCGTCGCCCCCCGAAAGAACACTAGAACTCTAAATTAGCCACAGCAGCTCCAAGGACAAGAAGTGTAACCATACCCGTCGCATCAAACGCTGGCCTGTCGTCACGTCCACCCCCGAAAGAAGCAGAAGAGGCGTGTGCTGGACTCGCCGGTCAGCTGTGTCCACCGAGCTCCAGTTCCCACGTTTCTCCTGATAATGCAACATCACAGAGGGCGGGGTTGGTGCATGAATCAACCCTCTGATTGCCCAGAAGCGCCGTCGTATATATCCCTAATGTCAACTTTCTCCAAGAAATCTCTCAGGTTTTTTTTTTCTGTCACAGAAAAGCAGCTCCCACAGAAGTGACTGCACTTTAATCAACATGTCAGCTGGTTTGTAGAGGTTGTTTACTCAAAAAGCTGAAGCCTCAAACTCTCACTTAAACTGCAGTCCCTCTGCGGCTGTGACAGAGTGAGACGGGCCTCTCTCGTGAGGGCCGTTTGAAGAGCCACAGCTGTAACAGAAGATCCTGTCTGATTGCAGGTTAACTCAGTTAAAGTGACTGTGTGACAGATTGTCCACTTTCACCGGCTGAAATCAGACCCCGAGAGCCACTTAGGTCGAAAAAGGGGGAATGACGGGGTCTGTTGTCTGCGTGAATGCCTGCGCGTGCATGTATGGGGGGGAACACACACTCACACACAGACACACGAGGGAGAAGGGGGAGTGTGTTTCTAGCTGCAGGGAGGGGAGGAGAAGGGAGGAGGCTTGCCTTTTTCACACTCTGAAGTCTGAATGCAGCAATATAGTAAAGTTAGTGGGCAGTCAGAGAAAATAAGTTACTCCTTTTTAAGAACAAGAGAGTTGTGAGCTCGGACTCTGTTTCTCATTCACTCTGTTTTGGAATTTCTTCAGCATTAACAGGGAGTCCACTATAAGTTTTTTTTGTGACATTCCATGCCTGGAAAGATGTCCGATTCTGGAGTCAATCCACACTTGGAAGGGATTATTTCAGATTTTGAAGGTTTGTAGTTTGTTTTCTACAAATTCTTTCACTTACATTATTGAGAGATTATAGTGAGCAGCAACATCTGTCAGAAGCTTGTGAATGGTATTAGTATTGAACAATATCTTTCCACTTTGCGTGTGTATGCCTGTGTCTACTGCGTATGTATGCTTGTTACAGTTAAAAACAGGGTGTTGAGCATACGCTAGCCAAGTCCCTGTAGCCTTTAGTCTGCTATTGATTATACCCAAGTTACGTCAATAATAGAAACAAACATCACTGACACCAAACTATTCCAACCCCAGAAAGCCCTCAGCAGAAAGCACTACGAGGGAGACAGTGGAAACCTCAGCGTTAAGAGACAACATCTGTCTCACCTCCTCGTACAACATTCACAACTTTGTCTCTCTTTTGTTGGCTAAGCCGGTGTGGAGCTGGCATTAATTCCCTTTGTCCCCCTCTTCCTCTTCCTTCCACTGTTCTTTCCTGTTCCTCGTCCGGTCAAACCGCGTCCCTCCAGCTGGTCTTTGGCCTAAGAAAAAATATAGATCCTCATCAATATCCCGATTACTTAAAGTACTCTTTAAGCCTTCTAGCAGGGTTTGACCAGTTCAGGTAGCACAACATCTGTTGATTCATTTAATAATCAGTTGACTGCTTGCTCATTCAGTGAATTCATCTGCGTTGCCGTCATCTCTGTCTCATGTCTTACTGACACGCAAAGTTTCGATAAGCTAAAATATACCTGGGTTTTTAAATGCTACAAAATTGAATTGAAAAACCCCAATAATTAAAAAATGGATGTGTGTCAGCTTGCTTATGCTTGTTTAGTTTGTGACTCTACTCTTTCATCTGATTATGATAATCAGACAAATGTGTTCAGATTGAAGTTTTTAATGTGACAAGTATTGCCTCAATCGGGTAAAGAGCAAATTCTACACAGAACAGTTTCAATCTTGTTACTGAGATCATCTGGTCTTACCTTGTTTACATCATTAGAAAATCTCCACCTGTACTTCATTAGGAACTGGTCAACTTGCCTGACTATTCCCATATTCATTTAAACTATTACTGTGAATATGCCTATGTCAAATCGTAGTTACCGTTATCCTCATGTGATTGCTTGTCCTGCCTTACCTCCCCCTGTGATGGTTGGCTTTTAGCCCCGCCTTTGAGTGAGGCAGTCTAGAAAGGCTATAAACACTTTAGCCTTCAGTCGTGGTCGTACAACTAACCATACACACTACTTCATCTCAAGCAAACCCCGGCATTTACTGGTTTATTTTATAAGCAGAAAACATGGCAAAGCCTTTATTTTTTAAATTGATGATTATATAAGATCATATGCAGCATATGGGAACCAAGTCCAGTATCCTTAAAGGGCTGATGTGCAACCCAAAACAATGGTTCACGATCACATTTTTTGTGGATGTGGCTGGGAGGATCTTTTCATACCCATGCTTTCAATAAGAACTCTTTCTTCCAAAAAGGGATCGTTGGATGAAAAGGGTTCCTAATGGAACCCTTAGTCTTACAAAGAACCCTCTGAAGAACCCTCTAAAAGGGGTTCTTCAGAAGTATATGGTTTTGGAACCCTTATTTCTAAGAGTGTATAGTACTCAGTCAGTGGTGGCCAAGCATTGTCATGTGCTGTGCAAATGGGATATTACAGGTGTAGGGAATTTATGTTAACTAGCTTATTCAAAATGACATTGAAAGGCAATAAATCCAAATGTTAGTCAGAGTAAGGTCAATACCAGGTTCCTCCCCATATGTTCTCTTATAATGTAGTGTCAAAGATAGCATTAAGTACGTACCTACGATCTACACACAGAAAGCACCTGTATCCAGTACCTAATAGTGACCACCACAATCTACCCCACCAGTAGATTATACTGGTCATTACGAACCATTCTAGTGTTTCCATTCGGAGCAGAAACAAGCTATAGAGAGAGGCGCATGGCAAACACTTGATGGAGTAAATCCCCATTTGATCCCAGATCATTATGTTTTCCAGTACATTGCACTGCACTGTATCGCACGCTGAGGAGGAAATAGGCACAAAGAGGGAAAGACAACGCAATTGGTGAGCACGCTTAAGATGTAATAATGCCTCATGGATGGACTCGCGTGTGGGACTATTATGGAACTATTATGGATGATAGAAACCACCATAACAACTACACGCTGAGACAATGTTATGATTTTCTGAAAGGTAGAAAATGTCTCTGTCTGCTGAATCTGAACGAGTGAGTCACCAGAGAATAAGCCCAGAATAAGCCCATATTTGTATATGCACAGAGACTTTGTAGAGTCGTACATGGGCTCCCGGTATGGTTGCCAACCTAAACTGAGCTTTGAGTCCAATCCAAGGTATTTTGCACTGATTATCTGCCTTAGGGTGCCATGTTGTTGCGGCGGAGTGGCACTTGGACGGGAAATGAACCTTAAAAATGGAAGAGAGTGCATGTGTGTGGTACAATTTGCAAACTTGGCAGAAAGGCCAGTGTGTTATTAAGTAGGTTATGTTCGTAAATACAACACTTTCCTAACAGGCCTCAGTGGTCCTGTTTGTTCTAAGAAGTATATTAAACCAGAAAAAGCACGCAGGGCGTTTCTAGTATGACTGTGTCAAGCCAGTTGTGTAAAAGTTGGATTTTTGCAGACGGTTTGTCACACACAAACAAACACGCTGACTGACTCACCAGATGTAGACTGAGGATATAAGCCGGCCGTTTTAGCAGACACTCTCCTTCCCTTCCGCTATCAGTTTTGCAAGGGCACCGTCGCTGCACCATGGGCTGAGCGCAGCCGTTTGTTAACAAGTGTCACGTCACTGTCTTTACACCTTCACTGGTCACTGTTGTAAATCAATCTGTTCATGAAGTGGATAGTTAACCAGTGTGTGATCAAAGGGACAGAACAAGGCTTTGCCTGTCAAAGGTTGAGGCCTAAAGTGCCTGGAGCTATAAGCACCAGGACGGCTATTCTGCAGCTGCCTGAATGACGTTGTGAATGTGTGCGTGCAAAAATCCTCAATCATAGGTGAAATTGTCTCTTGCTTCTGGAGCTTTAACATACCAGAATATAATGGAGGATTTTACCAGCACCAATTTTACCTCTTGTACCAAACACCTCCAACATCCCCCAGAATTCCTTTGTGCTGGACACAGGGTGTCGGCCAGACCAGCAGGGAACGGCGCAGTAAATCTGAAACGGAGAGCTGCGCCGCTGCCGGTCAGCGTGCCAACAACATGAGTGGGCAGCAAAGGGAAATGTGTGTTTGACAGTGTAGTTTTAAGGTTTGGTCTGAGCAAGCAAAAATACCGTAGTGTGGAATTATATCGCTCGTTGTTTGGCCTTGTCTTGTCAAATAGGATGTTTTTCCTGGTTTGACCACATCGACTTGTATTCTACGGCTACTGACATCTCATAAAGTACACTGTGCTCAAGCTGGTTTTATGTAACCCATGTTTGACAGAGTAACTGTCTTAATTACTTGACTTATTGCCTGAGGCTAGAATTACCAGACCGATTAGGAGTTCAGGGCTGTGTCCAGTACAGTACATATTTTATTGATTCAATTCCTGGTTCAGTGGGTTTCTTGTTGTTACTGTAATGTATGTGCAGAGTTCACCTTCTAACAAAATAATGAGGTTAAATTATTTGTGTTTACAATTGTGAAGTAGACAGAAAACAGAACCCTGATCGTATTTTTAGAAAGACCTTTATTTTCAAATGTTCCCTGTTTTATAATGTTAATGCAAAGTTGACACTTTGTTCATCTGTTTCACATTAAAAGCCTTCCAGCAGTTCAGGGGCACTTCACTTGGGAGGCTTTTATTGTGATACATCTGCAGGAAGCGTAGGGATTCATTATCGGCAGCTTCACGTCAATCATCGGAATGAATTAATCGATAAACGGTATGCGAAAACGACGCATCTAAAGTGTTGAGCTCAGATTATTTCCTTGCTTTTATTTTATGATTTCACAGATGTTTTTTTGACATTGACATCATTGTGTAGGATGAATAATTTGGGTTATGATTATTAATATTGTATTATTATGGTGTAATATAACTTTGCGCTGGCAAGACTTTTGAGTCAAAAGACCATCAGAGAACACTATCACATAACTTGAAACTTGTCAGTAGTGGAACGTTAGCATAACTAATCTTTGTTAACTGCTGTCCATCCCGTTTTTACTTCCCCATTTCTCACTGTGCACCCTCTTTGCCTCTCTATCTCCAGTCTCTTTTCCCTCCTCTCCCTCCTGTCTCTCTGTTTGTTTTCCTCCCTCTAATTCTCGACTATCTCTCCTTCGTGCATCTGGGCTGAGATGATACTGAATGTTTTGCGTTCGTCGGTCGGGACGTCCTTGAGACAAAAGTGATGACACTGATGATAAAGAGTCGGCCTAGCCTAACACCTGGGCCGCATTATGGGACGAAGGACTGTGAACCAAAGCGAGGATACAGCTGCCTCCATCTTTGTTTTTGTTGCGCCAATAACCCTTTGCTACATTGTGCTGTGCTGCATTATCTTCCCAAACGGGACACTGGGCGGTGATAGGTAGCGGTGGGATGTGGGGAGACGAGACTCCTGTTAATGAGAATCCTCCGAGGTGGACTCGACCTCTCACTTCCAGCTCATAGTCTGGGAATGCTGTCTCACTGGGAACGATACTTATTCATCTATCTGTCAGTACCACACTCCTTCCTTCTTCTTCCTAATGCTCTGCGATCCCTATGTACTTACGATATTCATGCAAAGAATATCCTGGATGGACGTAAAAGACATGAAGAAGAAAGACCCAGGAGACGGGAAGAAGCGTGATCCTTAAAAACATGGAGATCATCTGAAAGAGAGATGCCCTCAATCCCCCCCCCCCCCCCCATTTCTCTATATTCCCAGACAAACATTAAAGCACAGAAAGATAAAAATTCATCTCTGCTCTTAAATCATGTACACTTGGCTGCACGGTCTCTAAATGCAAACAAACGGCTTGAGATGAAAGCACTCGAGTCCTCTGCTTAGGTCCCAAGCCTGTGGCCATATAATCACAAAGCAGCCAAGAACAGAAATACTAATCTAAGATCACTTCACAGGTCACTGGCAAAACAGCACCTTGGCTCAGCTGTGTTATTTGGGCAAAAGCTTACATAATACATTACATAATACAGTCTTAACGCTTACTCAGCTCCCTTATGAAATCTGCAGACCAATTTTGGTCGACCCGACTTATTCGCTGGCTGGAGTTGAAAGTGGCCACGGCCTTGGACTCCCTCTCAGCAATCGTAAAACACAAGACCGAGGACAGCGGCGGTGAGAAGGACACAGTCCAGTGGCTATGTGGGTTCAGGCGCCAGCCTACAAATTGCGAGTTTATTGTGTATAATTCTTTTATGTGTATCCCTATCAAAGGATTGGATTTTAAAGCTGGTGCCTCACTAGATAATGAACTCTGTTCGCATCACAAGAAAATATGCGATGGGAGTGTGAGAAAATGATGTTCAAGTGGGTTTCTGACACAAAGACTTTTTTTTTGTGCTTAGTGCGGGTCATCTCATGTGTTCCACACATAATGTAGGTACTTCTACATGTAAAGCTAGCCTTACAGCCTCAGCAACAGTCTCCTATAGTGCAAGAATGCCAAAAGATGAAAGGTAACCGCGCTTTAAGATCTAGGTAAAGGGTGCACGGGGAGTAGTGGAGGGGTTAAAGCGATTTGCAACACAAATTGCCACAAACTCCAAGACGTGAGTGCAGATCCGTTTATTCCCACGGTGAACAAGAATGTCCTCGGTGTGTTCGACCAACACGAAAACAGAATAATGCTTTGGCTCTAGCCTGAATTTTTGTTCGGCGCTAAATTGTATCAAATGTCCACTATGTTGGAATGAAGCAGCTTATAGCAGTAAATTATATTAGCGGTGCAGGCTGGTGTGTGTGTGTGTGTGTGTGTGGAGATGGCTTTGATATGATTGTGTTGAGCTCTACATCCCCTGACAGAGTTTTTCACAGAGTGCAGTGGGGCTGGGGCCCCCAGTCCCCTCCCTGTGGGTGTAGTCACTTAAAAATAAACACGAATACATTCCCGTGACACACACTTGTTCCTTTTCTTTTTTTTTTTATGAGCACTTTGAACAAAACTACATCTAGTTACATAAAGACGCGTGCACACGCAGACGCACCGCAAGCCGCAAGCAGATCAAATAATCAGCACTGCGTTCCAGATTACAGGAAACAGGAGATGCTCTTAAGGGTGTGCTTGAGCGGACCGGTCTAACTAGTGTGTCATTATGATACCAGCTCCTGGCCATTCGCTTGGCACAGCAACTCCACGATGGGAGTCAAATTCAAGTTGACTTTGAGCCAGTGCACTCTTCCCAGGGGGTGATCCCATCCCGCAGTATCTTCATCTTGGACGGTGCAGCTATTTTCCTCACGTCACGACTAACCGAGGGGAAGGATGTGCCTCGATCTCTGTGCTCGTGTTGCTCATAAACAAGAAGACTTTGGACTTTTTTTTATTTATTTATTTTTTTTGCCTAAACGCTTGCAGGGAACAATGCTTGGCTGATTGCGTGCATTGTAACATGTGAAGCTCTTCGAATGGCTCTGCGTGAAACCCTAGAATTTTAGTTTTACACACACACACACACACACACACACACACACACACACACACACACACGTGTCATGACAAAACGACACGTACATCAACTTAAACATGAAGGCTTCTTGCAGTGCAGTGAAAAACCTACTGATGGTGAGGGGGATGTAATAAAGTCACATAAGTATGGCTTAATGGCGAGTGCATGCTGTTTCCTTTGTGTTGCCAAACAAAAATTGCCTCATAACCCCACCCTCAAACTCCAGGCGCTTTACTACAGTACTTTTCATAATGAGTTTTAGAAAAAAAGAAACTTTTTGTTTACTCCTCAGTTAATTGATACATCCTCTTTGATGACTGTTTTATGATATTGTTGTCAAGTCTTTTTGGGGGCCCTTACCATGATTCATAAGTCCAGCAGTTCCACCGAAGATCCTTTTAACAAACCAATAATGCAATTCATAATAATATATCTGTCGCAGCGGGAATTTTTCTGTAGAACTACTTTTACTTTTAATACTTGCATGAAGGACATTTATTTGTAATTGAGAACTTGTTGTTGATACGTTCACCACTGTTTTTACCTAGATAACAATTAACAGTCATTTTCATTGGCCAATATTTTTTACGATTAATCAGTCTGTGGCCCAAAGTCCCAAAGGTATTCAATGCGCAATAATATAAATATAGAGAAGCAGAAAATCCTGATACTGGAGAAGCTGGAACCAGAGTATGTTTGGGATGTTTGTTTTAAAATAACTTGCATGATAAATAAATTATCAAAATAGTTGCTGATCCATTTTCTGTCAGTTACTCAACTAAGTTGTTTTCAACGGTCAAATGACCCCACGACTATGTTGTGTTTGTCCCTCACATGCAGCTCTGAAGAGGTCCTTTGAGGTGGAGGATGTCGACACCTCATCTCACTTGTCCCCCGGCTCCCGTCGGACAACCAGCTCCCCTCACCGCAACGCCATGTCTCCCACCAGCATCTACTACCGTGACCTGGGCACTCCCGCCCCGGCCACCACCACCAACAACAACAACCTCAACTTCACCCAACCCCGCTCCATCATGGGCGGAGGGGGCTCCAAGACCCCCGAGCCTGTGTCGCGGCGCTCCGAACTCTCCATCGACATCTCCTCTTCCTCCAGCAAGCAGGTGGATAACGTCACCAGCCCTGCTTCTATGCGCTTCGCGGCCAACAGCGCCCTGAAGCGCCCCGAAGTCCTGGGCCACTCCAAGACCCCCGAGATGAGCCACAAGAGGGAGGTCACTTTTGCCAAGACGCCTACCGATTCCCCGGTGATCCGCCGCAATGAGGGCAACTACAACAACAACGGCACCAGCCGGACCCCTGAGCAGAATCACGCTCGCAAGTTTGAGTCTCCTTGTCCCGGAGACGTCCGTAAGCCCGATATCAGCATCACCAGAGCTCCCCCAGAAAACAATGGCCACCACCTACCAGTGCACCACCCGCACCACCCTAATCCTCACCACAACACCATTGTTACCACCTTCCGCTGCTCCTCGCCTAGTCATGGACGTAAATCCCCCAACCCTGACAGTAAGTCTGTTTCAACATAATATACTAACCCATACTCCTTCCAGTCACATCCTCACACTGAAATACTGTCCTTTTTTGAGAACCTCAAAGTTTCCATGTGGAAACAAAATGATTGCATTCAGTATACTTAAACACATTCTGTGTGTCCTTGAGTACAAACAAATGCATTGAATGCAATTCCTTCCTCATAGAACATGTGAAAAGCGTTTTGTATCCAGCGTTGTTTACATCTATGTCTACTAAGTAGCAATGCTGTGTATCTCGATGCATTACCGCCACGGGAATGTGCATCGTGGCAAGCTCACATGTATCCTCTTGCAACAATACTCGTAGAAAAACATCCTTATCATAAATAGCCACTTTCTGTACTTGGGTACACTGCGGCTATCTCAAGTTTATACCGTACATTTCTATAGTGTAGCTTGGTTGTTTTGCTATTTAGTTGTATACTTTCTGGGACATTGGTTTTTGATGATGAAGGATTAGCGTGTGTTTGTAGAATGTTAGCTGCGATCCGGTCTGTTCATACATTATTTCGTCTGGATGTCTTGTAGAATCTCAGGAGGTTGTTGGCTTGTTGTGTATTAGCTAAATTACTACTATCTTAGCAACGCAGTGCTTTGGTGCTGTGATTTAGCTCTCCAGCCTGTATGATTGCGTCAGCACAGACTATACCAGTTTGATGTGACACTGTCATCAGTGGGAAAGCTTTCTTAAACTCAAAAAAACAACTAATTACATTTAATTATATGTGAAGGAAGGGGAAACGTTTCACTCGTGACTGTATGTTATTCTACATTCAAACCTCACTGGGTAATTTTTTTTTCACATTTTCCAGATTACATTTCATTTTGACTCAGATTCATTATTTTTTTTCTCTTCTGACTTCATATCTTCCTGCTCCTTCTCCCCTCACACTGAGGTAACAGACTAACCCCAGTATCAGATCTCTCACTAAGAGAAAGGTCAGTTACAGAAGCAGCCTTTTGATTAGTCTGATGTCTGCATGTCTGTCGGTAACATAACAGGCCTGTCTGTCGGTAGAAACAGCAGACTGTATGTCTGTATTTGTGGTTATCCACGTCTGTTTTTAATACAGCATTGGAGCCGATGTGGTTTTTCGTAATGTGATGAAAGCCTGACCTTGGCAGCACAGGAACAGTAGTATGGTAGTTAATAGTAAGTAGTGCTACAGTTGCAGTAAAGCCATATGGGAAGATTTTTGTACACAGGGTTGCAGCAGTTTCTCTGATGCCGCTTGTGACATGCTACAACATACAGCAGACTTAAACAGAATACTTAGTAGTGCAATATACAGTATTCAGAGCATTAATATAGTAGCAAACAACTTTTTGCTATGTAACAATATAGTGAAGTAATGTCTATCTGAGCAGAGAATTAAGCCGCTCTCCCTTCAGCGTGTGTGTTGTAATCCGAGCTTCTCTTTCGCTTTGTTGACACAGCCGGGCCGGCCGTGCATGCTTTTAGTGCATGTTCGTGCCTGTGAGCGTGCCCCACTGGCTAGATGCTCAGCACTGAATTCATACGGCAGTTACAGCTGACAACGTACTGTTAGCACCGTTAGCTGTGAGCCGCCGGCTCAACCGTCGCCATTCTTTTTTACGTTGACATGGTGAACTGGTTAGCAAGCAGTTGCTTATTTACACGTCCAGCAGTTAAAGAGCGACATAATGGTCCATTTTGAGTTGTGTTTTTTGCCACCATGCAAATCTAAATTCAATATTCGTTCTCTTTTAGCTTTGTTTTTGGTCTCAACCAACTCCTGAGGGAAACATCTGTCTCTTTAGCTGCTAAATGCTCCACTATGTTCACCAGCTACTGTCTAACTGTGTCTGTTTGCTGTGTGCTGTCTTGTTGATTTTGCCCATTTTATGTGATATGTTCCTGGTTTGTTCTTTATACCGATGGCATACTTCACTTTGTCATAGTTGATGCTTGTAGCCACATTTCCCACGTTATATTCACTGTGTCTGTCTCTGTGTGTCTGTGCTTCAGCGTTTCATGTTGTACCCATAATTTTTCTATGTCAAATAACTATAAATATCCGGTCTAATTCTGTGCTGAAGGTTTAACACGGTTCTCTTCTAGCTCATGGGGGTGGTCGCCACTTATTTCTTCACAGAGAGAGGCCCTGGTAGGGGTCTTAATGAAGGGTGACCTGCCTGGAGGGCCCAGGGGCTCTGACTGGGCCCACCCTGCTCTGCCCTAACAAATCAGCAAGACAGCTGAAACAAACCGAAAACTTATAGTAGTACTGCAATGACAGATTTGAAATCAATGTTAATTAATAATAATTAATAATTTGCCCTATTGCTCCATTGTAAGTGCTTTCAGTTGATTTTCTTCAGTGGCATGAATTAGAAAAAATGTACGCATGTTTTTATTATTTTTCAATATTGTCATATTTTTCCATATTTGTGTCTTTGGGAGTCTATTTGATGCGCTGCTTTCCTGGCCATTCAGTTTTTCCAGGAGGAAATGACATCACACATCATCCGTGCACACACACACACACAAAGGCACACAGAGTATCCTGTGCTTCCTTCCGTGTTCTGTCAGCGGGATTGTTTCCCATGCTGAGTGACCTCACCGCAGCGTGCTTCCTCTCTCAGGGGTCATGTGATCTAAGTCGGTCAGCTTCCTAGCAAATATCCCCCCTGTACTTTGATCACAGCATCGCAGAGAGTGAGTTACACGGGGGTGTTTGTGCAAAAGGTCAACATGAAAAGGATTGTGGACACACACACACACACATACTGTAGAGCAAACTGCATTTGTAAGATCACTGACAGACGAGCAAATACGTCATGTTTTGTAGCTTGATGCTCTCAGTCAGCGGAGGTCACGCACAAACACAAACACGCAGACTAACCACCTAACAATTAGTCGATTAGACGACGGACATAAGCGATTAATTGTGCACACATGCCAAATAGGTTCTTATTCACACTCCTCTCGTGTAATGATTTGTTTGGACGGAGCAAGACATTTGAAGATGAATTAATTAATTTCCTGAAACATCTAGCGTTGGTGCTATTCATTCACAGCAAGTTGACACTCAATTCCCCAGGTCTGCTTTGTTTCTACCAATCCGACAGCATCCAATCAAATTGCGGGAAAGAACCACAAAGATTCAATGTTATGTTACAGAGCGGCAGTCGGGAAAAAAAATTCAACAAAGAGGATTAAGTTTGCGTACAAAAACTATGCGGAGGTCAACAACAAAAAACTAGAGTATGCAAAACGTGGGAGTCAGTTTCCTTGAATTGGGACTTGACTCGTAACCTGACAAAGACTTGGTCCCACCTCTGGTATACAGTATAACCCCTTTAATCTGATGCATGGTTTGGTGGATCCATCATTGTAAGCTTGTGTTTTATAGACAAGTATTGCCCAAAGCATTTTAGTCAAGATGCCAAAAGTTTCCTATATATTGAATTGTTAATTCAATTGAATTGCGCAGAAATATGTGTAAAATGAGTACAAGACAAGCAGATTTTTCCATTTGGTATAATGTGAAGCCATAAACCTCCAGTCAGTTAAGCTGTGAAACAGCTTAAGGTTCTGGAAAAGGCAGATACAGAATCTACATGTCACGGACTCATTCTGATTGGTTTCGGGTCTGCTGTGCTGTGTTCAGCAGCTGCGTTGTCCTTGTTTTTAGACGTATGTCTATTTCGGTTCACACTTACTTGGCCGTTAAAGCTGATTCTGATTCGACGAGGAATGTTATCTTGACAGGCAAGTCTGCTGTTCATCAATCCATCGAACACCACAGAAAGAACTCTATCTGACATCTAAGCGTAGACCAACTGTGGTCAGGAATAGCCTTTTCTTATCACTTTTCAGACCAGATTTCACATTTGAGAATCTTCGTTCAACCTTTGTTTTGTTCTTCACGTGTATGAACCTAGCCGCTGTTAGGGCAGAGATTAATATAGGGCTGGAACAAACAATTATTTATATAATCTCTTGATTGATTACTTTGTCTATAAAATGTCAGTAAACAGTGAAAAATGTTGGCTGTTATCCTTTCAAACAGCGCAAGTGTTTTCAAATTTCTTCTTTTATCCATCCAACCATTACTCCGAACCCCAAAGACTTTCAGTTTACTATCATATATGGCAAGAAAAACATAAAATGCTCACATTTGAGAAGCTGGAACCGAGTGAATAGTCATTAAAACGATTTCAGAATCTCAGAATAATTGGTGATTCACATTCTATCTATCAACCAATAGACTCTGTCTCGATTAATATAGGCCACTGACAAAATAACCAGGCGCTCACCGTTTTTGACATTGTAAAGACAAATACTTGTTTTGATTTTAACACCAAAGATGGACTTCTTCTCTTTTACTGTTACTAGACTTAGACTGGGAGCTTGACCATTAATGGCGTAGCTATCACTGGGCTGATGGGACTGGTGGGTCATCATTGGGGTCACATAACCTCATTTAGCAACTCCTTCAGTGTTTTTTGGGGACATGGGGAAGAGAAAGATGTCCATCTCAGCTGGATTACTGTTACAGCACTAAAGAAAATAGAAAGGAAGTCAGGGCTACAATAAAGGCAGAGCCACTTTCTGCTATAGAGAAGAAATGTGCATTTAAAGGGATTCACTTCTTGTGGTGCCATTGTGTCCCGTGTTCCTGTTGTGTGATGGTAAAGAACAAAAGAGAAATCCTGACCTCAATAAAGCCAGATTATGTACGCTAAACTGGAATCTGTCTTCATATTGCCTAAATAAACAGATTATCGTGCTGCACATTTGTTTTCCTAATTGAGGTGTAGTCATTATGGAGGAAAGAGCAAGTGAAGCCATTTGTCTTTTATTTGGATTGACCTTCTGAAAGTGGGGACGGCGGTGGGCGATTTGTCTCTGCCTGTCCCATAGGTCAGGAAAGGGCACACACACACACACACACACACCACCTTCATCTCAAATTTTTAATCTTACTTTTGTTGTCTCTCATCGACACACCTACACAGGCACACACACACACACACATACAGGCAGCCTCAGGCGAAGGCATATCCGAGGTCAATCCTCACTCGGTGTAATTAATCTGCACTGATCCCAGACCATTACTCAGCGTGACCTGTCAGCTAATTACCCAGAAACTAAAAGGGGAAAGAGAGATTTTTTTCTTGAGATAGGGAACTGCTGCTGACTGAGAATAACATTGTTGCTAAATTGCATAATGTGGCTGCAGTGGTCATATCTCGAAGATCGATGTGGTCTCACAATACAAAGTCTCCCTATAACAGAAATCAATTCAATCAACTATAATCAATCTCAAACTTTGGAGCACTCTTTATTCTGGCTGGGAAATAATTATACAGTATATACAGTATATCTTATCATCTTTCAGTGGAATCATATTCTGATGATGTAGTCAGTTCATGTAACTGGTCAACAAGTTCATTTTTCCAAATGAATAATTCTGTGCAAGCTGTAATTAAATGCATCAAAATGGATTGTTAAAGCTTTTGTTTTCCAGTAAAATCAGAACCACTAGACCCCCCCGCCACCCCTCTTAAATGTAAAAATCTGCTAGTTTTACCGTTCCAACACCTTTTTGTACATTGTACAAGTGGATGAATTAATAGGATGGATAAATCAGTGGATGCGATGGGTAAAAAGATAAAGTCATGTCTGAATTAATAGTTTTATACAGTTCTTGCTGTTCCATAAAAAGCTAAGATGTTTGATGAAGACGATCACAGCAGATGAGGTAATATCTATATTACTTTACTCACGACCACATTTTAAAGGGATAGTTCAGCCCAAAATGCAAAATACATATTTTTCCCCATACCTTTAGTTAATTTATCAATATAGATTGTTTTGGTGTGAGTTGCCTTGTTTTGGAGGTTATCGGCCGTAGAGATATCTGCCTTCTCTCCAATATAATGGGACTATATGGCACTTGGCTTTTGGTGCTCAAAGCGACAAAATTACATTTGAAAAACTCAACAGTGATGTTCCTTTTCGGAAATAATGACCCGGTTACTCAAGATAATCCACAGAACTGGTTGTGTGCAGTTTCATGTAGGAACAATTTTCTTTTAACCGTAGTTCCTACATGAAACTGCTCACTGCTGTTCATAAATAGCATCGCAAAGTGAGAGAAACAATATGTATTTTTCGGGTGAACTGTACCTTTTAAGCTAGATGTTTTTTTCTGGGACCTTTTCTTTTTATCTTTGCCTTAACATGATTATGTTACACTGAGGCACATATTGTCCCTGACTTTGTCTTTGACTAAGCTGCCAAAAGGAGCTCAGTTTTGCTCACTTGAAGTCTGTGAGCCTCCATACTGTTACATCCGTCTGTTCAGTTCAGTCTGTTCAGTTCAGAAATGTCCCACGGTGATAACAGTGACAAGCGTCACTTCTCATTATTGTGAATGTGACGTTCACTGTTGTTGTACTTCCTAAACAGGCCACCAGGAGGCAGTGTATGACAGGTGGAAATCTATTGAGACAGTGAACCTGGTTTGCAGGTTAAATAGAGCTGTATTACCTATTTCTTTCAAGCCAGTGTCATTCACAAAGGAAACTCCAAATTAGTTTAGTTTTTCTGTCCTCTCTCTCAGAGGATTGATACAGTTTCCTCTAAACAACTTCAGGGTCAGAAGCTCGGACCAGACTGGTGTTCTGTTGCAGAAAAACATTGAGCACACAGATGTCAGCCTTTTTTTCTGTTCATGTTTTTAACGCTCCAATACATCACTAGGAAACTCATTCAAAACATTATCGAGCAGCTCTTTGAAGTGTGGACACTAAAAAGAACTGGACATGAAAGTTTTTTTTTTTCATTTTTATATTGGAAGAGGAGCTGAGAGAAATGGGAAAGGATCAGCCCTTTAGCCCCAGATAAATAGACTCTCACACACACACACACACACACACACACACAGTTCCCCTCTCCCCCAGATAAGGCTTTCGGAAGTTAAAGTTTACATTGAGCATCTGGGGGAAGTCAAGGGTTAAAGAAGTTTCCCACCACTGCAGAAAGACCTTTGTCCTCTTCCGTCATCTTGCCAAATCCCACAACTTCAGTAAACAGTTCATTCACTTTCTCCAGCGTGCACTAAAACCAACACACTCCCGCATTTCAGCTTAACATAACATGTAAAAGCACATAGATGTTCAAACACACAAACACACACTTCCTGATATGAGTTTGACAAAACAGCGTAACTTTAGACACACTCGCCTTTGTCGACCTTTTCATTCACCATAAGATAAAAGACAAATAGTAGGATATGGGCCATCAGAGCCCGAAGGAGCCAACTGGGATACATTTTTGTCTCAGCTGACGTTATCTTCGTTTTCGGGTGAATCCTCCCTCTTGTTTATCCAGATGTAAGACTCTGCTGTGGTTCCTTTGTCCAATTAACTTATGGGAAAATCATGTCCGTTGTCTTGGCAATGGGAATGAAGAAACGAAGCCACAGGGCCTTGAAATGGAAAAACAACACCATGCCAGCATGGGCTATACAGTGTTGTTTTTTTCACCGTCATCAATCAAACATAATTAATTAAGCAGACCTGAAATGTAAATGTCTTCTTTAAGAATAAATGCAATGAAATAAGTGAATTTGGTCTTTCTGATCATCGGCAAACTGTTTATATTCACGCCTAGAGTTGTTTTAATGAAGAAGGTTCATATGAGGTGAGTTGTTCTCCACATTCTCTGCTAATTATGTTTGGCCCACTTGTTGGCTGATAGAGGACATACTGGAATAACATGAATTGTTTTTTTAATGTGTGTGTGTGTGTGTGTGGACAGACAGATGGCCATTTGTGCCACAGTCCTACTGTACCATCTGCTGCTGAAAGGAGTAGATGAGAGTCGATGAGGGGGCAGAGGGATTCTTGTGCGGGGGTGTGAGTCTGTCTGAAGTGAGCATGTGTGGAAAATGAAAACTGAGACGGTGCAGTCTTGTCCCTTATGTTACGCCAACTGCAACTGATTACACAGTTGAGTTTGTCCACTAACATCACGTTGAAGCTTGTTTTTTTTGACTCACTATGATATAGTCTATATTCGTTTGGTCACATAGACCAGTGCAACAGATCCAATATGTGACACTGCTGTTTCTACATGCTCCCAGTAAGCTAATGGAGATGGATTTCATAGCATGTGCAGATTTTGCAGCAATAGACAAAGCAGGGGGCGACTCCTCTGGTTGCAAAAATAAGTCTTGTTGTATAGAAGTCTATGAGAAAATGACCCTACTTCTCACTTTGATTTATTTCCTCAGTAAACATTGTCAACATGATTTTATGGTCTCATTGCTACTTTCAAGTCTTCTTCAATACAGCATGATGTTCATTTTGTAAATGATGGTCCCATTTAGAGTTGAACAGATGATACAGCAGAGTATGCTTTAGGGCGGGGCTACCTTCTGATTGGCAGTTCTGGAAGTTGTCGATGTTTTTGTAATAATAAAATATAATACTTTAACCCTTTGACAGTGTGTTTTCAGTTGATGAAAGTTATTTGTAACATTTGTGGTCGCTTAAACATGTCTTATTCAGCGTTCAGTTGTACTTTCTGCCCTTGTGTGTCACTTCTGGTTACAAAAAAACCCAGCTAAAATGCTGAACTTCAAAACGTCATTCACCGTGACGTCACCCATTGATTTATGGACTATGTTCATCTGTTATATACAGTCTATATGTGTTATGCTAGCAGCAGCTAGCGTAGCCTCAAGCAGCGATGAGCAGCGGGTTACAGAGGTCTGGTAAGCCCACTTCTTACTAAACTCTACATCCCTGAATTTTCTCACTTTCAACTTTTCCCACACTTGTAAACAAACATTGGAGTCAAGAGTTCCCATTCAAGTACAAACTGTGCACAGGGGCAGATCTGCTTTAACTGTGCTGACTAGATTATCTAAAAAAATTAAATCACAATTGTACTCCAGCAGGGCAGTTAGTGTAAAAACATCACGGTCCACTGAGTAGTGACTGTGATGCTGGAGTGTATAGTTTCAGTGCTATTTACTCTGTTTCTAGCCTGTCGGCTTCGTAGAAATTCAACTGTGCAAGCTCTCATCTCTCTCCCAACTGGGACGCTCTCAGATCATGGGGAGCACAGTGTAAAGATAAACCCAAAGAATAAAAAAAAACAGCTGTACTGTTTAACCCTGCAGCAGCATTGGTTCAATGCAGGCAGAAGGGCAGTTGTACAAAACGTATTTGGTCATAATACCCTTACCTTTCTCACCCCACAGATGAATGTTTCAGATTAGCCAAGTACTTCTTCTGCTGCTGAGCTGATTGGTCCCTCAGGTGCGAGTTTACAGGCAGCTTTTATTGAATATTTAAGGTCTGAACTTTTAACACCTAAACACACTGAAAACAGAGACGGGATCTTCTGAGGTTTGCAGTGATATTTTAAGGGTTAAGAGAATATAACTGCAGCTTTGTGGTTTACGGGCAATTAGCTTCTTCAAAGACTACCATCATCGGCGGTGGAGCCCGGAGGACCTTTGGGTGAACTTTCCACCCCAAGCCTCTATGGCGTGAAGTGCTTCATGATGCCATGCAGCAGACTGCAAATGTCACCCTCACTCAGTGGAAGAGGAGCCAGATGGAGGAAGCACACTTGCAAGTGAAGATTCGGGGGAAAGGGCAAGTTGCCACAGATGAGTTCCTCTGCGTTACGCTGCTGGCAAACTAAAATCTCTTGCTGTTGAGTCCTGGCAAACACATTGACTCAAAAAGATGCTGCTTCGTGATCTCTAGAAGTTTGCTTCCCTGTCCCTGCACAAGGTTTACATTATAGATAATCAGCATCATAACTGGGCTATAGATGTTTCTGGGCGACGTGCAGCGGCCGCACAGAGTTTAATCACAGAGCTCCTTCCTGTCGTCTCTTAGTTTTTGTTGCGTTGAGTCATCCCTCGCCCTCCGCACATGGGATTCCCCAGAAGGCCAATCCCCTTGGAGTCGCCGTGTTTATTGTTCATCAGGGAAGGCTTTGACTCCGGAACATCAACAGAAATAGAGAGTACATGTTGGTGTGTGTGTGTCTGTGTGTGCAGTTTGTGAGATTAGCTCTTGTAATTTTAGTAGTAAATAATTTAACAGCAGCCACCACATTCTGGGAAACATTCAGAGGATTTTTATTGTTTTAGTCTTATTGGAGTTTTTCCTTGTTAATTACTGGAAGTAAGAGAGGAAAAGGTTCTGACAGAAGAGACGGCTTCCACTTGCAGTGAGATGCACAACAGCCACGAGATGGAAAGCCTTTGTGAGTATCTGTTTGGTTGTCTTTTGTGTCTTCAGGGGAGCTCAGCTGTTTTAGACTATCACGCTGCAGAGGCAAGAGGGACAACTGGTTTCCATTAAGGCCAATCAAGTCGAGGCACAATGTGTCCTCTCTTTCTTTTCATTTCATTGCAAACATTTTTTTTTTTAGTTGAAACAAATCTTCTTACTGAACGCTGTTTTACACTTCTCATAAAATCCTCGTGAGTTGAAGAAACAAGTTGTCGTCCCAGTGTCGCTGTGGTTTGATGCTAAAGAAACAATGCTTTCATTGCAGTCTAAAAAGCAGTGAGGGCTACTCGTCCTCGCAGTCCTTTTCAGTCCTTGACGCTGCAGTAGCGCTCGGTATTAAGCAGTCCAGCTGGGAAAGCTTTGGTGGCTTAAAAGAGAGAAAGGAAAAAAAAAACACTTCCCCATAAACAAACTCGCTAGGCCTCAAACATCTACCCAGTTTATCCTCTTTGCAGTCATCACTATATGCAAAAAGCACTGAGTTTTTACTCGGTACGGTAAAAAGATGACGAAAAAGCAAACAGGGGCCTGAGTTATTATTGTAAACTTCAGGGGAAATGTGCAAGCTGCAGGGGAATAAACCTGGAGGAGTGAAGTATTTACTGTCTCATATATATATATATATATATA
>NW_022280113.1:1260610-1276556 GCF_004355925.1 Anarrhichthys ocellatus
ATGAGAACAGATTCATACATTTGTACTGTTAATGTATGTGCAGTGGTTGCAGTCAGAGGGGGGGAGGAGGTTCAGTCCGGGAGGCCACTTTAGGGTGCTGAGATAAACCTCCTCCTCACTCATCACACACATGCTGTCTCCATTTGCACAACAGGGGAGTAGAGCAACCACTGCAAAAAAACACAACAGGAAGTCTCCAACAGACCCAGCTATCTCCCTGTAGACACCCAGGCCAAGCCAGATGTTCTTCCTCTTTCCCTCGTCTCTCTTGCTTGTCTCTTATGACCCCTCCTCCTCCCTCTCCTCCTCCTTCATCTCTATTTTTCTTTGCCTCCTCCCTTCCTTCTTCCACACTGAGGATGTTTCACCGAGTCCCTCGGTCAGCTGAGTCACGGAGGCAACTCTTTTAATCGGCTCCACATGTGCGCTGTGCCCCGATTTGGTGGCCTTGCAGCAATCGGCCCCGGCCTCAGGGCCAATCACAGAGCTCCCCGACGGGGCTCACAGTGCGCCATTCCCCGCCGCATTTTCTGTCTTCGGTTTCCCCTCCAGCCCACGTGATATCATGCTGCCAAATGTGAGTGTTTTGAGCCCAAATGGCTGCTGTGTTTAAAAACGGGGCGGTGAAAACATTTTCCCTTTGCCCCGTTTCCACACTGGAGACGGCAGATTTAATCTCCTGATCTTAAGAAGTGAAAAAAGAAGCGTTTCCGCAGGAATTCTATGGATAAACCTACTATGATAAAATATTAACAAGCCGGAGCAGTGATAGAAACTGAACCAAGGCCCATCAAAATGTTTAACTTATGAAGCCAAGAGGCTGTGGATGAAAAATGAATGTCTCGCAGACCAGAATATATTTGCTAGATACTGACATGAGATCAGTTTATCAATCTGGACATGGGAAATTATTCTACACCGAGAGTCAGTTGTGTTATTATTCTAAATAAATTTCTAACATTTTTCTGTGTCGAATCAAGCCAATGAAAACTGGCAACAACATTGAATGTGTTTCAATAGTGTGCAGCACCGATTACCTGACACAAGCGCATACATTGGATGTATTCTCGCTTTCGTACATTTACATTCACAACAAAGCGTGTGTGTGTGTGTGTGTGTGTGTGTGTGTGTGTGAGAGAGAGAGAGAGATTCAGCTGCAGCCTTTGACAGGAAGGAAGAAATTCTGCTGAATGTTGTGAAAATCTCTCTCAGGCCCTCGGTCTGTATGCTGATGGAAAAAACAAAGGCACAAATAAAGCACACTCTCTCTTTCCAGTCAGTTGAGATCAAATCTATTTTATAACCAGAATCTTTCTTTAATCATGAAACTATTCTTAGACAACATCTTTCACATGTCGACTGCATTATGGTGTTGCAGTCAGCGGGTTGGCGGTGATAACTATGAATCCCTCTGTTGTGGGTGAACTGGGACACAGGAAGCACACCAGAGCGATACATACTTCCCGAGAACATTTGGGTTTTGGAACCACTTTCATCCGTTTTGCAGCCAATGTTGACAACAGTGCAGCTCGATTCGTTCATATTTGATATTCCTGCAAGCGGTCACCAACAAAAAGGAGAAAATTAAGCTTAGCATGACGACTGGAAACAGTGGGCAATAACTAGCCTGGCTCACTCCAAAAGTACAATTCCTGGAGTCTTTTTGTCGAGACTGGTTACTAGTCACTACACTCGGACAAGAAATAGTCCAGCACCCCCCCACAAATAGTCATTAATTAGAGAGGGGCTGGTAGGAGCAAGGGCAGCTATTTACCCTGCTTCCAGTATTCATGCTAAGCTAAGCTAAGCGCCTGCTGGCTATAGCTTCATGTCCAGCGCAAAGACACAAATGTGGTATCAATCTTCTGATCCAACATATTTCCAAAAATGTCAAGTCATACACCTTATTAAAGTTTTTTTTTTGTTATCTACACTTAGCGATGTTCGGTTTTAGTCACGACTTTATTCATGAATCAACCACAGTTTTGAGGGTTGGAGACTTCTGTGTGTTTGTCAGAGAGAGAAAGAGAGCGCCCTGGATTGAAGGAGGGAGATGACCAAATGCTTTCAGTACACACACACACACACACACACACACACACAATCCAATGCTCTCCTCTGTGAAACACGCAGTGGGAGGGGGAGAGCAGATGGACACACACAAGGGCTGGGAAGTGAGAAGCATATTACCTCTTGTCTTGTGCAAACACACACACACACACACACACTGAGAAAATAATGAAAATAAATGTTCCTGTATTCTGACACCAACACACTCTCCCGCTGTCTTTCATTTTGATCAAACTGCACACACAAACACACAGCATGTATCTCCAGTGGGTTTACCTAATCGCACGTGGTCTGACATAGCCTTGCTGTATCCACAATGTCCCCCATTCACTTTCTCTTGAATGAGGGTGTGGCTCCCCAGCCTCTTGGAAAATGGCGGTCACGTGACTGAGCTGTGGGGGGTGTGGGGCGTGGCCAGGGGGGAGCAGCAGCAATGCTGCCTCACCAGCTGGAGCTGTGATTGAGAGAGGAAAGGGAGCGCAGGAGAGGAAGAGAGAAAGGAGAAGGAGAGGAAAAGGGTTGGGTGAGTTGTTGATTTTCATGTTTGCCGTGCGCTTTCCTGTCTTACAAGCAGAGCTGCGAATGATTTTGGCGGGGAGGAGATAAAGAGGGAGGGGGGAAGGGGAGAGAAACAGAAGAGGTGATCTCGCGCTCTGAGGCCGTTGGTGTCAAAGTCAGTTAGCCAGGTGTCTCGTGTATGCTGTGTGAAGTTTTGAGGCCATGAGGTTGAGTGTGTTTCTGGCAGGAGATCTGTAGAAAACCTTTTATACCATTTCTTTTATTTTTTTCTCTCTCTATCCTTTCCCATTGTTCAGTCGTTGGGAAGAGTTTTTTTTTTTTGGGGGGGGGGGTCAACACAACCACTCTTAAGTCTCCTCCCCCCTCCCTCCTTTTCTTTCCCCCTTCCCTTACCCATTGTGTCTTCAACTCTGGAGCACGCATGGCTAATCAATCGGCCATAATGGGACGGAGTGTTGGCCAATCAGGATAGCCCGCCATCACTCCTTAAGGTCTCAGGTCTCCGGGTCTCTCTCTGGTCATGTTTTCTCCTTCAGCGTCACATCAGACGGAGTTTTCCAGCCCTCACTTTGATCCGGTGCAGTGGATTAGCCAGGCACTGATGGAGCCAAGCTGTTTTGACATGATTTTAGTTTTGACAATCCCCCAGTGTCTGCCTCTCCGTGCGGAGTTTGATGCCAAGTTCAAGGAGAGTTGAGGAGTCTTGTTTTCAGTTTGGGTCTTTCTCTCCCACAGGGGAATAATAAGAACTGCTCTCATGCTCTTAACTCTTGTCAGTTGCTTCTGCTGGGATGGAAATTAGGTTGGCCAGGTTAGCTTTAATCTTCATTTTCCTCACATGGTCTTCTTTTACCCAGTTTGCATTGCGGTGGCTGAATAGCTGCTTTGTTGGATGCTGCAGCCAGAAGACCCAGTGAAGTCTTGGCTAAAGTAACTTTATCAGACATGTTGTGGACGTACTCGCTTTGCACCTACCAGCCACCTTGCATCTTCAAAAAACACACTTGGGGTGCTTCCATCAAGTCCCCGCAGCAGCGTCCAGCAGAGCATTAATGAATTAAGAAATGAATTTCCGTATTTATTTTCCCCGACAGTAGTCGCCCTGCAGTGTCAGTGTGCTGGAGTTTAGCACACACTACATACACTATACCAGAAGAATTCCCTCATGCTGCCTCATATCTGATTTACATAAAGCATTATTACAATATGCTTCACAATAGGTGCCAGTTAAAACCACTCAGCCATTGTTTGCGTGTTGCTAATCAGATTAGCTCGTTGATTATGAGTAATTCAATCACCGAAAGATAAACACTTCATTAGGATTGTTTGGGACCAGCGGCGTGAAATAAATTCAAGTTTGTTTTTTCTCCTCTTTCTGTCATTGAATGCTTGATAACCTATCGGTCCAGTCCTGATATCATTTTCATGAAATCTTGACTGCGAAAAGAGATTGTTGTGCCGCGGGTGCAAAGTTTTCAAACCCGCTTCTTCAAAGGGAAATCCACCCCTGCGTGGATTGAACCTGTTGCTGTCGTTCAGTACACTTCCCCCCCCCGAAAGAATTTGCCCTGAAGGCAGCGGCGTTGAGAGGAGGAGAGGCGTGAACATGTTTGACAGTAAACATCCAGACTGTCTGTAAATATCCGTCCCCACATCGCAGTATGTCTTCATCGTCCTCCGGCTGATTGAATCCATGTGTATGTAATCTCATGTGGTCTTCACTTCCTGTTCCCGTCAGCGAGTGAAGAATGTAGTTCTCATGCAATGTCGCCCGTTTTGGTTTCAACTCATCAGCACATTGAAGTAGACGATGACTAGAAAGCGACCTTTTTGTCAAATACAGAAGTTGGTCAGACACCTCTGGCACTGTGTATCACTCTAGCTGCCCACAGTGGGAGGGTGTTTTTTTTCTGTTCTACATATATGCCGCAGAGGGGAGGAAGTCATACGTGTCACATCCTGTTGGAGGGGACAGGTTGTGGGCCTGCCAGCTCTGGGGGAGGTGGAGGGGAGAGGTTGGGAAATGCCAGTCTGTGGTGTCCTCAACTGCAGTGCTGTGGCAGTATTATGCCTCGAGCAAGGCATTGTGGGTCGTTCGTCACAGCGTCTTTTGGTTCTGGGACGATAATGTGAAGTTACAGAAATTGGTCTCTGGCTTGCACAAACACGGTTATTTACTTTACACTCGGTTGTTTGTTCCTCAGAAAGAGAACTTTCATAGTTTGTCGCTCTTGCATCCTCTGCTCCTCTTCGCGGTGCGATTTGTACACAGGAAAGGAAAATGGTGATCTGACAAAGAGACCTAAATAGCGGCGCATCTAAGGACAACTTAGTGGTGCTACTGTGAGGAGAAAATAACCAACAACTTCAAGAGTAGAAGTTGGCTCTGAACAGCGCGACACTTCTCATTTCTTTTTCATTAAGCGGCGTCCACCGCTGAACCATTGGAACCAGCCGGACCCCGCTTCATACTTGATGGTTGTGTGATTTGCTGCACCGAGGGTTTGTGCTTGGTACCCTGTAGTTCCTCTGCTGCAGCTGTGGATGGGTCTGCGGCTGGACTCTCCCGTTTCCCTAACCTCGTTTCTCAGAAATGTTACACGTGTGGTCGGTTAGCCGACAGTCCTGAGAGCCATCCTGAACAGCAGGCTCTTATAGTTGTACTCGGCACTTCAATGACCGCTCCCGCTGTGTTGGGCTTTGCTTTCCTGCACTCTCAGTCTCTGCTGACAGCTATCGATTCAAACCGTGCTCACTCGTGTTGTTTTTTTTCTTTTGCCCAGTACTGTTTTTGTAGCATTTATCTCATCTCTCCCCGGCCATGCCCTTTACCTCAATGACCCCTCCCTCCACAGCTCTCTCTCTCTTCCTCTCTTCTCACTCTTCCAGTCTTTTTTTTAAGGCTCTTTGGGACAGGTCATTATCAACACCACCAGAAGAGAGCTGTATTTCAACACCGAGCAGGCACCATCTGCTTCGCTCCGCGTTGAGGGCCAGGGGTCGCATTCTCAGTGGGCCGACGTGAGTGACGAGGCTGAAAGATGATGTGGGCCAGTAGCATTCTTCAGACCTTTTTTTTGTGCCGCCGTCATCGACCTCACCGAACCTCATCGTCTTACACTGCGGCGGGGAGAAACACGTCTTTTTTTAAAAACCGCAGCATTCCTTTGGTTTCTAAGTACGGATGGGGGACTGAGTGAGAGGGATTTCCCCTTAGATGTTAATGACAGCCCAGTACGACCCTCCTCCATCCTCCCAGCCCCCTTATGTCGACCTCCCTCTGTCACCTACCTACTGTAAACACACCGCGTCGTCTCCCTCAAACACATTGCTGCATTAAGCTAGTGGCCTCTGCCCCCTTTTTTAAAAATGTGCATACACTTGGACTTGTTTTTTTTTTTTAAACATGCTTCAGAGTTGTGGTTGGCCCAATAACGGATCATTAAAACAGTAGACATAATATTAACGCTTCTTGGAGAGGGGAAAGGAAATTTTAAGCCGGCAGAGTAAATCTCATTTGCAAGCGCTGCCACAATATAGTATCATGTGTTTAAGGTTCCTGTGTTTGGCCGATGCTGTCATCGTTTTGACTGTACAACCCCGACATGAATACTTTCGCTCTTCTTTGACGAATGCACCTGAACGATCACCTGATTTGTCCACGGATGAGTCATGTTTTGTGTTTCTCCGAAGACATGCACACCAAAGGGCGATTGCCACGTCTCAATATACGGGAGCTGACAAATGCTGCTGCTTGGCGTCAAACCCAATATGGGCCTCCTGAAGCAGTGCTTGCACTTATGATTGCTTCAAAGTTGTTGTCTATGAAGCTTTTACATATTTTGGTCAAGTGTCTCCAAGTTAAAAAAAGAAGAGAATACTCTTACTAATACCAGTACCTTTAAAGTACTACTGATAGCAATAGAGTACTCAGTTCGATACCCATCATGTGAATGGAAGCTGTGTGAGTTACTGCTGTGAATAGCAGCCCACGGGGGCGGGATGGTGTGGACGCTTAAGCATAGTGTGCACCCCCTTGTTCCCTCTGGAGAAGTTTCTGTTCTACTTGGTACTGGGTTATTTTGGTCAATACCTTAAAGGTATCGATACCCAGCCCTAGTGCCTCCCCACGTTCAGTTTCAGCATTGGGGTATTTTTTTTAAAGTCTGCAAAGCCTGTATATCAAAATGTTAAAAGAAAAAAACTTACTGACATGACTTGGATATCAGGAGTCTGTTTTTATGACTGATGTTGTATTTCTAAATAGAGCTGTTCCTGTGAAACACATACGTATTGCTTTTGGCATCTGAACCTTTATTTCAGTAGATTACAGCTAGATATGCACTGTGGGTTTAAGCCATCTATTCACTCTGCATAACAGATTGTGTGTCTTACTGTCACAGTTGGGGGTAAGTTCCATTAGTTGGTTAGTGTCGGTACTCATTATCAGGAAAACAAGCAATTAAAGTAGGACTGGAAATGGTGGGGATGTGCTTTAAATTTAAATGAATGTGTTTAAAGTGCTTGTGTCCCAAGATGAGAGGGTGTAGTTCTCATACCTGACTGTAAAACTACTCCATGACATTTTTCTATGGTATTAAATTGGGCATATGTTAATCCTGTATTCCTGTGACACACTTATAACTGTCAGTCAACTCTAGTGCATATAACCTCTTTCTGGACCTTCCAGCAGGCGTACACCTTAACGATCTCTTCCTCTTTAGAGGGAGCCACCAAAGCACCAGTGGAAATGTCATCTCCAGTTTAAAAAAAAAAGAGAGAGAGGGAAATCTACTTGCATAGCCACACAGAGACACATGCAGGAAATATGCAACTGAACTCATGGGAGCCATGTTTTTCTTCTTTTTCTTTTTTAAATAAGAGCTTTCCATCAGCAGACAGGGTTTAAGAGCTGTCAGTAACGATGTGTGAGTAGAAGAACAGACACGATGCCTTCTTCTCCCAAACACACAACCCCCTAAGGAGTGACTGCAGAGCTTTTGAACATATGCTTAAGACAGACTGAAGACAGGAGGGGGAGGGGAGAAGAAAACCAAGTACCTTGTACCTCGCAACAAAATGCACTTTTACAATCCATCAACAACAATACAAAATGTAAAGTTTTGGGTATATTTAGGTGTCAGTCATCAACCACACTCATTGAAACAGTTTGACTCATCTGCACTAATTACAAGTTGTGCATGGCATGATTCATTTTACTTTTTGTCTCCTTCACCCCCTATATTGTCCTTATTGTCAGAACAATAACGTACAAAAACCTACTTTCTCATAAAATCTAGAGCCGGGCTGAAAAGTGGTGAATTGGCGCTTCACCACTTTGGTTTTTAAGAGGCCACTCAAGAAGACAATGAAGGCTTTGTTCCAGGCATCGCCGCATTCAAGTTTCACTCTGCGAATATTAAATGTAGAATTGGATGAGATGTGCCTGATGGGAATTTAATGAAAGGCTTGAGAGGGGAGTGTTGAGTTATGCGCGAGTCTCGAGTGGGAAGGGGATTCTCTGTTACAGCAAAATACAAAACTATCTGATCGGATGGGAACACTTTGTGTTGGTTTTCCAGGAGGATTACATTACAGGTCAGTTTTAACTTAAGGAAATGGGTTCGATGCTTCGGGATGGTGGTTATTGATATCCGTCAGCTAAATATTTACATGTTGCATACCTCTAGAAGTATTAACATGATGTATGACTTCTCTGTGAGGGCTGAGGCCAGACAAGAATGCTGCCTGAAAGCAGTTTTGTGTTTTCTGGTCTGCACTCAGCTATGCTGGCGTTCAGCATTAACAAGAATAAAATGTCGGACTGTAATGTTTTCATGGGAATCTGTTGAGCACGCTCTAACTTTAAGAGTGTACACTTTGTCACTTTTGTCCTGCCTACAATAATGCAATTACAAGAGTTTGTATTGTCACGTGATTTTGAAGGAAATTAAAGCAGATGCCGAGATATTGGACTTTTAGTCCCCAGTTTGGGTTTTAATTCAAAACTACTGGATCCTACAATTATCTTAATGCAGCTTGATATCTTTTTTTATTAGTTTGTAACGCAAGCTTTCGGGATTTCACTGGTTATAGACAGGGCCATTCACGTTATCTCCGCCAGCCACCGTAGTTGTCCTTGGCACACAGCAGAAATTTCAGTTGGTTGCACTCCGCAACCTCACCGCTAGATGGCGACGAATCCTACACACTGCTCCTTTTATAGCAACAAACGTTTTTAATGTGGATGTTGTCTCGCATAGCCCGACCTATGTCCACACTGTTATGGCGCTTGAGAAAGGTCCGTCGGGGTACTTCAAAATTCCGGACTAAAGGGAGGTGTTAAGCCTAGGATGCAGTGACGGTGCCCTTTCAAGATGGATAGCGCAAGAAGCGGAAGTGGGCAATGGCAGGCTTATAAGCACAGTGTATACATCTTGTGAGTCAGACTGACGCGGATGTAAATACTGTGGTTTTGTCTGCTGTGGAGTCCCTGGCGACAAACAGGAAACTACCATAATGCAGATAAAACAACCAACAGAAACACATTTTTTTTCGTTACTGTTTGAGTGAAACACGAGCGCTTTTCACCAACATGACAACATGGTCTTGTCTTTCAGACAGTGTTAATACTCTGCAGACCCTGAATAAACAGCGCAGTGTCATCTTCAGAAATCTAAAGATGAATATAAAAAAAAATGCCAATGATGAAACTTGAAACAGCCCTCAGTGTTAAGTGCCCTCATTTGAAGATGAACGAGTCTTCTCTTTGATGGGATCTATCCATTCATGCAAAGGAAAAACCTGAACTTGTCTCCATTCATTAAACAAAGCTCTCTAATCCTTAAATACCGCTTTTGCATGTCACGAGGCCAAAGAAAGCAATCTTCACGCGTAGCGTCCGTCTGCCGTTTTAATACATTTATTTTCATTCGGGTCAAATGTGTTTTCTCAATGAGGGGTCAGTTGAGGTTAATCGATGCACCTGTTTGGTCCTCTGCACAGGTCCGATTCCCACATCATTCATTTGAATGAAATGTGCACCTCACCGTGTCTCTCCCGTTCAGTCGCTCTTCAAAGGGAGTTTATTCCAGTGAAGTCTCACATGTCTTGTTCTATTTTTAAGGCCCCCGGTTTATCTGGTTGGAGAACAGTTCGGATCCAACGGTCGAGGCCACTGATCTGAGTCATACTGTACTGTCTGTAATGAGGTTACTCATCCAGAAACGTAGCTCACCGCAGCGAAGGTTATCAACGCTGTCTTTGTGGAACATCGTAACGCTTGAATGCGGATCTGACTCATGAGGAGACACTTTGTTGTGGATGCAAATGGCAAAACTGTCGCTCTGATACACAAGGGGCATAAATAACGATTGCTCCTGGCCGGCTCACCCGTAACCCCGAGAATGAAATCATTGGGAAATAATGCCGATGAAACTTTTCTGACTCTGACTTGTTCTGCCGCTTGCCGTTGCATGTGTGTCGCCAGTTCTTGTTGCTACGCCCGTGTGGTTGCTTCTGCTACAGTTTGTCTACTCTTAGAGAGCAGCAGATGGCCCAGGGCTTGGCATTGTCAC
Organism: Anarrhichthys ocellatus; assembly: GCF_004355925.1. Lineage (NCBI taxonomy): Eukaryota > Metazoa > Chordata > Actinopteri > Perciformes > Anarhichadidae > Anarrhichthys > Anarrhichthys ocellatus. The sequence continues at coordinate 1,270,777 of NW_022280113.1, forward strand.
AGTGCCCGGGAGACATTTTTGGCTGCAGACCTGGAAGTATGTCATTAGAGCTAATCTGCGTTCTGTCATTCAAGAGGCTACTGATGCAATCGGGGCTCAATGTAATACGAGTTGAGTGCAGGGTCGGCCAAATGACACTATGCAACCATTTGCAAACATCTCACAGGCGAAAGATAAATCGATCCAAATACCGGGGGATTATTGTATCACTTTCCGAGACACTGTGTTTCTGTGTCGGGTTTCTTGAGGACGGCGACGCTGCACAGGATCAGCTTTAGTCCACCGGGATGCGGCATTAACAGGAGGTTCAGGTTACAGCGTGGATTAAACCATGTCATTGTTTTCTACTGATGGTGGGGGGGAGTTTCCTATTCCTCCAAGATTTTAGCAATGGATTTGTTGAGTTTTAGCCAAGCCACATGTGGCATCACATCCCTGTTCATCTATGACTGTTGAAGGTGTGGTTCCCTCCTCATGGTCCAAAATTGTAGCTTGGAGAAGGGAAAAAAGGGGTATTGAGTTCAGAGAGGTTCAGCTGACTGTTTCTTTTTTTTTCTTTTTTAAGGTGCAACATACAGGATTCAGAGCATTAGGCCTGAGCGATGTGGCCAATATCCTCTATCACGCTATAGGTCATTTCATAAGTCGATAACTATATATATCGCTGTATAGCATGTTTTCTGGTAATTCGATAAATACATAGTTTTATGAAATGACCACATTCACACTCGTAATAGTTTTTAGTTTTGATTTTGTTTCTCATTTAATTAAAAATTTAGTGCAAAATAATCAGATTTGTCAGTGCTTGTTTTTGTGTATCGCGATATCCCAATATATGATTTTATCCCGATATGATTCCATTAAAAGACAAATTTTCATATTGAATCATCGCCCAGCATTATTTAGCAGCTGTAAGCTGTTAGCATCGTTAGCTGTGAGCCGGCGGATCAGCCGACACGACGTTGAGAGCCAATCGAAATGCTCCCAATCTGGTATTTACGCAGCACCTTTAATTCAGTTCAACCACCTCTTGTTTCATTAAGAGGTGGTTGAACTGAATCTTTTGATACCATCAACTGTCAACCTCCCCCATGGTGTAAATGTGTGTTTCTGCTTCCTGTGAGACATGTGGTCCCAGTTGTGCCCTCAAATTAAAAGCACCCACAGTGATTATTATCAACACCTTTCCCAGGACAAAGTCACAGAGAGCCAAAGAGGGCCTTTTCTTTGTTTCTTTGTGGACAGTCTGTGCGTCATAGCTGCAGGAAAAGCTGGAAAATGTATCCTCTTAGCGAGATCACATGCCTCTCTACCTCCGTCTCACACTCTCCGTCTTATCTGAGGGCCCAGGAAAAAGCTGTCATTTGTACTGCATTCAAATCCTTACCAAAAACATATTACAGGCAGGCTGTCTCTGCGATACGACAGACAAATCAAAAGCACAAAGGCTTCTATGTTCTTCAGCAAAAATAGCTTTCAGATGCTGGAGCCTTGAACTCTCGCTGTTATATGAGAAAACATAATCGGCCCAAAACAGAGCCTGAATCCATCGCAGCTGCAGTATACCGTACCAGTACATAGTCAGGACGACTGTCGGCTTCAGGTGTGTGTGAGTGTGTGTGTGTGGGTCTGTGGTTTGTAGAGTGTGTGACTGCAAACCTCACACAGACAGTACCACAAGTTTCTGAAACGCAGCACAGGAAATGTTGTCTCCTCCTACATTGAGAGAAGAGGTCGCTGCTGCAAGCACATACTAGCACATTTGGCAGAGCGGAGTTGTGTTGCAGAGGTGCCTTGGCACACACGGCCTTCGTCTTCTACACAACCATCTCCTTAAAGCGAGGTATAAGCTGCGATTTGTTAGTTGGCAGCGCTTTCTCCCCACAAGGTCTGTTCATTTTGTCTTCCTAATTCTTTTAAGAGCTCCAACTCTAATTTCCAGATGTTCTGTTTCACTTTGATCACAACTTCTACATCATGCATTTCTTTAAAAAAAAAAAAAAAAAAAAAAAAAAGCCAGAATTACTCTTGAAGGCTTGTGCTACCAACATGAGGTAGTTGCTAATCGAAAAAGGTATGCAACATTAGTGAGCAGATGTGTGTCTCTTCCCATGTGATTTACTGGTGAGTTTTACAGTTTGCTGCTTGCACTGGACCACTGGGAAAACAATTCTGAGCTGAAGCGTGATGGGAAAGTTTATCTTGTTATGTTATGTGTGCATGCACATCTGCACATGTGTCTCCCTGCTGTTGGGTTTTTGGCGGACAGTGCAAATGACAGATTAACAACTTCTCAGTGTTGTCTTGTACAAAGGCGGGCACTCATGAATGTGAAGTTAAAGCCTGGTGTATCCTGTTTCACACAGGAAATGAACTGCTCAGATCAGTATCCTCGCACCGAGCTTTTTGTACTCGGCAGTTAACATGATGTCACATGCGGTATCTTTTTTCAGTCCCATTGTACTACTAATTTGTACACTTCACTGCTTAATCTAACTTCATGCATGTGCATTGTATAGATACCATGTAAATCTATCTCATTAATTCATATATTTTTATTTCCCTGTATTTTCTCTTCAACCTGCATCCCTCAGGGTCAGAGGTCAGTCTGAGCCACAGCAACATGTCGGAGTCCGCCAAGCCCCACCACCCTAACCCGCAAGGAAAGGGGGAGAAGAGCCATGGCAGCGACTTCAGCTACGTGGGCATCGATGCCATCCTGGAGCAGATGAGGAGGAAGGCCATGAAGCAGGGCTTCGAGCTCAACATCATGGTTGTGGGTGAGTCCGACGTTCACTCATTTAATTCAACGTTTCGAGTCCCAGTGAGACGGAAGTTAGAGCGTCTAGTGTCTGTGCTACAAGTTGCACATTGATTGATGGATGGATGTCATATTATTGGTTGAAATTGGTTGGTTCTCTCTTACGTGAGCCCTCGTCATATTTTGTTTTACAGGAAGAAAAGATGATTGGATTTTGATATAACAATACAAATAAATTGATTATTTTAGTAAAAAAAAATGTTTGCATATATTGTTAAATAGTGGAAATGTGATCTAACAAGGTGAGAAAAACATTTTTCATTTAATCTCGACTTACGAAAACAGTCTAAAAGTTTCATTGTTCACCTGCAACTTGGAGAACATATACACACTTAAAACACACAAAAAACCACCCAGAACAAAAGCCACATGTGCAGGATATTTGCTCTCGTGTTCCAATTTGGAAAAAGAAAATCTCAATGTCGAGTCGCTTCAGAGAGCGTTCAATCCCCTTGACTTTTACTTCCTTTTGGAGTGTTATTTTGTGTTGTTAACCCTGACCTTGTCTCCCTCAAATTACGATCATATGCTACTAATTTGCAGTTTCAAATCACTTATTTATGCTTCAGTTGCAATGAGTAATTCTTAAACTTCAATTTGAAAACATGTGCTATTAATGCTAAACAATGGCATATAAAAGATTTTCTATGAGAATTATGGTCACCATAATGTATGACTATGACTATACTGTGGCATGATGTCAAGATTAGCTTAACTGCTCCCATCCAGCCTGGCCTTGAGCTTGATTCATGTTCGATTTAAAGTCTAAACTGACACAGATGTGTCCGAGAAGACTCGAGGCTGTAATTCCTTCCAAATGTTTGCAACAGTTATTGTCTCGGTACTGAATTCAGCGAAAAGATAAGAAGGTGACCATCTCAAACATTTCCAACGTCTGCAGTACCGACACAAAATGCAAAACACCGCATATAAACAGGATGTCGTACACAGCATGCTTAGTTTGCAGATTCTCTGACATAGAAAACACATTTCCATTCTGTTTCTTCATTACATTCACCATAAAAATTCTCCTCAGCTGTTGTCCGATGAAGGAAAAGAGAAAAGAAATCGTAAACACGTGTGTGGTTCTACTGCAGTTTGTTAGTGAAGAGTCATGGTGCCTTCCAGAATTTGCTCTCATATTTGTGTGTCAATGATGTAACACACACACGCTTGAGCGCACTACAGGGTGCAGTCAGGCTGAGAAAGTGGCGCAATGATGGAGATTACTCTGACAAGTTGGAGCTCACGTATCAGTGCCTTAGAGAGCAGCGCCACGCCACCAGTTATTGTAGATCCCCACATCAAGTCTGTGCGCACACACACACACACACACACACACACACACACACAATTATCCATGAATGCACCGGTGTACGTGCATGCAGCAAGGGGCGACCTCCGGGTCTGAATAGTGAAGCCAATGCAGAAGGGCCTTCAACTTGCATTCTTTCTAATGGCCATTCTTCTGCTTTCAAAAAGAAGTCTGGTTGTATAGAAGTCTATGAGAAAATGACCCTACTTCTCACTTGATTTATTACCTCAGTAAACATTGTAAACATGCGTTTTTGGTCTCAATTGACGGTTTCAAGTCTTCTTCAATACAGCATGATGTTCATTTAGTAAATTATGGTCCATTTAGAGTCAAATAGACCATAAAGCAGGGTATGCTTTAGGGCGTGGCTACTCTGTGATTGACAGGTGGCTACCACCGTGTTGTCCGGTCTGTTTTCATCTGACGACTTCAACCCTTTCACAGCCTGTTTTCAGTTCATGAAAGTTAATTGTAACATTTTTGGTCGCCTAAAAATGTCTTATTCAGCGTCCGGTTGTACTTAGCTCCACCCTCTCGTGTCACTTATGGTCGCAAAAGAACAAGATGGCTACAGCCAAAAACCAAGATGGGGAGGTCCAAAATGCCGAACCCAAGGCTTCAAAACATCAGTCCACAAACCAATGGGCAACATCACGGTGACTTCTTATACACGTGTAGTCTCTATGGCATGCAGGTAGGACCGAATGTTGCCGTCAGAGAAAGGAATGTCAGGTTATCACACACTGAGATGCAGATTACTCAACAAGAATAAGTGTTGAAAAGCGTCAGCTACGAGTTATAAGCCTTGGTCTTTGTGTTTGGATCATATTGGCATGGCGGTAGTTATAGAATGAAGTTCGTCTGATTTCATGCCCCGCGGCGCAGAGTTTTGTGCACGGGCGATGTGACTCTAAGATACGCACTTTATGTTGATGCACATTTCTACAGAACTTGTAGGACTCCACTTGTAGGGCTCCGACACCTCGAGCATGAATTCAATTTGTGTCGTGAGATGATCTAATAATGTGTGTAATGATACCCTCACACTCTGCACCCCGGAGTAGAATACATACAAAAGTTCACAATAGAAAAGAACAGTAGACATTCGTGAAGGGATTTTTGTTTGCAGGACGGAGCTTTGACGTTTAGAACTACAGCAACGTATCAAGTTCTGCTAGGTAATGCGTTGGCAGATACTTGACTAACACCTCATTGGAGTCCGGTTTCTCACTGTAAGGCCAGTATTGACTTGCTTTTTAGCGCTGGGTCTATACAATCCTGATGAAAATGTCTCAGTCCACTTAGCTTATTAGATGTTTGACTTTCTTTTTGCCACATTCTAAGCCGCTGGGGTTGCATTCGTGAACTAAGAATAAAGAATGCCAGGGTAACAGGATGGAAATAAAAAAACTAGGGCATCTTTCGGAGTCTAACAAAGTTTCTGTTAGCCAACCGAGTTGTCCCTCTGGTGTCGAGCGAGTTACGTGAAAGGTTACAGCAGCCGTGGTCGATTGTGGTCTCTATGAGATGCATTTGCCTAATCCCTGCCCTTCAGCCAGCTGACCTTTATGATTTCCACCACGCAGAGAGGGCAGCCAAGGTGTCTCTGTGTGTGTGTGTGTGTGTGTGTGTGTGTGTGTGTGT
>NW_022280113.1:1276656-1298617 GCF_004355925.1 Anarrhichthys ocellatus
GTGTGTGTGTGTGTGTGTGTGTGTGTGTGTGTGTGTGAGAGAGGAAATGTTTGGGTGTGTGGGTGAATGAAAGCCACTCAGTAATGAATGTAGAGTGTGTGTGTAACAGAAATGTGGAGAGAGAGAGAGTGAGTGATGGCGGAAAAGGCCGCCCTGGGTGTCACAGGGCCCTGGTAGCTTGGCAACGCTCCACACGCCACGGTGGATGTCCATGGGGACGGTGAACAAAGGGCAACGAAGAAATGCGGAGGGAAACGAAACAGGCCCGAGAGTTGATGTTTGTGTGTGTATTTTTTTTTATGCAAGAATTATTCAGTCACAAAGAACATTTTTTGAAAGTTTCTTAACGGCACAGTGTGTAGGAGTCCAGCGGTGTGGTTGCAGATTGTAACCAGCTCCCAACAGCTCGCTCCTCCCTTTCCAAGACTGCAGTATTGTGAGGCCGCCGAGTGCAAAAACGTGGCAATGGCGATGATTCGCACAGAGGCCGTCCATACCATAATAATACTTGTTTAGGGGCAACGGGAGTCGGACGGCGGCTGGCGGCTCGACGGTTTCGCACTCTGCATCTAACATTACCACAGTTTCACAAGCGTGTAGGAAAACTTAAGTGGCCTTCAAGTAATGTAGAAACGCGAAAGGCTCTCTTTAGAGCCGCTGTTTGGTTTGTCCGTTCCGGGCTACTGTAGAAACATGGCGGTAAGACATGGCAGACTCCGTGAGGAGGACCTGCTCCCTATAAAGATATAAAGGGCTAATTTGAAGCACTTTGATTCTTGGTTCTTGGCTAATAGATAGCTACACCAAAACTAAGATCAACTATTTATTTTACCAATTTATATATATTTATTTGTTCCACTGCATCTGGTTGTTGAGCACAAGTAAGCACAAACAAAAAATGTCTTGAATGTATGTAGTCAAGGCTTCTGGAATTTACTCCCTGCAGACTTGTCTTCCTTGTTCAGTGTCGTCATGCATCTTGAAATAGCTAAAAATGGCCTTTTACTATTTGCTCACGATCGTGTGTGTGTGTGTGTGTGTGTGTGTGCTATACAATACATCTGTCCTCTTGGCCTCCACAGCTTGCCTGTCTGACCCTGCAGCTGTCCTGCTATGCTCAGGGTCTATTGACACACACACATGAACACACAATGCACAATCCATGCATTAGAGATGATGTCATGTGCATACTCAATCTCACTGGTTTTTTGAGGGGAAAAACCCTAAAAGAAAACTGATTGAGTTGAATGAGGCTCTTGTCCTTGTGACCGTCCGAGGTTAAAACCACTCTGGAATGTGTTCACAGTTTCTCTAACAGTGTGTTTGTGTGTGTTTTTCTGATCAGGGCAAAGCGGCCTGGGGAAGTCCACTCTGATGAACACCTTGTTCAAATCCAAGGTGAGCCGTAAGTCGGTGCAGCCGAATCCGGAGGAGAGGATCCCCAAGACCATCGAGATCAAGTCCATCAGTCACGGTTGGCCAGTGTTCATGTCCAGTAGCCTACAGCCCAAAATATTAATAGTATTGTTAACGTGTGTTATCATGATACTTACTGGTTTTCTGTGTATGCGTGTCCAAAAGAAATACAAATTAAATAGCCTTTCTTTTGTCTAGACATCGAGGAGAAAGGAGTGAGAATGAAGCTGACGGTAATTGACACTCCGGGCTTCGGGGATCAGATCAACAATGAAAACTGGTGAGCGGAGGATACTTTATCTGAAGGCCTCAGTAGCTGTTACGAAGGGCATCTCCATCACTGCATTCGTTACTATTTCATTCTGACCCGGTTATCAAAGCCAAAGTTCAAAGTTTGGTCCTTTTTTATTATGTTATATAGAATATGAAAGCAATATAAAATGCTTGGTTAGCTTGAGTAACTGTAAGCAGGTTTGGACGGTGGGCTGACCCAAACGTAGCTTCTCATTCCTGTTTCCTTTGCCAGCTGGCAGCCCATTATGAAGTTCATCAATGACCAGTATGAAGCCTACCTGCAGGAAGAAATCCACATCAACAGGAAGAAGAGGATCCCGGACTCCAGGGTGCACTGCTGCATATACTTCATTCCTCCCACAGGCCACTGGTAAGATCCCATGTTAAACTTTCTGCCCCTCGTTCCACCGATTTCTCCCACAGCTTCAGTGACTAATCGGGCCTTCTGGGGATGTCCCGCTGGACCCCGTTGTCTGTCCACAGCTCTTTAACCACATTCCTCTCCAGCTCTTCTTTTATCATCTCTCTCTTTTTATTGACCACATGTGGAACTCATTCCCTCCCCAGAGACACTGAATATCCCTCGAAGAGTCGGATTTCACAACGAAATTGGACTCTACAGTTCTCATAGTTGAGAGAGGTAGAGAGACATGGGAAACAATTATCAGGATGTAAAAGTGAGAAAATGTTGTTAAACATAGAGATGGGACACCAAGTGGTTCACAGATCCATCCCAGGTGGAGTCCGACATGGTCCTCAATTTGGCACAAGATTTTCCCGAGTGAGAGGCTTGTGCAGAAATAAAACCGGTCTCGGCAGAGCACACGTCTCTGTTAAAACAACCAGGGTTTGATTCGTGTTGACACACTCTGCTGCTGCAGAGATGACGCAAAACCACATTTCTCCTTCTGCTTTTGTCAGTGATTAGGGTCTTTTTTTTCTTCTCCAAGCCCACTCTGTAATTTGTTCCATTTGATGGCGATGATTGGTCTGTCCGTACGTGCACCAAGGGTCAAGGAGGGAGCACAGCAGGGCTCGGTGCTCACACAGAGGATTTACTGTTGATGGAGGAACCTTGGAAGGAGCGTTGTATTGTACACATGTGGATAAAAGCACACAAAACACCCACGCGCACCAACCGTCTAAGTATCTCCGTGAAGGCTTAATACTTCTGTGCACCAGCAGCTCAACAGTTGTCCACTTAAGCGTTCCATCCGCAACGTGTGTGTGTGTGTGTGTGTGTGTGTGTGTGTCCCACTGTTTGACAGACCCCCTCATCATCTGCTCACGTCGCCACAGCTGCAGCTTCTGAGAATGTATGTATGTGTGTTAGTGTGTCCCTGTTCATGTAAAGAAGTGCGTGTCGTGGACTCAAGTGGGCAGTGGGCATGCTAACACTTGTAGCCTGTAACTACACTTGTGTGTTTGTGTCGCAACTTACAGCTGCTCAGTTCAGCCGGTTCAACGGCGCGCACAAAACGCTCGCCTCTATCTCGTTCATCCACGCCGTATTCAAAGTCTCGCTACCCACGCGCGTATCAACGTCCCCGGCCATGCACTGAAACGTGTCCATGAAAATACGCACTCATTTTGAAAAACTAAGATGCAAACATCTGTCAGGAAGTGCTGTCTTCCTCGCAGCCAACCAGAGAGTTGTAGGCAACAGGACGAAGGAGACATGTGTTGGGGCAACTGGTATGACCTGGCACAGATATTAATGTATGTCAAAAGATGTAGTGTTGTTGTATGAGACTTAGAAAAGGCATCATATGGCACATACTTGCAATCACATCTTCTATGTACCCAAAAATGTGTTTGAACCTTAAATAAACAACATAATAACACTTTGATTTGTGCTAGATTTTAGCCTGTTTCATGAGGAAAAAAGTGCTGGAACAAATCTCAAAAAAATGTATTCTCCTTTTCACAAAGTAACGGCAGTTGAAGTTTTAAATTATGCCTGTAACCAATTACGGAGACGCAGCGCCAGAAGCCTCTTAAACGCCTCTGCCATGTGACCACAGGCCTCTTATCATTGCAGGCAGCTCTTTGGATTGTCTTTTCTCTTTCTTTTCTTTTTTTTGAGGTGTCCTAAGCAGCAGTTTGTATTTATCGAGGCTCTAATACAATTTGCACGTCAGCAATTTGCTTTTAAGTTGCTTCTGTGGGTTTACCGGCTGATGAACGGCGCTCGGTGAAGCGGAACACGCTCACGGCACCGGCAGCCATTTCCGACGATGGCAGAGTCAGCCACGCTGTTTCCCCTTCTGGGCCATCTTGTTGTTACCTTATTTAAGCATGCCCTCCTGAGAAAAAGAACGTCCGCACTTTGACTCCCATCGACCCAGAGCTGCTTTCTGATCCATTATATAAAAGAGGGAAAGGAGAGGTATCTGCGCTTGTGGTTGGCTGTCCTCTCCACTTCTAATTTGACCTCAGCCTATTGTTGTCAATTCACATAAACATAACTCAAATTTGTGCATGCGGGCATTTAAAGTGGACGTCTGTGCGTGCATGCACGCATACTCATTCCTCCTCCGTATGTTCATGTGCAAAGATGCATGTGTACACATGAAAGTGTGCATCTTTGCTCAGCCATGCGTGTGACACGCCTCGCATGCCAATTTGTACGTTCTTGCATCTGCACATAAGACAATTTACGAATGCGTATGTGTAATTTATATTCGATAAACATTCACACGGCGAAATCGCGAAATCTTAAACCTCTTTTTTTTCCACTTTTGATTTGTCGCTATCCTACCTCTCTGCATGCATGCGACACATGCCACTTTTCCACTCAGCATGAAAAAAATGCATAACAACGTAGTGAGGTTTGGTTGAACGCACCGCTCACTGTGTCACCTCTCTTTACCTTTTGTGCAGCCCTTTTTCTCCTTTCCTCTGTCTCGCTCCATGTAACACATGACCCCCCCTCCCCCCAACCCCCTGTGTTTCCTCCTATGTTCACGGCGACATGCTTGTCAGTCACTGTGGAGAGCCAGCCAGGCCTCTCCTCCGGCTGCCCCTGGGTCTTTGAAACAGGCTCGCCTGGCTTGGCTCGGGCTAATTGGAGGGCAGAGCAGGCAGCGTGAGGGGAGGCTGGAGGAGCAACTGGAGGCCACGTTAAGATGGGGAAAAAACACTGAGGGCAGAGAGAAATAAGAAAACACACAGGAGCAGAAGAGCAGTTTAGAGTAAGCAGTAAGGCTGTTACAGGAGAAAAGTAAAACACCTTACTTGAAATGGCAATATGTTTTCCTCCAAATTTGCGTGAAAGCAAGAATATTAAACACAAATGGAAAAACGGCAAACAAAGACCTGACTGTTGTATCTATTAACCCTAAAAAAAATGAATGTGCAAGCTCTGCAGTTTCCTGAAATCACACCTAGGAGAGTGTAACAATAAAATGGTTTCAACGAGTAAAGGAAAGTAAACAGCAGCTGATGTTTGAGTGTCCACATGAGAAACCAGGGTCAACCGAATGTAACGGAACAGACCGTGATTGCCCTCTAGTGGTTTATGTTGTTCATTCCCTTCATTTTTAAGAATTCACATACTGTTACTTCCTGTAGCAGAAGGTTTTGTTTCTCTGTGCCACAGAGGAACAAAAAAGGAAATAATAAAATGTTTCACAAATCTGCACTGCTGTGTAACCCCATAGTTACAGTGTATGAGAGTGAAATGAAGCTGTACTGTCATCTCTATCTTCCCTTTCAGCCTGAGGCCTCTGGATGTGGAGTTCATGAGGCGTCTGAGCAAGGTGGTCAACATCGTCCCCGTCATCTCCAAGGCCGACACACTCACCCTGGAGGAGAGGGACTACTTTAAGCAGACGGTGAGAGGAGTGTGCGCGTTTAGATGAGAGCGGTGCTTTTTTTTTTTTTTTTTTTTTCTTTTTTTTTTTTATGAGGCTGGTTTTCACATGTGGCTCTGGTTGATCTCATACCCTCCCCATCACACCTGCAATAACCTGTAGCGGGTCTTTAAAGCTCGAAATACACGGATGATGAGTAGGTTAAATCGTCGGCGGATTACCCCCCTCACAGACGCACATGTTTATGCACATCCACAACCACAGGTCGGTAACATGTGAAGAGCTGCCAGGCACCACAAACAAAAGCCATCTGGGCAAACCCACATTGTGCACCCATCCTGGGGATTAGTCTGCCGTATCATCTCTATAACTGCAGCGCTTCCACAGTCCTGCTCAGTCCAGAAGGAAACGTTTAGGAAGTCTTTATTTGAAGCATTTATTTACTGAGCAGCGCTCTTCAACTCTTAAGTCTGGCTCTTTTTCAGATGACGAACGTCTGCCCAGTTGCCATCCGAGCAGGCAGGCCCTTCATTACCAGGGAATTACTTGGTGACGTCTGGAAGTTCAGAGAGGTCTCCGCCTTCTGGTGCATGAAAAATAAATAAACATGACCTCTGTGAAACGTTAGCAGATTCGAAAGAGCTGGAAAGAAACATTTTGTTAACAATGAATATCATCAGTTCCTACAAGTAAAACCAAGGTCATTTATCCGTTTGTGATACTTTGGTGATAGTCAAGGCTCTTTTGAGTTTGCGTATCTTTATTTTAAACTACTGTACGTGGTCAAAGTCATCACATGTATACAGGCTAAACATTAGAGAGCTATGAAGGTTTTCACTTAAAAGGCAGGTTTTTAAGCAGAAGGCCTAGTTTAGTAACGCATGATAATATCCTGTTAATAATCCAATGCCTCTTAAAGGACTAGTGTGTACAATCTGGCGTCATCTAGTGGCGAGCTTTCAGATTGCAGCCACTTGGAACTCCAGCGTGCCAAGCGTGTTGGAGAACTACGGTGGCCGAAAACCAAAGAGAGAAAATGTGATTTTTTACACTAAAGAAAACACACTTATTAATATTATCTTCCATCGCTGCCAATAGATTCTCTTAACTGCTACACACTGTTCCATAAAGCATGCTTTTTTTTTTTTACAGACTCTTTCTCTCTCTCTCTCTCCATATCTACCTGCATTTGTATTATGAGTGTAATTCTTTCGTCAAAAATGACTGATGGCATTATTATTTTCTTTTTCAAATGTTCTATTCTATAGATATATCGCGATAATATCGCTATCGTGAATTCTTTTGGCCATGATAATCGTGTAGTGAAAATCTGATATTGTGACAGCCCTGCTTGGTACGTTGCAGTAGTCTGACTCCTCTGGCGGATAATCCCCCCCACTGTAACCTCGCCTCCTTATCGTGACTTTCCCTGCTACAACACATTCCCGCTCCACCTGGCTTGAGTCTTATACGGTCTCCGCTGCATCCCTCCCTCGGTGTGTTTTTGTTGGATAATTCACAATCCACAGGAGGCAGACAGCCACCTGCCTTCCTCCACCATTTCCTTTAAATCTCCATCCCTCCTTCCAAGCCTTCAGACTTCCCTAAAAAGCTTTATTCATTTTAGAGAAGCACGATGGGTGTCTTGGCTACCGTTTCCTCCCCTTGATGCCCGTAACAACGTCCAATAAGAACAAAGCAGGGATTGGACCGGACCCTGGCAGAGAATGGAAGCCGCAGGGCTTGTAGCTGGATTGTTTTGGTTGGCCGCACATGCTCTGTGTGACCCTGAAGATTATTGACTAAAAGCCTCCCGTGCCAAGTGTTTTTTTTCACTTTCTCTGCAGCATCTTGCAAACAGAATAAGGCCGTTTTTACTATTGAGTGTTCAGCCTCGACGTGTCCAGCTGTGAGTGTCTGTTTGCATTCCTCTAACTGACAGTTGATGTGGCTTTTTCACTTGGTTTGCGTCCTATAATGTGAGCCTGAGAAAAAGCTTCCAAGGATAAACAATGGAGTGTTTGATCACGGACCAAGTGGAAATTGTCGGAGTAGTAATTGTGGGAGTGAAGAGTCATTCATTAACAGAACGTTTCTCCCAGAAGCTTGGCTGTCTATTTTTCTGTTTAAGTCATTATAAATACATATAAAGAAAAGCAGGGGCCATTCAATAAGCCATACCGCTGTCTGGATGTCTTTTTTTCTTTTCTTCTTCCTTAGAGTGGTTAACCTCCATGTTAACTCCTCCGTGTCAAGGGTATTAGGAGTCATTTCATGTCCAACACCAGACGGTATGACATAAGCAATTATTTATTTAAGTCCTAGTGAGTTCAGAGCAGCTTCTATTCAAGTCTCCGGCCCAGACCTAAATACCTATATGTAAACAGGATGAAGTCCAGGCATCAAGTGGTGTTTGCATGTTACGGTGACTGATTGATTTCACATGTTGGCCAGCATTGAGAGATGATGGATGAATGGTTTGGTGCGGTTTGATTTCTATGCCAGTCGGACCTTCCTTTGGTGTCTGTTTCAGCTCTCATAACTAAAAACCTTTTTGGATTCAGCAATTGTGAAAAATGTGATGACCAAGACTCTGTTGATTATATGCTACGTAAGATAACTTTGAGGTGCTGTTCCTGTGTATATTCAGCCAATTGTATTTCATGTTTTCCCGTGTCATTGTGCTTGGCTCTGTGCAGATTAGGGAAGAGCTGCGAGCCAACGGCATCGACGTTTACCCCCAGAAGGAGTTTGACGAGGACGCAGACGACAGGATGATCAATGACAAAATCAGGGTGAGTTCAGTGGAGGGCATCCTCCTGTGGCTCCAGACATCACGGCACTCACAAATGTGTAATTTGCAGGTTTAAATTAGGTTGTCATGTGTCATTTATTTTTCTTTTTGAATCCTAGTTTCCTTTTTTTTTCATTGGAAATATTCGGAAGTCACGACTGTCACAAAAAATTAGAAAAAACAAGTCAATAACAGCATGTTGTTCTCGTAATGGTGAACAACCAGAAGCATGACCTGAAAAAAAATCGCTGTGTCGCTTCAATGAGTGCATCTGTGTGTGTGTGTGTTTGTGTGTTTGTTTGCATGTGTGCACTCAACAGGAGATGATCCCTTTTGCTGTTGTGGGCAGTGACCAGGAGTACCAGGTGAACGGAAAGAGGATTCTGGGAAGGAAGACAAAATGGGGCACCATAGAGGGTAAACACACACACATATAAAATTGCACAGCTCATCCTGTCAAACAGACCATAGAAAATGATTCACCAGAGAAGTCTCGTGAAGGTCTGAAGACCACAGATCAGCATCAGTTAAAGCTGAAATCCATTGAGGTTTTTAAAATAACTCGTACATTTCTATAGTACAGATTGGCCTTATCATATATTATAACGGCCATCTGCACGGCGTAATTCCGTTCAAACACTAAAACGTCTCATTTACCAAACTCGCACCTGGATTCCCACCTGTTCAGCGCGGAGGCCTTTTAGCGTCATCCCTCTGATAGATAATCCCATTCAGCTGATGGCATTCACACAACGTACCAGCAGCAACAGCTTCGCAAGACAACAGACTCTCATTTTTGGTGTATTTTCAACATGTGAGAATTTACGAACTGCAGATTTTAAAGTCCGGCCAGCTGGTTCGACCATCTGTTGTTTGACTACCAGGCGTCTGTGTACATACGTCTCTCTGCGTCTGTAACTAGGGACACGATCGAGACAGGAGGAAGAGATTTGCACGGACTTCCTGTGTCCTCTGGGATAATGCGGACGCACTGCCTCACACTCACTTGCGACTGTGATACAGTTTACATTTTTGTTGGCCCGTGCTGCATGCTCACACTGCCAAGGAGGTTCTTAGCAAGCGAATGTCCTCACTGTGTGTGTGTGTGTGTGTGTGTGTGTGTGTGTGTGTGTGTGTGTGTGAGAAACAGAGAAAGAAAGAGAGGGAGAGGACATCTGTCAGATCAGGAAGTAAAAGTATGATTGGAGGACTTTTACTGTTAAACAAACACTGTTTCCTTCCCAGGATGCACTTCAGCACCCTCTTCTGCAGTGCATACTGAGCTGTAGTTTATGGGCCGCACTATGAATGCATTGTAAAACTTAAGTATCTCACTAAAAATGAACCATTTTTATATCCTGTAAATTATTCAGACTGTAGAATCCAGAAAGCTGCCTGTCTATTTCATCTGTGATTTAGTGTTCACTGGGAATATGACCGTCAGAGACACGTATCCATGTAAAGCTAGCTCAGATACTGTTAAACTCTTAACTTTCCCATATTGTAGAAAGTGAGATTTCCATGTCTTTTTGTTTTTAAAGCAATCTAGTTGCTATATAACTACTGTGAAAGTATCACAACGCTCAATCCACCGAGAAATGTACACGGTCCATATTCAGAAACTTCAACTTCAAAGGAGCCGTTGCGACTTCAGTAAGGTTGTGATGTCACGACGATACAGTCTTCAGTAGAAATGTTGCTAAACTCCATGTAGCAGTGAAGCTTTGAAGACGGTGAAAGGTGGAAGACCTGAAACGTTGACCAATCAGAGCAGGCTTTTCTCGGGAGGGGGACTTAAAGAGACAGGCGCTGAAACGGAGCGTTTCCGACAGAAGGTGAATACAGGTACATTTAGACATGCAGTATGAGAAAAAGAATGTGTTGTCTGAATATTAAAGCATGTAAACATAGTAGAAACCCAAAATACAAGTATGAATCTGGAAATAAGTATAATATGTCTCCTTTAAATGGTGTACTTCTTACTTCTTTCACCACATTAACAGGACATAGTGGATCACACGACTCCGGAGTGGACAAGTGAGCAGGAAGCAATCTAATCAAGATGTAAAATATAAACATGTTGCTGTTGCAACTTTATATATATTCCTATTATGTTACTTATAATGCATGATTACATTGGTCCTACTTGAACCTCATGCATTTAGTTCAAGCTAAAACAAAGCACTTGTACTCCCTGAAAAGATGACATTTCTGAGGTAGTACCATGAGCCCTTTTAGGGGTGGCTACGCCACTCTCTCAGCAGGCATTGTGAAATTAACTCCACAGAACGGCAGGGCGAGAAAAGGTGAAGTACACCGACTGTCTTGTTCGGCTAAAAGAACAATGGCTCAACTCTAGTAAAGCCAGGCGGTGGAGGGAGGGGGGGGGGGGGAGAGGGAGAGAGAGGCTGCTGAGTGGAGTGTTTTCAGGGGTTTGGGGGACAAGTAGAGATGAAAGGAGGAAAAGGAGTAGAGTCAGGCATTTAAATGTATATACCGTATATAGGGTCTTATAGGGACAAGAGAGTGGAGATACCAGCAGTGCAGCTCGCTACAAGTAAGTAGCGCCTTCCCTCAACGCCACTAATCAGCGCTCCCAGACCCAGCCGTTATTCCACTCTCCTCTGTTCAAAGAGAATTTAATTTCCTGCCCATGGATTTCAAAGCTTTACATAAATAGCACCCTCCTCTTTTTTTCTTCTTCTTTTTCATTTACACTCTTGACATAATCTATAATTCAAACATGTGTTAGCTCTACCGGAGGCACCAGCAGCTTGTCACGGGGAGTTTGTTAAAACGTCTCACTTAAAGTTCTCCAATATAGAGGAGAGCCGAGATGTATTAAATTTCTCAAAGTGTGTTATCTTGGCTTAAGAGAATTGCCGGAGATGTCATGTTGGAGGACGCCCTTCAGGCGACAACACTGCCGTTCTGTGGTGCTTTGAGGAATGGCAAGTGCAGTCACTGCATCACTTCAAACTGTGTGTGTGTGTGTGTGTGTGTGTGTGTGTGTGTGTGTGTGTGTGTATAAAGTCGAGCCTAAATCATCTTGACTTGCTGCATAAAAAGCAAAACAGTCGAGATTGTTTTCGTGAATCTTTCTCAAGTTACGTCATTCAACTAATGTTTCCTCTTTTTTTTCCCTCTCTCTGCAGTTGAGAATATTGCACACTGTGAGTTTGCTTACCTGCGAGACCTCCTCATCAGGTGAGCATCCATAAGTTGATTGAACGGATTTAAAGATACGCAGGAACTGATATCGGTTATGGACCGAGTCTCCGGCTAGATTGGAAGCAACTCACTTTATTTGTAGAAATGAATTGGGAAGGGCACAGAGACTATGAAGCTACACTTCCCCACTGACATCAATACTAATGAAATTGTTTTCGATGGCTTGAGTGCTTCCCTAGACGGTATTACAACAGGCCTGTCAAGGAAGCTTCTCCATTTGATGTTAGCATTTGAGCTTGTTAGTACAGGAGTCTCATCCGTAGACCGTGGAAGTCTGACATAATATTCTATGAATAAAAAAAACCTGAATCGTATCTGCTTATTCTCAAAACCCAAATGAGCCAAACTGATTGGTATTGGTCACCGTCACCCACTCGTGTCTGTAATCCTGAACCAGAGTGGAGGAGACAGACAGACGCACAGAACGCATCACTTGTTCGGTTTCTTACCACTGGGATAAAACATGTAAAATAACACAAGAGCTTGTAGGCATCTGCTGTAAAGCTATTCTTATTGGTTTTTGCAATACCGTCTTCTGTCTTTCAGGACACACATGCAGAACATCAAGGACATCACAGGCAGCATCCACTACGAGACGTATCGTGTCCGCCGGTTAAATGAGTCCAACGGCCACTTCACCTCTCACCTGTCCGACCATCCAGATGTCCAGCCGACGTCCAACGGACAGCCCGAGGAGCAGCCCGAAGAGCAGCCCAGCGGCGCCCCGCAGGCCAACGGAGTGGCCGCTCAGCACGAAGTCCGGTCCCACGAGATGTAGAGTGAATATATGATGTCAGGATTTACATGAACAAGCCCACATGCACACAAACGCACACACACACTCATGCTGTGAAGCCTATCTTTTTGTTACCTAGAAGGACTAACTACCTAACCACAGGAAGTTCCACGACACATGATTCAGAGTAAATCCAAACATTTTCCCCCCTTCATTACAATTCTTAGCAAAATGATTTCTTTCCTGCAAATCCACATACTGTACAGGACTCCCCCATCCGTCTGACTGCACAATGCAAACTGCATTCAGGGTTGTTTACAACAATAAACCATGAAACTTGTCAGGTAAACAAAAGTAAATCTATACGTTTCAATGCGGAGCTTTGGCTGCTGGGTTTAGTTGTAGAGCAGATTTTGATCAGAACCAATGAGCATGATGGAAAAGGGGTGCCCATAAGAAAGGGATAAGAAAGGCCTGTTGTGTTCAGAATACCTTTGCAGGATCTTGGGTTGACAGGTTTAGCCATTCAAGGTTGTCCAGATGAGGATACATGGCATAATTCAAAAAGTACAGCATATCAGATACACATTAGCTCTAAACTAAGATGAACTGTCGGTGCCAATGGCCTGGTCTGCTTTGTGTTGTGGTGTATAGTTTTGTATAGGAACTAAGGTTAAGTAGGGATATTTAGATTAGGTTCATAGTCTCATGGAGAAAGTAAAGATATTGTTGACATCTCCGCACTGCAAAATAATAATAAAAAACTAAAGCAGTGGCAGTGTGGAGCAGCTTTCGGAAGAATTAGTCCCCATTGTCATTTTTCCATTTTATGTTTTTAAACCCCCCCCCCTTTTTTTGCCAAACCACCCTGTCTCTTTCTATATAATGCCAATGTTGTGTAATAGTCATACCTTCTGCCTTTTACATTTACTATTGTATTTTTATTGCTGTTGTTCATGTTCTAATGTTATTGTATACAATGGGAGTTGTGGAGGAATCTGTGCAACTGTTGTCCCATGCATTCGTTTTTGTCCATTTTTATCCCGACCAAATAAAAGTCATTTATTTTCTGTTCTAAAGAGAAGCACATACAGTATATAGAGTTGATTTATGAATAGATATTTATGTTGTATGTTAAGTGTAATCAGTTTAATTCAACTTTCATTCCAGCTGTTGGCTTCCAGAGGTTTGTTGCAAATCTTTTAGCTTTAGACGGTGTTTGTTTTTAGTGGCCTGCATTCAGACACTGTTGTACCCTGTTGGCTCGGCTGCACTATAACTAGCACCAGTGTGCAGAAGTTGTCTATGTTTGTACATTAATTATTAACGATCACAAACCAATCCTGCCAATAGATAACGGTTAGAACAGTGATATTTACAGTGCAAGATTATGTGGACATATTACTACCACTGAGGGGAAGAATTTGTGCCAAAATAACCCAACATTACAGAGAGAGAGTTTTTGTTAATATTTGGGATAAATGTGCACATTGATACAAACTCATGGGATATTTTATAGAGGCTACATCTAAATTTTAAACATATTTTCTAACAAAAATAAAGTGTTTTCTCTCTTTAAGTCCCAACAAAAATATGTTCCATACAAACATACAGAAGAGAGAATACATTCAAAGACCAAGAAAGAACTATTGTCTTTTATCCAGAGAAAGTTATTGGGTTACACCTTGTTTACTGTTGTAAAGTTCTTGTGTAATTTGTTATGGTATCATAGATTAAGGTTCTATCTTTGATATGCTATCTTAAAGAATAAAGATTGATATTTTTATTGTTAAACGTTGATTGTCTTGATTGTCGAAACTTAATTCAGCGAAAGACGGGCAGCTTTGAGTTGATGCTCCTCTGTGCCGACGATTCCCAAAAGTTTAATTAATTAGAGCAATTTTTAAAATGCCAAACACATAAAAAACATGCCAATATTCAGTATATCAATATCAGTTTGGTGACCAAGTTAAAAATTACATTCTTTAATTTGTTCAAATATTGTTAGTGTATCCTGTTTTCAAATGATTTATATTAGATTTAGATTTCACCTCAGATATAATTGCCGGAACCAAATATTTTTTTTAAATCTAGAACATCTTAAAGAAGTCCTTCAATGTCTTTTAGCCGTTCTCGAATCAAAGACCTACATTACTCGCTTTTCCTTGTCAAACATTTGTCAATTTGGGAAAAAACTCCTTCAAGAAATGTAAATTAGAATCACCGCCTTCGCCAACCAGTGACCTCCCAAAATTGAATCAGGTCAGCGGGCGTTTGTGTCAAATTCACTTGAGGTGTTTCCGAGATATCATGAGAATGGGACAGACGTGAGGTCACAGTGACCCTGACCTTTCACCTTTCACCACCAAACCCGAATCAGTTCATCCTTGAGTCCTAATTTGAGACATCACGTTCACCAGAATGAACCGGACATACGTTCATACATAAGGCATACAAATAACTGGCAAAGGGTGTAGTTGTTGAATGGCACGCAGCGAAACACGGTGAAGACATTCAATCTATATTTTTTTATTGGTCGAGAAATATGTTTGTAAATATTACGGTATCGGCTCTAGGCATATATTATGGAGACTTTGGCCAACTGTGTCAACAATATGCTCAGCTATGAGTTTGTTGAGGGACATTATTTTCAATGTGATGACACCTGCTCATTAACTAAGAGAGCTTCTCATTTACACCTCCTGTCATACTCTTTCTCAACTGCCCTGCTGATCGTAATGTGTTGACAGTGTTGTTTGTCAGTCAGCCTTTCACACGTTGGGGCTCACGCTGTGGCTTTTCTTGCCGTCTCTGTGTCGGACTCATAGGTTTGAAACTCCTCTGTGCAGAGGATGCCGCCGCGCCAGGGTGACAAATGACAAACGTGAAGGTGAGAGACAATGAAAGTTACAGAAAAATGAGTATATATATCGAGCACTCACCTAACGTTGACACTTCTATACAAACTGTTTCCCAGGCAGCCACCCCGAAACATGAAGGGGAGTGATACTGACAACTGTGACACTGCTATGACAGGTCCACTGGCTGGCACAGGTACTAAACCAATTTGGTGTTGCATATGAACTGACAGCTGAACTTTCTCACTGACACAGCATGTTTTCCTTTAATTTTATGACTTGGCCCAATGGAAATGCATGTCATAGTGCAGTTAATGAGCAAGTAAAATGTGCTTCAAATATTTAAACCTATTAGTTTCTCTTGAGTGTAATCAAGAAAGTCTACACAGCATTTCACAGTGCAAGACACCAGGACAGATTTGTTCAGAAACCAGACGGATTACCTTGTGGCACAAGAAGAGACCGTCTGAGCCAGACTGAGCTTTCAGAGCTTCCTCTTGAAGTGGCAGATTGCGGAAAAACAGAAACAACTGTGGGGAAATAAATCTTTTACAACATGTGTAATCTCTTCAGAAGAGACAAATAGAAATCCTTTGATCAAAGACGCAACGATTATGTTAGACTTATGGGAAATGTGGTCTAAATTTTGACAGGCACTAACGATATTCCTGGTGGTGCAATAGATACAGTGAACTCACCTGTGACCTCATTTAATTAGAACTAATCCAGTCTAATACATCAGGAAAAACCTACAAAAAATATCAGAAAACTACAATCCATTCTGCAGAATCAAACTTTTATTTTGAAAATCTTCTGTTGGAGGCGTAGCATCTTTCCGAGGCCGGCCTTCTGTGTGTCCAGTCCTCATTGGATAATTGAACCGGTCACACGTGGCATTTAAAAAGGCTGTGCTTCTGCTTTTTCTGTAAATCCCTGTCGAAACCCTGAACAGCACTGTGCTAATGTTACTTTTTTACGGTCTCCTAGGTGCAGTCCCCGGCCTTCTAAAAGTAGCAGTTTTTAGTATTTGCATTGTTAAGTGAGTTTGCTGTCAGTTGAAACATTTCAGACACAAGAGAAATGGAGCCTTCATGACATAAAGGTGTGTGTGTGAATTAGCAGCAATTGAAGCTTTGGGTTTTTATCATTTTTATTTTTAATGTGCAATAATGTTGGAATTGCAGAAGGATAGAAGTGGACAACTGACTTGACAGACACACTGCACATATTAGTCATTGTTAAGTTAAATTCAAACCATATTTTATGTCAATCAAAATGTTTAGCCACTAGCTAGCCACCAACAGGCTGGCTAGCTTCCTTATTTAGCTACTAGCTAGCCATTTACAGGATGGCTCACTGTGAGAGCTTGCGTCGGCCTGCTCAGCAGTGCAGAATCAGTGGACTTTTGACTCATCAAAGCCTTTATTTTTCACAAATATAGAAGTCACAACAAGAACAGAAGAAAGAAACCTCCCCCTGGCATTGGCTTTAAACATGTTTCGCAGCGTTCGCCAGCAATGGCAGATGCAACTACGTGCAACATGTGGCAGCACACTGCGAAACACTGGGGGGGGGGGGGTCTGAATCAATTAGCTTATTCAACAACTCCCAGCGACACGGCGAGATTTCAAGTTGTACCAGCTCAAGCGAGGTGGATCTGACGAGCTTTCAAACGTGACTCCGAGGTGAAATGTGTTTCACTTCCTCTCAGATGGTGAGCCGTCTGTCTGCAGCTGGCTGGCTGGGCTCTGTGATGATGCGTCTGCTGGATTGACAGCATTGCCGGGGAAGTTGGAGATTGACGAGGTGTGTGTGTTTGTTGATCCTGATAATAATTCACAGGGGCTATAGCTGTTTCAATGGGTAGCTCTGTACTGATTAATCCTCAGGAAGTAAAGGGCGGCTCGCCTCCTCCCTCCACCACAGAGCTGCATCAGAAATATAGAAATCCATGCCAAATCTAACAGCAGGCACGTTATGTGTCTCAGCTGGATCATACCGCCTCGTATATCATTGCACTTCACCCAGCACCATATTGCTCCACGGCGGCACGTTACCAGTGTCTACTGGCAGGGAAATAGTGATTCACCTTGCGTTTGTAGGAATGAAGCCAGTATAACACAGTACACGCTACAGTACTATCCGTCTGTGCAGGAATTAACCCCCGAATGCAAAAGGAAAGATCAGAGTCAGGTTTTAAGAAGAGAGAGAGAGAGACGGAGCCTCACGGTGTTGGAAAAACACAGCTTTGCTTGTTCCTTCACTGGCTTTGTCGTTACCAGGCAGATTTCCTCCATCCAGACAGCCAATGAGCCACCGGGCCAGCCAGCCAGACAGCCAGCAAAGCCAACCAGTCGGCCAGTTCACCATCTGGCTGGCAAGCCTATCGTGGAGCGAGCCAACGCCTGTCTGTACTGTACTGGTGTGGCACCAGTGGCTAGTGGTCTTGCTTCTCTCTGTCTTAAACATACACACACACACACACACACACACATGTTTTCGTCTGCCTCTGTGTCCTTCAGAGCTGCTTAACAGGAGAAAACAACCCGAAACAAAAGACTGCTACCCGTTGCCCAGCTCGTCCCGTTCCCTCCGGAATAATAAGCACCATTTCGTTTTTTGCTTTTTTTCAAATCACCAACTTATTTACACAAATGCAAATATGTGTGTATACACACACACACACACACACACACGGACCACTAGTACTCTCTAATCCTCTGCCCGATTTACCCTTGAGCCCTGCCAACTCACTCTCCTGGACGCGAAAGCATAGGCGCCGGTTTGTTGTTGATGTATGCTAATGGCCAACATCCATCTGCTCGTGTGCTTAATTTGGATTTTGCTTGTTTCCAGCCATGTTCCCGCCCCTCCTACTCCAACGTTCCCTTGCCCCCATCCACACCACATCCTCCCTCTCCTATGCCACCTCTCCATCTCCTTCCTGCTGCCCCGCCATCAGCGGGCGGCTTGTCTGCCTGGATGGCGGCCAGCTCTCGCGTGGCCAGGGCGTGGAGGGGGGAGGAGGGTCCACCCCGCCCCTTCCTCTCCGTATGAAAATTAGCCTTGTTTTGATTAAAAGACAGCTGCATATTTCATTAAAGTCACCGGCGAAGGTGGCAGAAGAGAAGGCGCACCTCTGGGGAGGCGAAGGTTGTTTAGCTGGAGTGAATGTTGCTGTTTAGTGCCGCTGAGGGGAACAAATAGCGAAGACAAAAGAGCTGCCCGGGGACTGCTTTGGGGTTTAATGGGGCTGACTCACAGGCACATCAGTTAAAGCTCACACTGATGCGGAGTGTGAGTGAATGTGCGTTGCATGATATCCAGAGCAATTGACAATGAAATATACCCCCACCCCCACCTCCTCATCAGCCATCAAGGTGCTTCGGCATGCCAAGGCAGTTGCTTTGAGACCCACTGCTGCCAGGCTGCTGAGGCAAACACAGTAACCGCTGTTTCTGAGTAATAAAATGAGAAATGGGTTCTCGTGTGGCCATCTTTTACTCCGTGGCAGATAGGCTGCTCCCATGTGGGCCGGGGAAAAGGAAAAAACGTTGCTTCCCCGATGCATTTTCAACTCTTCAATGAAATAAGTTGCTTCTCTCAAAGTTTTCACCTCGTCTTCTGCCTTTTCACTGCCTCAGCAATGGTACAAATGTATCATCTCCTTTTTTGCGTTTTGTTTTTTTTGTGTTTTTTACCGTGAATTGGGGACTTTAAAAAGGCTTTCTTCTTTTTTTCTGGTTGAGGGTGGCAGTCGCCCTGCAAGAGGTGGTCGAGGACGACCTGAAGGGTGGCCGGGCGACCTATGAGGTCAGAGGTTAAGGAATGGAAAGGGTGGAAGGGGAGGATCTCTTGGCTCGGAGCCAACTCCAGTGGAAATCAAAGACATGGGGAGGGACCAGGAGGACGCAGTGTGGTGGTCGCTCTGCATAATCAATGAGAAACAATAGAGGAAGAGAACAAGTGGTTCTGCCTTTCTTGACAGGGCTGATTGTATTTATGTAGGGGTGGAAGCGAGGGGGGGGCATTAAAGGGGATTGCGTAGCGAGATGTGGGCAGGTGCAGGGGAGCGCTGTAATGGGTGGCCCCCGCCGCAAAGCCAAGGACATATACCCAAGAGGAACTGATTGAATGCCATGCCAATAAAAGGAGGCAGTTTCATGCACCATTGAGCGAGTTGGCATCCTCGCAGTCACACTGCGATGAAACCCTCCCCTTCGAGGTCATGATAATGTGAATCACATTTCGTACCCCTGTGGGCTTGTACCGCTCTGAGGAAGAATTAAACCGCTCCCTTAGAAAGCCACGATTTGTTACTCTTCTGTTTGTCTTACGGTTTTGTGGCATGTATCTGGTTGTATTCGTTGTGCGTCAAAACGTCGGGGGGGAAAAGCATGATTGAGTGTTTGTTTTGACAGAAAGGAAAAAGATCAAATTCAGTCATGATAGGTGGGGGAAATAATCAGATTTAAGGCTGCAGTGCGCACACAGCCAGAGAGGCTGTCCTTTCCTTTTCTCCGTAGGAAGAGCAGCGTCTCCCGGAGTGGGCTAATAGAATGCTTGTCTTGTATCTTCCTCGAAACTTTTATCTGTCACAATTACATTCAGGGTGGAAGCCTGCGCGGCTCGCAGCCAAATACAGCGCTTTAGCCGAAAGCGAGGCAGTCAAACGCTTACGTTGAACTCGACAAGGACGCTCGTTCATATACCTCTACATTAGACCTGATCTCAGCCAAAAAGTGCAGCGCTATAGCTTTATGTTTATATCATGAGTTGTGCTGGAAAACAATAACGAAGAATGCAGTTTTATTTCCTCGGCGCTGTGTGCAACTCTCAAATCCGCTGCTCGTTTCCTGATATAAAAAACAAATATCTGAGAAAAGGTCGTAACGGTTAGTGATCAAAGCCTTTGTACATGATGACATTAAAATGTTTTTATAATCTATGTACTCCTGACAGTAGGGTAAGCCACTATAAACCTATATAAAAACCCAGCCAAGGAAAAAAGAAAAAATAACGCGATATACCGTGAAACCGCCAGAATCTTAAAAAATACCGTGATACAAATGTTTGGTCACACCGCCCAGCACTACCGTGACCGGATACACCAGAGAGGAATGTTTGATCGACCAGTGAGGTGTTGCAGGCAGTGTCCATTTTGTTTGTAATTTATATGAATGTGTTTGCGACATTTCTTTTTATTATTATATTTTCTATTTTGCATCAGGCATAAGGTACGCACAGCATGTGACCAGTGAGAATGTTGTATGCCGTCTGTCTGACACAGTAGATATCTTACTGTTTTATTCAAGCAATGAGGAAGAGTTAGAATGTGATTGCACTCAATGTCTGCAACAGTGTTTAAGAAATTGAGAAAAATCTGTAAGACGACAAATCATAAAAATAAAGGCGGGCAGCAGATGGGAGCAGACAGGGAGCAGAAGAAGCATGTGTCTGACGCTGCACCACTGCCTCCTGCTGTTTGTCTGCAGCAGTAACATATTAAGCCCGTGCCAGCATGTGCATAAAAAGAAAAGCTAATTCTTCCATTGTCGGGCCCTGACATTAATGCATGTACTGATCCACCAGCCCCCTTTGGAGCCCTCTCCACTCCATGCAGCTCGCCTCCTCCGCCCGCTGCCCTATTCTTTGTTTTCTCAGGGAAAATATAAGTTAAGCTCACCTTATTTACATTTATATGATCAGATTTTCTTCCTTATGGAAGGTATGCAAATTTGCCCTTTTCTCGAGTCTCAGCCACTGAGTGCATATTTGTTGCAGGGATGGAGGGGTGGATAAAAAATAATAACATTGCCCTCCAGGAGGAAAGAGACCCAAATTAGGATTTCTGGACCTCATGAATTTTGTAATGATCAATTTTGTTTACCGTATCCCCTCTCAGACTTATCAGGACATTCTGAGCTCGGGATATATAACATGAGATTGATTTACACTTGGGATGTCTGTATTTCTTTTTACTCTGTATATACCCATGGTTGATGTCGCTGCAGTGCTTTCCCCCCCATTTTCTTCATCTGATGGCCTCTGAATTCCACTATCAGTTTGAGAGATGTGGGGAGGGCTTTTTGCAGGGTGCATTCAGGCATCGGTCACGTCTCAAATCCTCTGTGTGTTGGAGCAGAGGGGAAATGAGAGCCAAATCAAAAGGGCTGGCTGGATGAATGCAGTGAGCTTGTGCTTATTTGAAAATAAATAAATAAATAAAACCCCAATCTTCTACGTGTGAGTGAGAGCGAGACAGAAAGTGTGCGTGTGTGTGTGTGTGTGTGTGTGTATGTGTGTGTGTGTGTGCGCGCGCTCGCGTGCAGGTGAGTGCTTTACCTGAGTGAAACTCCTGCACCCGTTGTGAATCGAATGGCCGGGCATTGCGCTGCTTCGGTGTGTGTGTGTGTGTGTGTGCGTGTGTGTGTGTGTGTGTGTGTGTGTGAGGGAATATCCCTCGAGCAAATTGCTTTCTGCCAGCATATTGCCAGCGCCAGTCTTTATTCCTCGGGATGGGTAGTGCACGTCTCAGACGATTACAGCCCCCACGATTCAGGCTCACGCCGCTGGCCTGCCCCGGCTCAACCCGTGGCCCTGCTTTACAAGTGCGCCACGCCCGGCTATGCCCTGCTCCGTGAAATGCTGATGTGGAATATTCAAGTGATACTCCAAGCGAAACCTAATAATATAATCAGGTAATAAGAAATTAATTTTCTCCCTGGCTGCACTTTGACTGGGGTGTTGAAACAGGGAAGGGGAAGAGAAATCACGAGGCAAATGTTGGTGAGGGAACGCCGTGGGTAGCCTGGCC
>NW_022280113.1:1298717-1316514 GCF_004355925.1 Anarrhichthys ocellatus
CCACGCTCCCGTCCACAAGGCCCATGCTCCTGCACATACAAATGTGTCGAGACCCACACAATAACAAGGATGCCTCCCTTCGCCACGCCACAGAGCTGTAAGTGACCAAAGCAAGAAGACCACTTGCCCCCCAGGCTGACATTGCGAGTGACGGTGCCGGCATCTGCCTGCAGCATCAGCAGACAGATGTGTGAATGGACGATGGTTGGTTTTAGAAAAAGAAAGAAGCTTCTTGCTGGCTTGTGACCCTCTGAATGTAACTCCTCTCATCTCTTTTTTTCTCTCTGCATGCATCTCTCCCTCTCTCTCTCTCTCTCTCTCTCTCTCTCCCTCTCTCTCTCTCTCTCTCTCAATCTTGGGGCCTGTCCTTATGTAGTTAATTAGAAGGCAGGAGTCCATCGATGGTGGTACTCTGGTGTTTTATTGCCCCCCGCTCTGGCCCCCAACGGGGTGACATCAATAATCCTCCCTCACAACACACACACACACACACACACACACACACACACAGACTACGTGCCTGACTTTCCACGGCCCTGCCCGCTCCTGCCTGGCACAGCCATCCATCTCCCCCCTTCCACCTCAATTCACCACCCACCCGACCGCTGTTCTCTCCTCCTCTTCCATCAACCCCCACCCTCCCTCCTCCCATCTCTCCATCCCCTGCCATCGCCTCTCTACCTGAGAGCATTTGTCATCCTGTCGCTCTGCGAGCCGCGGCCAACGCAAATGGAAAAAAAAAGAGAAACAGGAGAAAGAAAGAAGAAAAAAACTCAGCGGCAATATGCAAAAATGCAAAAAGGTAGATGCGGGTTGCCCTGGCAACGGCTCCGAGGTTATTTCCAAGCGCTGATGGAAATCAATGTCATGTGCCAGGCAGGCAGGAACCTTCGTCCTCAGGAAAATTAGAAAAAGAGGGAGGAGGAAGAGGAGGAGGGAGGACTGGAAGGACAAAGAAAAATGCAGAAGCACAGAAATCCGTTTTTTCCCCTCTCTAAACCTTAAGGGCTCCTTACTCTTCTTCAAAGGGGCTCTGGGTGTGCAGCATGTATGTTGGGCGCAAGTGGGTCACTTTTCTTTTGCTTTTGTTCCTGCCTCTGCACTTACCATAGATGTCTGCCCCTCCTCTGCACACGTAAGGCCGCCAGCAGCCTTTTCTTATCTATTTATGTAGAAAGAGGAAAAACAAACTCTCTGGCAGCAAGGGCGCCAAATCACAAAAAGATAAGGCTGCTGGAAGAAGAAGGGTAAGGGGAGCTTCCTGACCTCTGAATGTTCTGCCCACATCTCTGATTTCTTTTGAGTGAAAGTAAAATGACGATCCTGTCTGATTGTCGGGGTAGACAAGGTATGGAAGTTACACTGATCGTTGCCCAAATCGGCAAACTCCAGTGCCAAAGGGGCTGCAGTGACAGGTGGAACATTGTGAAGTAAGAATAACGTGTCCTCAGATTGTGATGCAGTATAGGTGACGTTAATGACCTCATACTTATCATTCATCCACTGCTCAGATGTGATCTTAGCTGCAGGTCTGGACTCCATTCTAGGTGTAGTTGCGAATAGAGGTGCGAATACACCTGAAACACACTGAGGATGCACTGATTTAGGTAGCCAGGGACACATAATATATATCAACATATACAGTGCACTTTCAGTGCGCATATTGCATGACAAACTACCAATTATTATTTAATTGATTAGTTTATTCTAAGTCGACAGTATTGTATTATTATCTTGAATGTTACTAACAAGTTACTGGTATTAATGCTGCAAAATTTCTGAAGACATTTGCTGGCGGTGAGAGATGCATATAATTCATTTCCCTAGGTTGGAATCAATAACCCATTTACTCTAATTTATAGCATAAACTTGCTGCGACCACCACAGGCCATCTCTGACGAGCCTTGCATCGCTGTGGCAGGCTGCTGTGGAAATAGATGGCCCATGCACGCCGAGCCAAGAGGTTCTCCTCTTCATTTGCATACCTAACATGGCGTTCACACTCCAGTTGACACATTTGCAAGCCGCCACTTATCCCATTACCGTCTGTCCCGGCGGTCGCCGCATTGTTTGCTGTGTCGGCACTCTTTCTTGCTGGCTGGCCAGCTCATTTCCCACTGTGTTGAGGCACTCACAGGTTGTTTGGACGCAGCTGAACTCGACACAACTCTGCCAACAGGCACGTGTGTGCAGACACACATGCCAGCACACATGCATGTATTCTTAAAGAACACACAGTATGTGCACAGTATTCACTAATTCAAGCTTTTCTGCAGTACATTCCAGGTTATATCTGTTGAGGGATGACCAAAGAAAAACAATATTCAAAATACAACATAAAATATACAATTTATTAGGTTGGTCAAGGTTTTCGTGTTTTTGTCTTTTGCGATCATGCTTCCATGTAGTTTAAATTACATCATAGTTTGACTACACTGTAGGCCGTCTACTGGTACAGTCTGTCTTGAACGTTCATGATTTTGCCACATTGTCTTTGTCATAATTTGTCTTCTCATTTGCCCCTTTTAAGTAAATACTCCTAAAACTAGAAAGGTGCACTCAGTAGAGGGCAGATCTTCGCCAGGTGTGTCTGCAAAGACCACTGTTGTATTGTGTGATTGAATGAATAAAACCTACAATTGGCTAACCCCCCCTGTCTGGACACCAGTGAGCTATAAGGCGTTGTATAACACACTTCATTACAAAACAAGCGATGGGTGATGTGTGCAGGTAACGTGCTCCAAGTCGTCGTATAAGACACGTCATACAATCTTACCAAAACAAAATGAAACTCACCAAGCTGTCTGCCGGCGTAGCAGCGGCTGAGTGACTGCAATGTACTTGGCAGTGTGTGGTACTTACGTTAGCTGTTAGCCAAACACACCATACACAACAATCAAAGTTAGCCAACTGTCATCTCCCCACTGTGGTTGCAGAGTAGCAGCTGGGGGTCGGCGAGCTATGTATCACTAGCGGCCCCTACTGACCAGTTAAGAGTAGTGAGTGAGGTGTCAGTGGCAGAGTAAAACATGCAACAAAAGGTGTTTTGAGAAAGTGTGAGTCACCGCAATCACCAGACGTCTTTGAGCATGCACGCCATAACTGGCCACCCAAAATAGTATCCAGTTTGCTACGACAGTATGTGAGATTAGCCATGGACAGACATTAAGGTGCACACTCACTCACGGAGGCTCGCACGCACACCACCGATCGCAGATCCTCCTGGCAGAGATTATAGGAACACAAATAGGCTCAGGGCAGATCACTTTAAAGGTGTATCACTATTATATCTTTTTTCTTTTTTCGGTTTAATGGTGGGGCATACGAGCAATAAAGCTGATCAGACTACATTATCTCCCCTAAACACACACACACACGCGCACACACACATATAAGGTCTCCCAAGCCCCCCTCCCTCTGTGTCTTTTGTGAGCTGCTAACAAGGGGGTAATAATTTGTCATTAAAGGTTTAATTTTTGTTGGCGCCTTTGCTCTGGATGTTTAATTTGAGTCTTAAATAAACTCCCTAGACCCTACAGCCATTTTTTCCCATCCCTACCCTCCTCTCCCTCCCTCCCGCACTGACTCCCTCCCCCTTTCGCCTCCTCATTCCCTTTCTTGTCGGAGGGCAGAATTACAGTATAAGTACAACTGATTCCCACAGGCAACAAAGAGAAACACCGCTCCCTCGCTCACCTTCGACATCGCTGCAGGATAGTCCGTTACCGTCTCAGAGCCACAGTGACATTTTTGCCTCTTCGCTTACAGGGAGGTTTAAAGTATGTTGTTGTGCAGTAAGTCTTTCAGAGTTTCCTTTTACAGCAGGGGGTCCTGGTATCTTTCACACAAGACTTACATGATATTGTGGAGCGCTCTTATCAAATGGCTGCGTGTAAACCGGCTTACACCAAGACTCTGAACTCAATAAACTTAAAATCACTGAGCAGATTCTCCATGGCGTGAGGCTGCAGCTGAATGCTGCATGTCGCCCGTGGATTTTCTGATAAGATCATTTTCTGCCCCGCACATCTATTTGTGATGTGCTGCGTTGGTGGCGCACTGAATAGATGAATATTCATGAATGTGCAGAAAGCCTGTATATGTTTCGTAGTGATTTCCACCCGTGTCATCAAGATATGCAAATAACATCCTCACATCTCCATAAAACCATCCTGCCCCCTCTTTCTCCTTAATTAATGACGCTGAGAAAATGTTTTTTTTTTTTTCTTCCAAGGAAAACTCGCTCCTTCCAGATAGAATCTGTGCAGATATTAATGAGAAGTGATAATCCTGAAATGGTTTTGACTTGATGACTTAAGGAAATACATATTCCCCATCAGATGGTCACACCTCTTTATGTAACTGTCGTACAAATTAAGGCAGCAAATACTTGAAGATGCAAATTTATTCCCAATTTTACCCTGCAGAGGATGATACACCAGCTGTGGAATCTGACTGGATAGACTTTTGCCCATTTGTTGTCCTACTGTTACATCCAGAGCATAACATTTAAATTAAAACCATGCATTCATCATTGCATTATTCATTGACAAACTAAAGTCAGCACAAAACCACAGACTGTATGTTAAAAATGGACGTAGTCATTTTCTCATATACAATCAGACTTCTTTTTGCAACCAGAGGAGTCGCCCCCTGCTGCCCATTAGAAATACTGCAAGTTTAAGACATTTAAGTTTTGGCTCCACTTTTCATACCTGGAGGCAGCCACATAACTGGAATACAACGCTGTCTCCTAGTAATTTCTTTTATATACTGATAAATTCCAACAGCCACCTGAATTGTGTTTTATTTATCTTTACAATGAGGAAACACTTTTAATGAGCATATCTGATGATTTAATTGGTAATTAAAATACCACATCCAATTTTTGGGGATATTTTTATATTTTCCTCTCTACAAAAATAGCATATAGAAAGTTGTGTCTCCTGATTCTTGTATGTTGTACATTGCTATGATGATGGTAGTGTTTTTTACTGAGCTGTATGTAATACTTGCAAAGACCCACCCACCCTGCACTGTCTTAACATAGAACATATCTGACAGCGGGAAGATTTGCTGAATTACAAGTCACTCATCATCTACGGCCAATGTGGGTGACGACTATCGTCTTCATCTTCAGAGATGAAATAGATGAGAGTAGGGGGGGGGGACAAATCGTGAAGAACAGAATAAAGTGCAGAAGTGAAGATAAGCGGCACAGCTGACAGCAGGGTCAAGTGTTGATCTGGCATCACATTTCCCTTTCAAACTCATCTATATGCAGATGGTCACAAGCACACATAAGAGTCTCTGTAGCTGCACGTGCGTCGCTGCACTCCCACACGCTCAGCCGGCAAACCCGCCAGAGAGAGGTTAAGCCACACGGCGACGAAAAGCAGATTGAAGAAATCAAATGAGTAAAGGGGAATATCGCAAATTATTTAAGTGTGTGCACACGTGCCACACAGAGAGGAGGCACCGTGTGTTGGTGAGGAGAGGTAGAGGCACAATGTATTCAGGGTGGAGTTAGTAGCTTACTGACAGACTGCGCTGCCATGCTCAGCCAGTTCATTGCTGTCATTCCTTACATCTTTTGACATTTTCAATTATGTCTTTCACACATGGTTGGGCGCTTGTTTTTTCTTCTTCCCGCTATGGTCCTCTCATCATCCTCCTCTGCTTTCCTCTCGTTCTCCCTCCTTTCCTATTCTATTCCTCCACCTTCACTTCATTTCCTTTTTAAGTGGCCGCTCCCGTCTGGCTTTGTGTGTCGGCCCTTTTCATATGTGGGGGGTCAGGTAGCCCACGGATCCCATTACCCCCCCCCACTCACCCCCTCGGCTCTGTGGCGGATGGAGGGATCAGGCGACACGGTGGGGTGAGCGGGGGATACAGGACATGCCGAGGAGTGAAAAGGCTGCTGTCAGATATGTCAAGGACTCCTGTTCAATTTATCCGGTGATCCTGAGGGGGACCTCACAGGGCGAGGTACAGAAAGTGGTAGGTTTTTGGACGGCCACAGCCAACCTGACAATAATGGAGAGATTTATATTTGGCGGTGAGATCTGTTCTGAATGTGTTTCCACTGTGCCAATTATTCTTAGTTTTTTTCCTGTCCTTCCTGTATTCTTCCCTTGTGTGTCAAAGCTGGACTTTGATCATAAAAATATGTATTATTGCAGACAGCACGGCTATGCAGTTACTGGACTTTTGAGGGACAGTTTTTGGGGTACTAAAGCCCTGATAAACCCACGGCACACTACCTGTTCAGCACCAAACAGCACACAGACAAAGTTGTCTTGTTAAATATGATTTACCACAAAGTAGAAGTTTAGCTGCTTACACATCAATGATAGAGCCCATTATGCATAATGTATTTTATAACTTTAGATTCAATACGCATATTTAGCTATTAGTGTAGTACAGAGCATGGACCAATAAAGTACCACATTTATAGTCTTAAGTTGTTTGAAATGATTTAGTTAGACATTTTACATTGTGGTATTACTGCTTAAAAGTAAAAGTTATTAGGAATGTTATTGACATGGGGATAGGATCACTATAAAACACAACAATTTATGAGGAAAAAACAGAAAAGATGTCACCACGTCAGTTATTGTAGAAGGCATTCTATACTGATGGATGGATTGCCTCTGTGATTGATTATCTGACTGACTAATTGATTGAGTCATAATGAGGACATGATGTTTTTCGCCGCTAAGAGCATCAGAGGACGCACAACATCCATAATGCATGATCCATATTGAGGGGGAGCAGGGATCCTTTTCCTACCACACCAACTGATGGATTTACTGATTGAGTGATTGATTAGCTGACTGACTAATTGATTGGTTTTGTGATGAGGGGAAAACACATTTTTCTCCATTAAAGTGAACCAGGGAGGGTGGGATTCCCCTCGCGGGCGGCTGTGATGTAATGCGTAGGTTCCTTATGACTTCAGTATAATCAGCACCGTTATGAAACAGGCGCTCAGCTCTCAAAACCACTTCATCATCAGAGTGTTGCCTACTCATACCTACAGTACAGCCATCGCTCATTCACTCCTCGCTCCTCTCTCTGTCTGCCGAACAGATCACCGACGCTGCTGCCAGATCACAGCGGAAATGTGGCAGGCCGCCAACAAAAGCTGAGTTCGAGAGAGAGAGAGAGAGAGAGAGAGAGAGAGAGAGAGAGGGACAGAGAGAGAGAGAGAGAGAGAGAGAGAGAGAGAGAGAGAGAGAGGGGCCAGGTTGCTATTTTTCCAGGCTAATCACAGGAGTAAGGTTGCCAGGTCTTCTCCCCCCCCCCACTCCTGCTGAGTCTTAACCCTCCTGACCCTCCAGCAGGAGATCCTTCTCTTTTGCAAGAGGGAGGTAGGAAAGTGAGAAAGAAAAAAAAATGGGGGGAAGTCAGTGGCGTGAGCTGAACAAGAGAAACGGGGGGAGTCATGGTCACGGGCTGATTAATGAGCCTTTAATTTAATCAGCAATTCCCATCTCGCCACGGCCTCTCCACACGGCTCTGTATGCCTTATTATTTTTAACAAATCTGTGATCTCCCGCTTTTCCTTTGCTCTTTTTTCTCCCCTTTTCTGTCTTTCCCAGTTCCTCTATTATACTGAGCTCTTATCTGTGTCAGAGTCGGGGATGTGAATAGAGAGGCAATGATTAATGAAGATTTAAGACCTATGAAGGATGTCTAATCACTCTCTCTCTCCCTCTCTCTCTATTCTTTCTCTCCGTCTCCCTCTCTTTCTCACATGCTTAAACAAAACTGACTGCTGTGGAGTGACTTTCAGACCGGGCAGCTGCTGTTATGTAGCCAATTACAGTGATGAATGCTCAAAGAGGGCCCGTGACACTCGTTTTATATCGTAAGATCAGAGGTGAGATAAAAAGTGTGTGTCTGTGTGACTCCGGCTCTGTACGTTTGTGTCGGCTGGGTGTCTTCTTCTGTCCAAAGTTTGTTTTCGTTGATTTGTTTCCTCTCACAGAGCAACGTTCGTTTCACACTTTGCCCTCACATTTCCAAAAACAGACAATGATAATGATTTAGTTGCACATTAGCTTTTCTTCCATACAGTCTTTTCTACAGTGCCTGGGTCAGTCACTGTTATTTCTGCACTTAACCACAAGCCATGAATTTTCAGACGTGAGCATTTTTTAAAAGTGGATTAAAATTTTTTGCAAGTATTTAAAGGATTAAAGGGCCAGTGTTTAGCATTTAGGGGGATATTTCAGCAGTACTGGAATGTAATATTAATTCATCATATCCATAACTATGTTTTCATCAATGTTTAATCACCTGAAACAAAGTTGTGTTTTAATTGGCGAGTCCTCTTCACACAGTCCCCCATGTTGCATCGTCGGGCTTCTACAGGAGCCCAGAAGGGACAAACCAAACACTAACAAGATTGGTTCAGGGTTTTACGTTACCTGACGGCTACCGCAGTCCGTAGTGATCTTGTAAAGGGAGGGGTGAGTGGAGGAATATTCAGTTGGTTGCAATCTGCAACCTCACCACTAGATGCCACTAAATCCTACACGCTGCTCATTTTGAATGATATTGCGGTGTATTACAACATGGCTCTCATATTCTCATTTTCGTAATTACGAAGCTTAGCCAAAGTTCAGTCAGGACTACCTTCATGCTCAACCCTTTTATTCTGATCCTGCTCCGCTTTCAAAACAACCAGCTGACTGAAGGCGTTGACATGTTCCCCTTAAGACAACCAGATTTTTGCTACAGGCTCCGTGAGCCAATCCTTTCTTTCCTGTCAAATTTTAATGATACTGATTCTCTTTCAGCTGTTATTTCAGTGTCAGGTCGATGCAACCCACCACAACACAATTCACCTCAAGTTTTATCAAGACCACCTGTCAACCTGTCCAAGTCCACATTACTTCCACCCAGACCTTCAGCTATAGGCTGCTCTTCACTCCCTCATCCAAACCTTCACCGTTTCCTTTTGCAAAATGCATATCAAATTAATTAATTTCTTAATGGCTCTTTCAGCCCTCATTTCACTTCAGTAAGTGACTTGTTGAGTATAATGTTATTTTAATCAGGAGAGAGAGATCTGGGAACATAGAGACATCGCTAAAACATCAGGTTGGGCAAGAAGTAAGAGTGGTCAGATGATCCATGGAAACAACAGATTGGTCCAATCTACAATAAAAAAACTACATTTATTCTTTAACAATTTTACTGTGAAAGTACTGTATGTTTTTTAAATGTTGAAACAACAGTGTATATCATCTTTGCAGCCCTCCGTTGACAGCTAACAGTAACCTTTTACCCTACCAGTCGCTCTGCGTGCTGTACATTTAGGCTGGATAAAACAGCACACACAGCACCTTTCCTTTCAAATTCAAAAGTAATTCATTTATTTCTAGATAATTAGAAATGATGGCAGCTTTAAAAAAAAAAAAAAAAAAAAGGAATAAGAAGTGATGGAATAAGAAAGGCTTTGTAGTCAGAATGGAGATGAGAGAAGCTCTTTAATTCTACCTCTGATTACTAAGTGGCTCTGTCCATTATCTTTACACAGTGAATAGCAGAACACCATAAAGGTAAAATGTGACTCATCCATCCCCACCGGTTATCACTCTCAATGGATTATGGGAGCACCCCCTCCTCCTCCTCATCCTCACCCCCTCCCCATCCTTCCCCACACAGATTGACACAGCCCTTCAGAAAGTGCTTTTAGATCGTTTGTCCAGAGGATGTTTACACAGACAAGCATTTTGCACTGGATGCCCATGGATATGTTTTCGAGACACACTTTTATGTGTGTGTGAGTGTTTGTGTATGCATGAAAATGTGTCTTTTATAAGGCTGTCGGGTCATTTCATATGTGTCTTCTGTCAGCCGGAGACAAGGGGAGGAGTATGTGGGTCCCCCGTCTCTCTCCCATCCTCTGCCATGGAGCTGTGAGAGGTATTGCCTCCCTTATTGCTGTTGAAAAGCCCCATCAGTGCCAGGCGCGCTGATTTATGTCTCTGAACCCCTTCCACCTCCACCTCCTTTCCATTAAGCTTTACAATATTCCCCCCATTGTTCAGCTCCCGGCGTTATCGGCCCGGCCCAGGCCTGTCAGCAAGTCCTGCCCTGCACACAATCACACCGGGGAGCACAGGAGAAAGAAAGGCGGGCTGATAGGATGGAGCGAGAGATCGAGGAGGTGGGGTACGACAGATAGGAGGAGGAAGAGGAGGAGGGAGAGTGCCAGGATGAAGAGGGAGATAGAGAAGTGGCAGGTAGCGATGGGATGAGAGGAGGAAGAGGAAGGTGAGGTGGAGGGAAGCATGTTGAGGGAAGTGCAGAAATGGGAGATGTCCATCTAAGCCTTGGTTTTATTGTTCCTGAAAGGGTGGAGGTGGAGTTGGCAACGGCGGCTCAGGGTGAAGGGAGGGGAGACATAAGTTAGGCAAAATGCGAGAGGGTTGACTCTAATGACGAGGGGCGGGGACGCCATTTGGTTGTATCACCATAGGACATTCTGTGAGTGCACGTCCATTACGATATAGATTTTATTGCCTCAGAATGGGTTGGGGTCGCCGAGTGTTCGGTGCAGTGTCGCTGAGATAAGGTGACGGCGGCGGTGCCATGCAAGCGAAGGCTTCCCTTTCATATGGAGCCCACTCTGTCAATTCCAGTCAGTTTTATTGCCCCCCCCCCCCACCCAGAATGAAAGGTTGGATGAAGCAGGAGTGCGTTGATGTACTTGGTTAAATGTAGGTGCCTTTCACACTGAGGTTTTGCGATACAGCGTAGGCAGACGCGACGAAGTCGTTAAGCGCAAGCACAATGAGCGCTTGAAAGGCAGCCTCGGGAAAGGTCGAGAGGGCCGCATGAGCGGAATGTGAATGAGGGGGGGGGGGGGGGGGGGCTATTTAAAGAGATTCGGGATCGATGCCTGTCTTGACGGTGTGCGTGCAGAGACGGGGCACAAAAAAAAAGGTTGTTTGCAAGGGTGAAGCACCGAACGCTCCAACTGTCTACTAAGAAGTATGCGCTGGTTAACTTTTCAGTACTTAATAATGCAAACGCAGCCCGGTGGAATGTCATCGTAAATCTGAAATGTATTATTTCATTTCCCCTACCTTCTGTAAATGGATGCCACCTTGACTTACACACCCCCTGTTCTAATTGTGACAAAAGACAGTCGCTCACAAATGGCAAAATGTTCCCATTTGTTTCAGTGCTGCATGTGCCCACCCAGACAATGACATGGTAAATTCAAAATGAATTGCAAATTGCCCTCATTTTGCATGCAGGGGGGGGGGGGGGCTCTGCTTCCTTGAAGAGATGGCTCGCTCCTGTGAAAGATCTTTCTCTACATTTACCTTTAAGAGGAGGAAGATGAGGAGAAAATAAGAAGAGGAAGGAGAGGAGAGGGGAGGATGGGGTGGGGCGGCAGATAAGCTTGCTTGCTTTCAACTCTGTGGAGGATGAGGGAGAAGAAGTTTTAATATCTCTAAATCAGCGGCTCGATATTGAAAGTGTCATCTAATTGAAAATGATTTAGGACACCGGGCCCGCCTGGCAATCATATATAAATCCACTCCTGACACCAGCTCCAAAGTCTCTCTATTTCTACTTTATGAGTCATTTGCATGGTGGGGGCCTTGGAGGGTATAAACCATGCAAATGATATGGAGCGCTGCACAAGGTGATGTATCCCCTCCCCGCTCCCTCCCTCTCCCCCTCCATCTCTCTCTCGCTCTCGTTTCTCGCTCTTAGCCTCAGGAGAAATGCTTTCTGCTTTGCCGCTGCCTTTGTCCAGAAAGTCATTTATTTCTCTTGTTGTTCGCTCGCTTGCTATTTTACAGCTTGCCGCATAGGTTAGGGGGGGGGAGCTGGCTGCCACCCCGGTTCGGCTGAATAACTGTCATCTCCCATTTGCGAGCCCATGTCGTATGCAGCAGTCATTTCCTTATGTTGTAGGAAAAAGACAGATGGAGATACCCACAATAGAAATGGTGCTGTGTATCCCCATATAACAATAACTAAAACTGTGCTTTCATGTGACACTGAAAGCCTGAGAGTACATCTTTGCACTCTATGAAGTAATACCTGTGCCCGTCTATGACTTGAGGCAGTGTGAAACGTTTTGTTTTTTGCTTTTTTTAGCTTTCGTCGCCAAAGCAAAGCTGTTAAACACGAGCGTGAGGCCAAGTCACTAAACACGGACTTGGCGGGCAGAATCAACACTAAGGGCATCACAAAATCTGAAGCCTTGAAACAGTGCCGCTATGAACTGGAACGCAGAAATTGGACAAAAAAAATAAATCCTGCAGGCTGAAAAGAAAGGTCTTTGCTATTAGATCTCTCCTCTCGGATGGATCTAAAGAACGGGGAGTGCGAGTTCAGAGGGGCAGACTGTACATGCTTACCCTTTACGGCTCCTATAAAACTTGTATGACTTGAAAATCCTCTGTTTCTGTCTTTGGAGAGAAACACAGAGACTGAAGGATGAAAGGATGATGGAGAAATGGAGACAGATGGAAAAGAAAACAAAAGGAGCATCTCTGTTGCTCCTCCCCTATACTGGAAATTAAGAGAAGTTTGTAGACAAACTCCTCTCGGCCTCGTGTCCCACTGAAGCGGCTGTTGTTGAGGCGTGAGTAAACCGGCGTCAGGGGAATATAGCCGTGCGCACATTATCATCTAACACCGTGTGGCCCTTTTGTCGTAGAAACGGCACTAAGTTATCCCACAGGGTGTAATTTGTGTGTAAACATGTGTGCCATTGTCGTCGTCGTCGTCGTCGTCGTCGTCCCCCCCCCCCCTGGATCTGGTTTTGGTCCATTTACCAAGAAAAACAGGGCTGCGCTATAATCCTCTGTGTATGTTTGTGTGCACGTGGGTTATGTTTTTGTGTGTGAATCTTACACAACAGTGTGTGTGTGTGTGTGTGTGTGTGTGTGTGTGTGTGTGTGTGTGTGTGCATCTGCATCTCTGCATGCATCATAATTTGGTGGCGAGCACTAGTGTACGCGTATGTATGTATTTGCGACTATATGCATCAGTAAGTTTATGCAGGATTGAGATGTAGGGACTGCACGTGCGTGTGCGTGCGTGTGCGTTGAGGAGCCGGGGAGTGAGTGACTGCAGCACTCTCAAGTGTTGCCCAGGGAGCTCCTGCGTGTGGTGGCAGTCTTGTTTGTCTTCCGCTGCTGCTCAAACAATGGCTCCCCGCGGGCCCGCTCTCCGCCTAATTGAGAGACTACAGAGAGGGAGAGAGTGAGAGAGGGGAGTGATAGGGCCGCGCTTACACCAGCTCAATTACACACACATCCACTCACACACGCGCACAAGTAAACACCAACACCTGTACACACACACACACACGCAGCCGCGTGAAGAAAGCATTGCAACCTGGTAATAGAGCACACTGTACATGCCCTATTCTGTGTCTCAACACACACACACACACGCACACACACACGTACCAATCACATCTGACGAAGAGGCAGCTGCACTTCCTATATCAGCACTGCAAGGCCTCTCAGCGCAGAGCAAAGGTAAACCAAACAGTCGATACAGCTTTGTCGCTGCCAGAAATGTCTCCGACGCTCTCCTTGAAATGGGACTCTTCACTCTGTACTCAGATCACATGAACGGTCACAAGAACCCGTGACTCACTGCACCAAGTATTTTGTATGTTACAATGTTACGTGGCCGCTTAATGGACTAGAATGAAAAAGACTTCTTGAAAGCTTTGGCCCAATTTCATACTATAAACTAAAACATATATATATATATATATATATATATATATATATATATATATATATATATATATATAGCAGTTTGTGAGTAGGTAGCATGTTCACGTTGGAAAAGGGACAAGATTGAACAAAGAAAATCAGCTTTCTGCTATGAAAGTATTAAATCGTTAAAAGGTCATTGTTGCTTTCTGTTTGTGAAGTCTAACTGGCAGCTGCGTTCCAAAGTCACAGTTTCATTTACGTTCCTTGCCACAAATCCTTCTGCATAAAATGTCCTGCTGGTAGTGAACAATAAAGTCTGTTGACTTTTTTCTGTTTTTTGTATACAAACTACAAAAGCAGCATGACAATTTATATTGAGTACATAACGTTTACATGGTCACGGTTCACAACACTGAATCAGCTACATGTTTGGGTATATTTTATGTTTCGTTCTGAGGCCACACACACACACACACACACACACACACACACACACACACACACACATACACACACACAGAGTATGCAGTGAGCTCTGTGGGCCCATTAGAGTGTATAGTGCAGGGTAATTACCAGGAAAATAGACTGCAGACACAAGTGGATTAGGACTTTCTAACGAGGACAGGCAATACCTCCTGATGGATGACAGCCTTCACACTGTACTGCTGTGCTTATAGGATGTGTGTGCTGGGGGTGGGGGGGGGGGGGGGGGGGGGGGGGGGGCGGTGTACATGTGCATGTTCGTGCGTGATTAAGTTTGAGTGTGCATGGCTGTGTGTATTCTGGTTGGAATGTGTGTGCCATTACTATCAACGCTCCCCACTCCCAGAAGAAAACTGTGAAAATGATGTCCTTGAATTTCACATCCTTATAATCAGGTTTCTTCCTTCCATTCATATATTTATTTTTTGCATCAAAGCCGAGGCATAAAAGACCAGCTCACAGGTGTCAATAGAAATATTTGCCATGCACTTAACGCTCCAAGCCTATTGAAAAAAAAAATAAATAAATTAAAAAAACCTCGCAGGATATTGTTGAACAGGGCGCCTGTGTTCGTCCGGAATCGTTGACACATTCACTTGGTAGCACAATAGAGGCAAAAGCGAGGAGGCATGGAAGTGCCGGGTGCTTGTGTAGTCAATGGGGCCCTTTTACAAGCTATTTAAGGGGATAAAAAGCATGTCCTTTTCAGCGTGACACTGGTGTCAGTGTGTTTCAAAGGCGCTCCAGGGCCATTTAGGAGCGGTGGCAGCGCCGCCCGCTTTGATTAAAGCGCTACAGTGCAGAAAGGAGAGAGAGAGAGAGAGAGAGAGAGAGAGAGAGAGAGAGAGAGAGAGAGAGCCAACACTCTGCTAAGTGAATATGGAAATGACCTCCGCCATCCTCTTTTTTTTTGCTCCCACGCCAACCTCTCAAAACGCACTGAACAGCGTGATATGGATGAGCATGTGATATGGAGAGAGAGAGAGAGAGAGAGAGAGAGGGACAAAGTGTGATGACATGATGGCACCAAGGAGTGGTTGCGACCGGCTCAAGTGTCCCGGTATTGATTAAATAATATGCTTCCAATGACAGCAGCCCCCTGAGAAGACTGAGACTGACCTCTCCTCCTGGTGGAGCTACCAGCATTACACACCAGAGACTCGTATAACTACCACTGAGAATGCATGCAAACATAAATTATCTCTCCTACTCCCCTTTTTTCTCTCCATAAATATCTCCATAAATATTTACTTTGGCGGCAATATATTCACAAGTGGACAGGACAGGCCAGGAACGCGCATTCGACCCCAACCTCTACACCTATGACTTGTTAATAAATTGCCGTGAAAGAAATAGTCCCTGTATCTACCGCTGCAAAAAAAAGCATACCCATACACACCA
Source organism: Anarrhichthys ocellatus (assembly GCF_004355925.1). Classification (NCBI taxonomy): domain Eukaryota; kingdom Metazoa; phylum Chordata; class Actinopteri; order Perciformes; family Anarhichadidae; genus Anarrhichthys; species Anarrhichthys ocellatus. The sequence goes on from NW_022280113.1 coordinate 1,314,320, forward strand.
GCATACTGATACCTCATCCATAACACAGATCACATATTCTAGCATGGCTGTAGCTAGGTGAGCTCATTTGCATGTGTGCTCTGTTACGTGCCATTGGCCCTTAAATGGATGTGTCCCGCCACAGAAGATTCCAGTAATTAACCCAACACAACATGGTTGTCATCCGCTAATTGACCTAATTGTTTGGCTTGTCAGCTCCCGTTCTACGCATTAAGCATTAAATATGCTGGGTGTCATTAATCAAAGGATTATCACGTATCCGGGGAGAGGCAGCGAGATCCTTCTTGTGGCACTGGCACCTCTGTGGCACTCTGTGGCACTCAGCACACTCTCTGTGGCACTTCAGCGGCAAGCGTCAGCTGTGGCAGGCGAGCGGTACTAGTTCGGCACCCGTCAAGAAGCTGCGGAGCTGAGGGGGCGGAGCCACATTTCCTGAGACATTTCCTGAGAACACACATCGTTGTTACAACAGGTCAGCTTCCGTAAATCAGTTTTATGATTTTAGTTGAGTCACCGGAGCCACCCGTTCTCTGTATGCATCCTTAGAGTAATTACGTTGTACTTTTTTGTTTCTCATTCATTTTATTTAAGTATGATTTTGCTGGTTTTGCAACAAATCGGCTAACATAATGAAAATAAATCATCCGTTTCATTATCATTTAAAAGTATATATATAAAAAATTAAAAATTAAAATTAAAACCCATAGTGCCGCGGAGTGCCACAGAGTACCGCGGAGTGCCACAGAGTGCCACAGAGGTGCCAGTGCCACAAGAAGGATCTCGGCCCTGCACTATCCGGGGGAGGGCCAATGCACATGTGTCTCGTCCTTGTTTAGCAGTGTGAGGTGTTACAGAGGGTCTGCAACGTGTTGTGTAACCCCACTTTTCTCTGTGTGTTTTAATCACCATAACGTTTTTTTACAAGCTTTAAGCCTTTAATAGCTTGTGGAACTCCTTGTTTTTTACAGCCCAGCAACACTCCATCAAAGTATCCACAGGTTTTACAGTGTGCCGTCTCTACTGGGCAAAGTGGGCTTCTTTGAAAATTGTGTAAAATTGAATTTTGTTTAGCCCGGGTAAATCACAAATCAAAATCTGTTATTCCCAACACTCTCATCCCATTATTGTAAAGCTCCCCACTCCTAGCCTTAATGTACTCTCTGTGAGTGCCAACATCAGCTTACCAGCCCTGATGCTTTTCTATAGGCCCTGTATGGAGGTGTGTGTGTGTGTGTATGCGTGTGCATGTGTGTGCCTGTAGGTGTGTTTGTATATGTGCGAGCAGGCAGATGGCTCAGGTCGAATTCGCACCTGATTCACGGCTGAGGCTTATGTATTTAGAAGCAGATTGCCTCCAGGTTGCTATAAAAGGTGTTGAGCTGCCACTTTTATTGGATTTTTAAAGTGAGGAGATTACATCCCGTATATGTCTAATGGTTCCCCACACACTGCTTATTCTGTTTTGTCTCTCTCCTCTGGTCAGGTTTCTGTGTCGTCTAGAGCGAAAAGGAGGAGGGGTGTGCTCCCTCATACCCCCATGCATGCGCACACCCAGTGCATTAATAACAATAACAATAAAAAGGTAATCAAATCTTTAAAAACAATATGTACTTAATGTTGGCCCAGGATCCACTGCTAAAAGCCCACCTCATCAAACTGCAAATTAGTCTCGGCCGTAACTTTATTACGGCGTGGCCCGGAGACGGGCAGCCATAAATAATTCAACTGCACCGTCTCTAGAAGCGGGGAGATTTAATTCTACTGAAGGGAAAGTGTGTGTGTGTGTGTGTGTGTGTGTGTGTGTGTGTATGTGTGAATATGTGTGGGCTTGCTTAGATGCATGCATGCCTGCAAGGTTTTGTTTGAGCTGGTGTGTGTATGTATTTGTGAAATTAGACAACCCCTCCTCCGTGCAAACACACACACACACACCCACACACACACACACACACACACACACACACACACACACACCGCCAACACCACCCTCCTCTTTCCCTCTGTTCTCCCATTGGCAGGCGGCTGGCTTTAGCCTCCCATTGCAGAATATTCCCCACCAGGTAGCACCATGGCAACGTGCTCAGCCTCATCCATCAGCCAGCCAGTGCCCCAACCCTCTCAGCTACAACCACGAGAGAGAGACACACGCACACACACACACACACACACACACACACACACACACACACACACAC
>NW_022280113.1:1316524-1319280 GCF_004355925.1 Anarrhichthys ocellatus
ACACACACACACACACACACACACACACACACACACACACACACACAGGGAGAGATGGAGAAGTAAATGGGTGGAGAAAGAAAGAAACAGGAGAAGAGACAGTCGAAAACAATAGACGGTGTGATAATAGTTGAGAATCAGACTAGCAGAGGGTCAATCGTGTCCAATATTCTTATTGTCTATCCTATTGTGATAACGTTTTACTCGGTAAGTTATTTCTGAAATCTTCAAATGTGGTAACAATGCTAAAACAAAGTTAGGCATTCAAAAGTTTTTTAAATGAATCCGCAGTGAAGCCAGACATGGAAGAGAAAACAAAGACGAATGGTGAACATCTTGCCCTAACAATGAGGTGCTGAGGTGCTGCCCAAAAAAAATTGTATCCATGAATATTGTGGTGTAACTTCAACCTAACGTGCAACAGTTGATGTGCAATGCTGTCAATGAACATTGTGCTTGCATTCCCTTTTTGTTTTACCTCCAAGTCAGGACCATAGCATGGAACCCACGCCGGCGTCCTCAATCATAACGTAGTTGTGGTCTGGGGTCGCGGCATCTGTGCACTGTTCCATGTTGATGATTGTCTCGTCAGTCCGTGAAACACCCGACCCGATCACTTCTTCTTCATCTCCTTCAAAAACACATTGCTAATCAGACAATCAACACATTTATAAAGGCAAAGGGGAACACGGAAGCAAGTAGAAAACAACACTGCTGCACCATGGCGAAATACAGTCATTGTAAAAGTTTTAACAAAAAATCAGTCACGGCTGTGCCTGTTGAAGCGCCCTAAACTTGCATTCTTTCTAATGGCCATCAGGGGGCGACTCCTCTGGTTGGAAAAAGAAGTCTGATTGTATAGAAGTAGGTGAGAAAGTGCCTCAGTAAACATGAGTTTATGGTTTCAATCGCAAGTTTCAAATCTTTTTCAATACAGCATGATGTTCATTTAGTAAATTATGGTCAATTTAGAGTAAAATAGACCATAAAGAAGGGTGCGCTTTAGGGCGTGGCTACCTTGTGATTGACAGGTCGCTACCATGAGGTTGTCTGATCTCGGAGTTGTCCCTGTTTTCATCTTACAGCTTTAACCCTTTCAGTGTGTTTTCAGTTCAAATGTAATTGTTACATTTTTGTCTTATTCAGTGTTCAGCTGTAGTAAGCCACCCTCTCATGTCTCTTTAAAAAAAACAATATATATATATATATAAATAAATAACCAAGATGGTGACAGCCAAATGTCGAACTCGAGGCTTCAAAACCGTGGTCCACAGACCAGTGGGTGATGTCCCGGTGACTTCGTCCACTTCTTACATACAGTCGGGTATGAACACACCAATTGTTGACAGTGCACACACACTGACAGATGAGATGGTTCGCAGGTAGCCGCACAAACCATGCCGTGAGCTGAAAGGGAGGTCTGACTTTGCTGATGCAGTGTAATGTTGCTGCCTTTACGCTTCTCAACTTTGGTGAGCACATGTTCTTCTAACATGATTGCCAAAACTACAAAAATATAGCCAAGTTGTAACAAACGGAATTCTCCTTCAATTAACTCATTGAAGGAGTTTTTTTTTCGAGCCATGCGATCCTTAAGTGCCAGAAAACAATAACATGAAATCATCTTGTCACAACTTGCGGAGTTTTCCCATCTGACAGCACACACACCTCCTTTACCTAAACTCCTCACTACCTGTTTCTCATGGTGTCCGAAAACTATGGACTTGCCAAGTCACCGAGCAGACAGCCGTGGTGTGAACCGATGCCTCGGGACAGATGGGAGCTGCCTGCTGCCCATGGAAATGTCATTACTCCACCTGCGCCATATGTCTTCATTGACACAGCTCAGATAGGCATTGGGGAAAATGCCCTCAGTTTGATGGGAATGCTCAAGTCTCCCCAGAATTGTGAGAGTGTGTGTGTGTGTGTGTGTGTGTGTGTGTGTGTGTGTGTGTGTGTTTGTGTGTGTGTGAGCTAGCAATTGTTTGCATGGTTTAGTGACACATCACCCGAACGTGGTGATGTGTGGGGCCGTATAGCAGTGTTGCACATTACCAGGCTCCTGTATTCTCTGACATCTGCACCTTGTTTACTGAGTTAGAGAGAGGGACCCTCTGGGTGGGGGTGATGGGTGATGGGGGGGAAAGAGGGGTGCAAGGGGAGCCCCGGGTCTCACTTGTAATTGAACAAATGAGAAAATGTGGACGGGAAAAGTGAAAATAGTCATAGAGGGACAAAGGGTGTTGGGGAGAAATATGAAATGTTTTTTCCATTGTGAGTATGTGTGTGTGTGTGTGTGTGTGTGTGTGTGTGTGTGTGTGTGAGTGTGTGTGTGTGTGTGTGTGTGTGTGTGTGTGCTGCTCGCCTCGCTGGAGCAGAGGTTGTGGGTGCCTTGATATGGCTGGATGGGAAGTGACAGCAGTGGCCGCATTGAGGGGAATGCAGGACGTTCAGAGATGCGTGTAAGTACGTATGTGTGTGTGTACGTAATGTATGTGTGCACTGCGTGCATGTGACACTTGAGGGATGTAACACCAAGGCAATATCAGTGGCAATATTGGTAGCCTAAGTAGGGGCTTGGGTTGAGCAGGACCTTGGGGAGTTTGCTTCTCTCTGTTTGTGTGTGTGTGTGTGTGTGTGTGTGTAACACCTCGGTGGCCGCAATCAGTTCCGCCAAGCTGACATTCCACCAGGACCTGCCTCGCCTTTCTTCACCCCCCCCCCCCCCCCCCCCCCCCCCCCCCCCCCCCCCCCCC
>NW_022280113.1:1319380-1321032 GCF_004355925.1 Anarrhichthys ocellatus
TAACACCTCGGTGGCCGCAATCAGTTCCGCCAAGCTGACACCCCCCCCCGCCCCCCCCCCCCTTTTTCCCCCCCCCCCCCCCCCCACTCCCACGCCCTCCTCCTCCGCCGCCACCACAGCCCCCTCCCCGTGGCTCGCTGAGCCTCGGCTTGGATGCAGCGGCGTGAGCGATAAGGCCAATATTACTCGGGGATAAAAGTGGAATTAGCTACCTGCAGTGGAAAACGGGCACCGCGAGCCGTGATGGAGAGCCAGGGGGTTTTAGGTGGGTTGGGGGAACAGGGTGTGGGAAAGTGTGTGTTGGGGGGGGGGGGGGGGGGGTTCTGATAATATTGGATAGCTGTGAGAAAAATGGCTTCATAACGTCCCTTCATCTTGTAGGCTCTCAGATACTGACCCTCTCTGTTTTGTGTTTTGGCTTCTTTTTTTTTACCTTTCACACTCTCAAACAATATTAAGAGAATTAAAAAAAAACAGCGTTGAAGTTACAGATTGCACTCAACTGAATTTTCTCCCGTGTGTCAAGCATCTAGGGGAACAATGGTGCCCGACACAAAAGCGTTAATACCTCTATCTGGATTCAGTGTTCGGTTTGTCCCTTCTGGGCTACTATAGAAACATGGCTGCTAGCTCCGTGAAGACAACCCGCTCCGTATGTCGATATAAACGGCTCATTCGGTGATGAAAACACAATGATTCTTATTTTCAGGTGATTATACACGAAAGAAAACATACTTATTATTTGATATTCTATTTCTGTCAATAGATCCCCTAAATGCTCCACACTGTTTCCCTAACCACAATGTTTTCCTAACACTGACATATAACAATTTTACTATTACCGACAAATATGAAACAAAAAAACAAAGCCTCAAGTTGTAATAACTTGGAATTATTCTTTAGCTGAGAAGAAGAATGATAAGGAGAAATTGGAACACGAAGGAGAGGAAGAAAAGGCTTTGTACTTGTGAAACAAGCCGGGCTGCTGGAATCCAAAGACGACAGCCTGAGGGTCTTTTTTGTGGCTCAGCAGCAAAATTCCCCAGAGATGGACTTGTCCTCACTTATTGGACATACTTAAACATGTCGCTGAATTCAGGCTCAGTTTGAGACAGTGTAGCCACGGCTCCCCCCTAAAACACATAGAACGCATCAACACACCCACACACTTCAGTGAAACCCCATCTGTGCCATTTTGCTGTTGCCCTCATTCAGGTGTAAGCAGCTCATTTCCTAACACGACCCGTTGCCTGAGGGAAGGGAGGTTGGAGGTGTGATGTGGCCTATCATTGTACTGATAAGGGTAAATACAGTATAAAGGAAGGGAGCTGAAATATTGATGAGGGCCCGACATGGAGCCTGCAGCTCCGTAGCCCGGCTACTATATGAGGTGCTTTATCATTCCCGGCAGTAAATGAGCAGAAGGAGGGAGAGAGAGAGAGCAGGCCCTCAGGGCAGCTTGCCAGAGCCAGCAGCCAGCCTCCTGCTCCAACCATGGACCTCCCTCAATGCCTCACAGACTGAAACAGAGAATTGTGGGGAATCTACTTTCCGATCTCGCATTAATTGGACCTCATTTATCCTTCTAGTGCTCCTAAGTCCATCTCCACCGGGACCCATTGCAGCATTACGTCTGGATTGCCCCCCCCCCC
>NW_022280113.1:1321132-1328394 GCF_004355925.1 Anarrhichthys ocellatus
GCCCCTCCTCCCCCCCCCCCCCCCCCCCCCCCCCCCCTCCCGCCGCGCCCCCCCCCCCCCCCCCCCCCACCTTCTCTACGTGACGACTGTCAAATATGTGGGATCAATCTGATCAAATTTATCCAGTGAGTGGAACCAGGCGAAGTTGCGATTTCCACATCATTTCCCAAAAATATGTGGCAGCCAAAGGGGATTAATTCATTTTGTGCAAAAACAAAGAAGCTGCCTGTGCTGAAACTGCTGGAGGCAGGACTGTCTATGAAACAAAAATTGTCACTCAGACAGATTTTGTTACATTTCATTTTATGGAAATGAGATTTCATTTTCGCAGTTCCCCCAGTATCCCGTGGCTGTTGGCTCAGTCTGATGCTGAGATGGCCCCCAGACTCTTCAAATTGTAATTTTGCACTTTTACCAACATCAAACATACTTTGACATCAGGACACGGCTCTCTCTCTCTCCTAACACTCCCTTCTCATTCTTGCTCTATGACACTTTCAACATTGCTCTCATTTGCATATTTAGCGTAATCCCTCCCTGTGGAGCTGCCCATGATAACGGCCATGTTGTGAAATGAGCGGCTGTGCCAAGGAGCCATGTGGGCACGGGGGCATGGTGGCTTGCCAGTTGGCGGGCGAAGAGGCTGCCTGGGTCGATGACTGTAATCAAATAAGTCAGCCGTTGTGTTAGAGGGTAGGAGAGAAGAAGAAGAAAAGGAGGTAAGGAGAGATTGAGTGATAGAGAAAGTTAGCAAGTGTGAGATTGGGATGGTTTTGATAGGGTAACTGGTGGGTTGGAGGGTTTTTGGATTAAATGGGGGGCGGAGACTAGAACCCTGTGTCACTCCGCTACGCACTCCCATTCAAATCGGTTAATTAGTACAACGCTACATTGAGGGGAGATTGACGAGTGCGTTGCCATGAGACGACTTGGCTGCTAATTAAGACGAGCTCTGGGAGGGCGGGGGATGACTCTGTGAGTGTGAGTGAACGCACTCTCGCATGAGTAACCTTTTGCATAAATTGGCGTGCATTTTTTTTTTTTGTGCTTGTGTACTCCGTGTTGTGTACTCGTGAGCGCATGTGTGTTTTCAGGGAGTGCAGGGGGTTAACAGAGGAGAGGAGGGGCTGATGGGAGTTGTTGTAATCTGCGGGGGTCCCCGTCCCCCCCCCCCGTGAAACAAGCGTGGAAGGTTGAGAGGGAAAATCTGTTATTTTGCGTAATTGCCTCATAATTGTGTCTCTGACTGTTAGTGATTGCTTTGTTTATTAGAGGGAGAGGGGTAAATGAACTCCCGGTGGTTTGACTCATACCGTCTCTGCTATTCCTGGTGTCTGTATTTGTCATTAGACGTGTGCGCCTCGTGCTCCTGTTCGTTAACGTGCAGCAGACGGCTGGTGTATTAGGGAAGCGGTGAGAATGTAACCTCAGTCGGCTTGACAGTGTGTGGCAAAGTAGAGGACATTTGTGGCTCTGGTGTGCTGTCATTGCCTCATAACAATTCAGTTCAGGTACGCCTCCAGTTATTGCCTGAACCGAAAATACAAGCACGGTTGTGCAGCAGGTGTTCAGTCCGATTTTGTGTTGGATCGCCTACTTGATCAGTATCCTCTCGAGGTAAACAAAATATACTCACTGAATATAGTCCAGTGGACTGCAAACGCAGCTGTAATCTATACAATTCAACTCCACAAAAAATACCATTTCAGTGGAATGGTCCTCTGGTTGATAAAAGAAGTCAGATTGTATCGAAGTCCATAAGAAAATGATCCTACTTTTAATTTGATTAATAACCTCAGTAAAGAGTTTATGGTCTGAATCACTAGTTTCAGGTCTTACGGCATGATGCTCATTTAGTAAGTTGTTGTCCCATTTAGAGTCAAATAGACCATAAAGCAGGGTATGCTTTAGGGCGGGGCTACCTTGTGATTGACAGGTCACTACCATTACCAGAGCCGTAAATGGTGCCTCTACGTCACTCTACCGCAGTCCAAATATGGTCACATCAGTTCACTGGTTACAAAAAAAACTAAATAGCAAAGGCCAAAACGCCAAAATCGAGGCTTCAGAACCGCAGTCCACAAACCAATGGGTGACGTCACGATCATTACATCAACTCTTTATATACATCTATGGATAATACATGGTATTTACCTCAATAGTTTCTTCATTTTCTCTGCCCACAGTGTTTTTCAAATATGTCGATTTTTTTTTTTCTTGACAGAAGGGCAAGACCTTCCATATTCCCAGCCTTTGTATAAGAAATGACTCATTTTTTCTGAGCAGCATTGAATTGTGGGACATCGTAAATGCGTAGCATAAAATTGGATTGCTGAAAAAAAAAAAAAAAGTCTCAGGACCGAGATCTGTCCTTGTTCAAGGCATTTCACCGGCTGAAACGATCATGTGCTTCAGCAATTTGCCCCCTGATGGACCCACTGTAATGCTTCTGTTGCGCTCATAGTCAGTAACTACAACAATGGAGCCCCATTTGGTTGCTCAGGCAATTGAACAAAGCACCTCACGTGTAGATGTGGATTTTCAGTATATGGGCGGCTTACCTGTGAACGAGCCGTGGTGTCATTGCCACATTATCTGTTACAGTGTGCGTGCAGAGCTCTCAAAGGCTCATTAGAGAGAGGAATTCACCATGACACACAACGGGCTGTTGCTTCAACATGTGGCATAGTGAGGGGCCCACAAAGCAGTATTCTTTTCTGTTATTTTTACTGTTAAGTAAACTCTTAAATCATCTTCTTTTCCAGTTCTTCCCCTGTAAAATGCCATTCAGTATATTGCAAGAACAGCTCACATAATTTAGTCTTAAATTATTGAATCCGCATGTAAGGCTTTTGCTTTTGCTTCACTCTCCATCTCGCTCTCTCCCTTTTTCTGTTACTTTCACACATTCTGTTATAGGCTCTAAGTGAAAATACCAAATGACCTTCAGCTGTCTCTCTCCCACTCGCCGCTTCTCCTCTTTCTGTTGTCTTCTAAAAATAGAGCCCCCCCAATCATCAGAGGAGTGCTACGACTGGCCCTGTGGGCACAAGATTCGGCAAGAGGGTGTCAGAGATGAGCCTAATTAACTCATTGAGAGGGAGAGCGTAAGGAAGAGGAGAGGAGGAAGAAGAGAAGGAAGAGAGGGACAGAGGAGGTGTGGGTAATAATGACAGAGAGGTGAGGGAGGGTGAAAGATGGAGTGGTGCAAAAGAGGAAGACGGGGAGGAAGAGGAGGAGATAATGAGAGGGAGGGGGTCAGAGACGGAGAGAGGAGAGGCGAGGGGGGGCAAGAGTCTCTGGGGTGAGGATATCGGAGTGAACAAGGCAGGGGGAGAGTGATGGAGAGGAGCACTAATTAGACATAGGACCAAAGCCCCCTTCTCACTTTACATGGCGGTAGAGGGGGAACGGAAGGATGGAGGAATGGAGATGGATGGCTCGGGCGGCTGCAGCACCGAGATATGAAAAGGAAATATGTAATCTTCAATATAGAGAGAGCGAGCCGAGTGACGGCAATCTAGCCAACTCAATTAACCCACATCCATAAAACAAACTGCTCTGTCAGACACTCATAGGCAAATGAACAGGCTGCTTCCTGGAGGGAGGTGGAGGAGAGATAACGGCAAAAGATGGAAGCACCCCGTAGGCACTGCCGCTACACCTCTCCTAGCACTTATCTGGTGGCCATTCAAGGTGCTCAAATAAAAACCAAACATGTTTTATCCATTCTTGCCTGCTTCTTCGCTCAGCGTGTTCATGTTTTTCTACACATATTATCTCTGTCTTTGTCATCTCATTTATTCCCCCTGTGTACCTTCTTTAAGATAAACAGCCACGGTGAATAACATATTAAGTCTTTTTATGTTTTCTCTTTCAGTGCAGTGTTGTATTCTGGTAATACTTGAATAAAAAGTTGCTCCTTATTTACATATTCCGCCAACTACTTTCATTGTTGTAATTGTAAAAATTGACAGTTTGTCATGTTTATATACCTCTTTTGCTATTTATTTTACATTCTGAATATATGCCCATTGTCAATTAGCTGTCACAATTCAATTTCCTTAGTGGTATTGCATGTTTTATTCAATTTACTACAAATACAGAAAAATACATCACAAATTAAAGTACCATTTCATGGTTTCCATTCATTCCCATCTAAAATATATCAGCACGCTAATGTTTTTCTTAGTTACATTATTGTAGCGATGTAATGCAGTCGAGACTTTTGAAATGAATGTATGCTCAAACTGCAGTACCACTCAATAATAATGTAACGTTGATATGAGTTATTGCAGACTGGATGTTGACGCTAATGGAAGTCAATGGCTTTCTTCAAATGCAGAAAAAACACATTAAAGAATCTAATGCATTTGACCGGAATGTCACCGATGTTTGATCCCAGGACCTGCAGGGTAAATCTGGGTGGGGGAAGTGAAAGAGCATCGCTCGCCCCTTACCCCCTTACCCTATTACCGCCATTAGCCCTTGAGCAAGGCCCCAAAACCACCAACAGAGGAGCTGCTCAGTGGCCAACAGATCAGACTGTGGTTATACCGGGCAGCTTGCAGGGAGTGTTTAACTATGGGAATAAAGAGTGATAAAGAATCCAAATATGCCAGTATGGTCCTTCAAGTTGCATAGAGTTTACTCTCATCTTGGATTTCTAGTCCTGCCTCATTTCCACTAGATGGTTCATCTGGACTGGTCCCTACACGACTCACTTTTGGTACTTTTGGTAAGTGCTTAGCTCAATTTTTTTCTTCTGCAGAGAGTACCCCTGTCAGATTAGTTGGGTTTTGTAGCTGATCATCATGGCGACGCTTCGTGAAACCGCTGTGATGTCGTCTTCGACGCTACACAGTGTGCGTTGCTCGCTTCACCCGGCTCTCGATGGATCCATCTGCGAACAAAAAAAATCTGGGCCGAGTGAATAAAAACATTGCGACCACTATTGACGCTAGCTTGGCTTTTTTCATAAGATGGCGGATTTGTGCGGGATGTCCCGAGCTGCACAAGTGACGATTCTCTGACCAGTCAGTGGCCTAACTTCTAGTATCGGCTCAGCTCGACTGAGGCGGTACCAAAGACTCCCCGGTACTATCCACAACTTTTGCCAGTGGAAAAGCAAAAAACAACGGTTCCAGACGAGTTGATCCCTGCCATACCATGCAGTGGAAAAGATCACATTAGTTTGGATAGTTAGTTATGTCCCCGTACTAACCCTGCCTGCCCTGATGTCTTGCGATCAGTGGCCCTTGATGAGTGTCCTGGCCCAGGCTGACTCTAATTACCCAACAGGAGGAACAAGTAGGCTAATTAACACGTTAAGGAGCAGCAGCCAGCCAACAAGGGCCTATAGCACTGCCAAGTGTGGGTCTGACAACTTCATCCCCGATCTGTCACCAGGCACACACACGCAGACATGTACCTTTGTGTGTGTGGCGCACAGCATACGCACAGAGGAGGTGAACAGAGATGTTGATGGAGTGCGATGAAGTTAAGTGCCTTTTGTTCGTCAGACTGGTGGTACCCCCTCGATGCCCCTGAGCAGAGGGGGCCCTGCCAAGGCAGCGCCATACATCACAATTGGCATCAGCCAGGTTGCATGGCTCTCCGTGCCAGGCCCAGCCTGTGCCGTGCTGTGCTGTGCTAAGCTGAGGAGAGGCAGATCATTTCTTGAAAGTGTTTTTGTGTGTTAGGATTTTGAGGGGATTTTTATTTTCTGGAATATTATATATATATATATGATGAAACACCAAAGTTGAAACTGGCATTATAGTTGAGAAGTAAAGAGTCAGTAGAGATGTCAGTGCCATTCTGCATTCACCGAGTTAAGTAAGTGTTTATCTTTTCCTCCCTGCCAGGTTCAGCCAGATGGACGCTGCTGCTCACCACAGAACCTGAATGCACAGAAAAGACGATTGAATTAAAATCACCTGGCTGGCGAACATATTGTTGATGGAGATGACAAATGTTATCATGCAAAAATTTAAGAAGTCGAACAAGTGGAGGTGGAAGAAGTTAAAAGCTGAAGGGCTTGGATTTCTCCCATGACCATCGGTCCTGGGTGCAGGGACCTGTTGGTGGGGCTGGATGTGGACCAGGATGTTTTTTTTTTTATCAAAGTTAGCAAACGTTGACATGCAGCATTCCAATATTAGCAATAGCTGCATCCTCCTACTGACCAAAACAAAAGGTCACTGCAGTGGTGGTGAGAGAGTATTTTCACCATCATCCGTCCTTCTACAAGCTCAGATCGTCCTGCCAGCTGTGCCAGCTGTGTAATGCCGCGGCCCACACGGTTTAACCAGCAGCAGCTAATTGCACACACTGGTAGCTGGCACCGATACAAACCGCTCACCATTACTGTCACACTGCTGGTGTACCATTACATAGAGACGAACACGTCTAGACATGTAAATCGGAACAAACACAAACACTGCATTGATACCAAACATTCACTCTGCTGCACAACAAGGTTGACACCAGTCTGGACTGGAATTCAGACAGGTGTCAAGGTTCATGTAGGTAGTCTGATCAGGATATAACGGCAATGAAGGATAATGGGCAACTTTTTGGTGCATTGCCCATACCTCATTTAGCATTCTGGGAGAGGCAGCTGGGATAACATAATGGGGTGTATGAGCGGTTTTGAAATAGCCCGTCTCCATCGCTTCATGTTGCCTGTGTGCCCTTGCCTGCTGGAAAGAGGGTGAGTACTGGATGGATGTATTTGGGTTTACACAATGCTTTTTTTATTGTTTTCACCCATTCTCATGTCTGAGTCCAGGGTGCTGCTCTCGTTCTGTTGTCAAGACAACTGCACACAGCGGCTCTGCCGTCCATTTGTCCGTCTGCCTGTGCCTGTCTGACTACTTTTCATGTGGCCGGTATTTTTCACATATCCGAGTACTTTGCAGACCGGGAGCGATATGTGGTTGCAGTTTGGCGTGACGGATCGCGGCGAGGCTGTGTCTGACTGATAAACTGGTCAATTTTGGAGGCTTATGCTGACGCTTACATAAATAGAAAATTTCTCATTTTCTCCCCAAGTTGCGAATGTAAACTCAAAGAACATTTCCTTTTTTTTTTTTTTGCATGACCCTGTTGTTGCCCAATCAGCGTCTCATTGTGTCTGTGCCTGGAGTCTGCCGTATCACACTGTCTCAGCAAACAGCACGCTCTCCCCAGCGGCTCTGCTATGCTTCATATCCAATTGGTTTGATTTCCTCTCTGAAGGAATACAAGCCTCAACCCCC
>NW_022280113.1:1328494-1330313 GCF_004355925.1 Anarrhichthys ocellatus
AACCACCCAACCACCCTCCTGCCTTCTGAAGTGTGGCGGATAGTCTTTTCACACAGTGTAGACCCAGCATTCCTCTCATTCATCAGCGTGTGTATTTGCATTTTCAATTAATTGCCGGCGTCACGCGCCTCGACTCCGAAAGCAGCCCCAGCTTTGTTTGCGACCCTTAATTGCAATCATTACGCAACGCAAGCATCCCGCCTTTGAGTGTTCAATTGTACACTGGGTTTAATTATGGGAACGGAGTTAAAAGCATTACTCAACAGTCTAATAGACCAGATACTGGAGCCGTTTTCTCTGAAACGCAATGAAATGATGGTCGAATGCTGAACTGGTAATTGCTCACGGTCGTGGTTGCTGATTTGCATAGCGGCATCGTTTCAAAGAGGATGTTTGAAAACAAAGGCGCCGATGCAGTTCGCAGGGATACTCCAACATTTTGGCAAATTAGCTTATTATGCATCACTGAGAGTGAGACGAGAATCATAATCAATTTCATCACTATCAGTACAGAAGGCAGGCGAGCTGTTTCCCTCCGCTTCTCGTCTTCGTGCTAAGCTAGGCTAAACACGTTCCATATTGAACACACAAAGATTTAATTAATATTGTTACGGGCTAATCGAATTTTGCAGAGTTAGGTGCTAAATGTTGGGAGTATTGCTTTCAACGCATTGTGGTTCTCATCTCCATGAAGACGCACATACTTGCAGACAGCCTTATTTATTCATATGCATGCGGACACACACTCACTCACTAATAGATGTCACTTCCTGCGTGTGAGCGGTTAGGAACAAAGAGGCGACGTGAAAATGTTTAAAAAAAGCAATTATTCTGCGCAGGGCTCTGTACCTGGGGTTAGAGCCTTGCATCTGGAGTAAATAAGTCACTGGGAGAGTGTGTGCTCACGTCGCAGAGCTAAGGAAGCCGCACGTGCATGCGCATGCAAACATACACACACTTATGCGCATACTCCCAGGAGCAGGCATTGACACACACATTCAATTTGGCATCTTGCTACAAATGCAGTACACACATACACACACCCACACACTCCCCATCCTGTCACACAGATAGCCGCTGCGCTCCAGTGATGAAGCTCTGTGTGTTGCATTCACGCTCGGCCACTGAGCCAATAACACAAAGGCTGCAGCAGAGAACCCCCCCTCTGCTCTACAGCTCCCTTTTTCTCCTACCCTCTACTCTTTAATTCTCTTCTCTTTTTTCTCACTTTACTCCCACCTTTCCGAGCCCCGATAAGGAATTGTCCTGTCGGTGCCATGAAAGAAGCAAGGACAATTTGACTTGAAAGAGAGAGGGAGAGGGAGAGGGAGATAGAACGAGTGCGTTTGAGAGAAAGAAGGACGGGGAGAAGAGGGAGCAATTGTGTACTTGTCAGCGTACGACCAGAGACTCTGATATAAATCTTAATATCCTATTTAAGGCCTTTCTTCATCACGGGCCCTGATTTATTAGCAGGGCTTCCCCTTTCAATTATTCAGAATAAACTATGAGCTCGCAGTCATGGCCCGGCAGGGCAAATTAAAGCAAACAACAGACTGAGCGGGCATCGGTGGAGGGGAGGAGAGTGTACAGGGTTGTCATGGGCGGGGTGGGGGTTGGTCGTACTCACACATGCAATCATACCCCTCTCTTACTCTTCCTTTCCTCACCTCTCTCCATCTCTGTCAACGGCTCTGTGACAGGTGGGGCCAGCTAGTGTAAACGGCCGAGCTCCACAAGAGCCAGGGGTTTTTAACCGACAGAGAGATGTGTGAGTGTGAGTGTGTGTGTGGACGGGGGGGGGGGGGGGGGGGGGGGG
>NW_022280113.1:1330413-1345377 GCF_004355925.1 Anarrhichthys ocellatus
GGGGGGGGGGGGGGGGGGGGGGGGGGGGGGTAAAAGCTGGATAAATTTGTTTAGGGATCTCCAGTGTATTAGTTGTGAGTAAGTCTGAGAAATCTGAAATCTGCTCAATTAGTTCTGTGTGTGCATTGCTGAGGAGGGTGTGTGTGTGTGTGTGTGTGTGTGTGCATGTGTGCGTGTGTGAGCGGGAGAGAGTGAGGCGTTTCGACTGATGTGTGTGAAGATAATTGTTGTTGTTCTATGCTAAAGGCTATATTGTATTTGGTTACTGTGCATGTCTGCGTGCCCTAAATGTAGACTTAATTATGCACAAAGTTCAGTATGTGTTTGCATTTGGGAATGAGGGAAAGAGCGCGGTTTATTACATCATGCAGAACAGCACCCCGTCGTCGTTATTGACATTGTCATTACTATGCTATTGAACGATTATTGCATCGTATTCATTGATGCATTTACATGTAAGCAAAACTTGAATGTTGTAGCTGGTTTTTATACTTTTTGGGGAGTTTAATCTATACACCATCTATAATACCATATCAGTTTTTTATAACTGATTGTTTTTGTGTGTGTGTAAAAATCAAATTTTGAAGAGTAATTATTGCTGTGGGCAAAAAAAGTAGAGGAGCAAAAAGTATGATATTTGCCTCTGAAATGAAGTAGAAGTATAAAGCAGCGGAGAATCTAAACATTCAAGTAAAGTACAAGTATTTCAAGATCGCAGTTGAAAAATACCTCAGTAAATGTACTTAGTTAACTGGTCACCCCTCTTATCTAACAGTTAATGAAGCTTACCTTAATGTCACCTTTTATTTTGGCGCTCCGAGGAAGTCTACTCGTCCTCACGTCCAAGAAAATACCCATGCGACACACTTTTCAAAGCCAATCGATATACAGCCGGGCATTTCCTCTGGGGAGGCCTGCCTTTGTGTGTTTGTGTGCTGCGAGCAAATGCACAGTCAGCGCATGGGGAGGGTCGGTATGGGGAATAAATGACGGGCAATGAAATAGAACAACAGAGGGAGCAGGAGGAGACGGAGGGAGCAGGAGACAAGGGCAGAAGGTTTAAATGATACACACATTGAAATCTGAAGGGTCGAGAGTGGAAGCACGGAAACCAGAGACTTCTGGATGGAGGGACGAGGGATAGAGTGATGTAAAGTGACACCAGGCTTCTCGTGAGACGACCAGCAACCAGCAGACGAGGGGAGGTCACTGAATACATTCTAATATGGATCGGGGGAAATGCCTGCTCCATTTTTCATTTCAAATATTTGGAAAACCTCTTATCATATTCCTAATACAACTCTTACAGGATCAATCGTCTTTCTGTCCTTCTGGGACAGTTGTGATTGCATCAGCCGTGATTTCCCTGCGGGCGAGATGCAGCACAGACTTCACCTGCCGGTCAATCAGCCGCGAGCTAACTGATCACCATCCAATGGCGAAAAGGCCGACTTTGTCACCCTTGACCTTGGCCTCTGATCAATAGCAGGGACTGCCTGCAATAAAACAAGGGCTCTCCAGGGAGGACTCAAATAAACCACCAGCATCCCGAATGGCCAGGCCATCTGTCAATCAACTGGTTTTGCCCCTGTTCAGCGTTCTTTATTTACAGCCTTGTTTGTTTTTATGAGCAGTGACAGAGAGGGGATTTGAACAGAGCGTAACAATTATGTGACAGGAATAAACCCAGACATGGTGATTTCCCCCCTGCTGTTTGGAGTAATTCATAATTTTTACAAGTTAAACAGCAGTTAAGACAAGCGTATCAGCTGACCCAGTTCATCTAGGCCTGGCAGTTGAATACCTTTTAGTTTTATGTTTGGATTGTTTGTGATTTTACTCATGGTTGAACTGTCATTTGCATAGACAAGGGTGAGGACACAATAAGGTCAGATGTCCAGAAGGGGATGCCTTCATATACATATTTATAAATCCAGCAATTTACATGTTGAAATTGGAATCAACATGTTTATAATAATGTTAGTACAACCCAAATATGAAGAAGAAATATCAAATGTCAGCAAAACATTTTCTTTTCTTATCCATATCCTGTTATTTGCAGTAAACATCGATCACATTTTTAACCCCAAAAGAGTACGTGAAAGTAGTATAGTCTTCCTCAATCTATAGGTTAGAGCCGCCTGTATGTTGTCTTTGAGGCAAAACCCATAGTGACGTAGTATTAACAGTGAGAAAGACTACTCATGGTGCTTGAGAGGGGGGCTGGATGGGTCAGACAAACACAGGACTTTCAATCAGGAGACCAGTGTGTTCGGGTCCCAAAGTTTTGTTTCGTTATTGTGAAGTTACGTTAGTGACAGTTTTTTTGTAAGCTTAACTAAGTGGTTTTGTCGCCTAAACCTAAGTTTACGTATCTATTTTAAGCCCAACCATGAGGTTTTACTAAACCTAACTATGTGGTTTCCTCACCTAAATCGAACGTTCGTTGTGTTGCATAAACCTCATGTTGAATTGTTTGAATTGTTTGAATTGTGTGGTGGCGGCACATCATTTCACACATTACTCAATGAGGTGTATTTCTGTATTTTCCAAGTTTAATTGCTGTGAGCGCACAGAGATGTTACAACATTTTTATCAACTTAGATTAGATTTTGGCTCTTAAACAATATGATGCGCCTGTTTACAGAGATTGAATTGAGCAAATCAAGCTACAAATGGAAAAAAATGGGGGTTAAAGTATGCTTTTAGAAGTGGAAACCACACCCTCGTGTACAGTTGACAGACCCATGAGTGATTCTGGGTTTATATGGAATTGTGTTTGGGGATGCTTTAACTGACAGAAACAGTAGGCTTGGATCACAATGGCAAATCACATCAGACTATGTGTCCCGCATGCTCCCTGCTCCTATCAAATTACTGTTTCTAGGCAGTTTTATTTTCACACAACCGCTCTCTCTGTTCCCTCTCGCCCTCTTTTTTTTTTTTTTTACCAAAGAAGCAGTTCATCTCTTCTGGTTTCCTTCTCTTCTCCTGATCAAACCTGGGGCCCAACCTTCCATCCTATCCTTCCCGTTCTCTCTCTTCGACTATCTCTCCGTTCATCTTTCTTTTATCTCCGTCTCATCGAGGTCTCCGGTGGGAACAGAAGGGGTGACAGGCGTGTGTCTGCCTGGCCCTGCTGTCTGCCTTTCTAATGAGCCTGAAACACAGGGGGTCAGCCTATTATGGAGATGAGGAGATCCAGGCAGGCCAAAAGGTGACGGACCTCGCTAATAGGGGGCCCTCTCCTTTCCTCCACCCCTCCCTCCTACCTCTCCTCTCCTTTCCTAGTTACTCCTCTCCTCTCCTACGTCTAGTCTGTCCTGCAAGGTCTAATGAAAAGGGCTCATATGCTAAACAGGAGCTGTGGCCTCCTGCTCATCCTTCCTTCCCTTTTTCCCCTTTATCTTTTCATCCTGAAGGTTGTTTGAAGTTTCTCGCCGCTCAATCATCTCTCTCGGCCCAGGGCCACCTCTGTTTGTCTGCTCAGCCTCAGTGGGGTCTCTTTGTAGCCGTACCCCGGCCCCGGAGCCCCGCTACCGCTCCCTCCAGTAGAGGGGAGTGCGTGCGTCCGCACGTATGCCCTTGTGAGTGAGCTGTATTTTCTCCAGTCTCTCTTTTCAATCGTATGCAGCCCTCGCCTTCCTCTTTCTCTTTGGCCAGGCCTCAGTCAGCCAGGTCGGCTTTGAAATGCAGCCGGAGCTCAGCGACACAGGGACGACAGAAGACAGGGACTTCGACTTTTTATAGATTTGTCTTTGAAGCCGGAGATGGCACACACACACATACACAAACACATATACTGCACGTGCATGTGCACTTTTCTTTTTCAGTGTTAACTCATCACTATCAGATATCACCCCTCCTGCCTCCGCTCAGGATTTTCATTTTATTTTAGTAAGCAATCCAGTTTATTTCTCAAGGGCAAAGACGGTGAATTAACCCTGGGTAAATATGGACCTGTGGCTGTTTAATATTGAGTTGTTGCCTTGATGAATCCGGGGGGCTGCATTCAATAGCCTTGGTGCAAGGTGAAGCAGCGGGGTCAAACCTCCTCGGGTAGCGGCTCATTAAAAAGTAAAAAAAAAAAAAAAAAAGTCTCCCTAACCTGCCTCGTTAGCTCTTTCGTCGATGCTTGATTTTCTTTCGAGCTCCCACAGATGTATTCTGTTTTACTGTTCGCCAGTCAAAAGCTGCCCGGGTGCTTTCGGTTGCTAGGTCAAATGGAATGATTTGAAACAGGATGCGATTCATTGGTCAGATCAGGTGATATGCAGATCAAAGCTGCCACGCTGTGCCAATGCCTGGCAAAGAGAACCACATGCCAGGATTACTCTGAGATGGTTGTTGCTAGGGGAGGTTTGGGGGTTCGGGGAGCTGCAACAAATACACCTGTATTTATTTTAGGAGGCTTTGGCAGTTTTTTTGGTATTCCTGAAGATTTTAATCCCAAATTCAATAAAACCTCATCCTCACTCAGGCTGCACATTGGACCGGAAAAGTACTCCACGATGAAATGATCCGTATTTGAGAAAATTAACAATCAATAATAGTGAGAAAGGGGATGTTAGCACTTCTGAGGCCATCCAAGTGTCAAATCAAATCACACACACCTCAGATAGTTCAAATATTTGAGTCAATTTATTAAAATTGTATTAATAAAATGCTCCAGGCTCCTGTAATTATCTGATTGTCAGTGCCTGAGGTTCCTGCCTCTGAGGGATATTTAGTGTCATAGCTGAACTCACAGTGAGAGGTGGTCCCGATGATTAGCCCCTGTTAGTGTCAGGTCTCATCTACTTCTCTGTGTTATTCCTTAGCATTAGTCTAATGGCCCAGGAAACGCAGATAATGACTCTCAGCACAGATTAGCATCTGCCGCTGCTGCCACAAGACAAAGAGCACACACACACACACACACACATTGCACCTGTGTGGACATTGGCAGACAGAGACTATGCATTAACACATAATCACACATACACAGAGAGAGGCGCAAATGTACCAATGGAGGCTGCGGAGCAAATTACATGCATGGTTTAGCAAAGGATCCTGGAGACGAAAACAGGTGTTTCTCAAAATCAAGAAAGGATCGTTCAACGGATACATTTTTAAGGATGGCCCCTCATTAAATCCCGCCGAGGCACTGTTCAAATGTTGTAGGATCCTTTGATTTCTACCGAGGACCGAGTCCTTTGGTTCAGGGGATTTTCAAGGACCTCTAAAAACACTCACAATCCTATGCGCATGAGGCATTTCCTGTCCCCCGATTTGGAAACAGGGGAAACATCGTAGTGAACTTTCAGTTGTTTCACCTCAGCAGACTGCCAACATCTGTTTCTGGACATATTTTAGGCCAGAAATTGCCAATCCAGTTGCTGGATTCAATTCGGTTCAATTTCTTTTGTAAATAATCACAAATCACAAATTTGCCTAAGAGGGCTTTACAATCTGTGCACATACGACATCCTCTGTACCAGGACCCTCACATTGGTACAGGAGAAAGTCCCCCCCCCCCCCAAAAAAAAATGGAAGAAACCTCAGGGAGAGCAACTTCCCGCATGATGGAACAATTACAACCACTAATAATAACAGCAGCAGTGGATATATAATAATGATAATGATAATAAAAGCATTAACGGTATCGGTAGTAATAGATTGTGACTAATAATAATGATGGGTAGCATGTAGGTGTCAGCAGGGCCACGGCAGGAGACAAGACCACGGTCCAGAAATAACCACGATCCATGGAAACCTGCGAGGCGAGGAAACACAAACACTACGGGGAAGAAGCAAAGTTAGTAATTAATGGGACATGAATTTATACACTCGTATTAGATCTACAAGGCATAATTTAAAAGTTTGCTGCAACTTTCGTCACACGGCGACGGACTGGTTCAGCGAGTTATTAATAGCACTGAGGCTGCAGAGAGAGACAGCGGGGTAGAGGCAGCATGTTTTCTCATCTAACTCTGTCTTTATTTCGACCAAACCACAGATGGTGATTGCATGAACAGTGGAAAGACTATAGGCTACCCAAGATAGATTGGATGAGTGTAATTTTGTTTCTGTCGAGTTTGAACGAATTGTGTTTCAATGTAGCGGTGGCTTTGAGGAGAGCATATTAGTTCTACAGTAAATTCATCAAATTCAGTGCAGGACTTTTACTTGTGATGGAGTATGTTTTTACAATGTGGTTCTACTTTTAAGCATTTTTTTCCAAGAGTTTCAACTGTATATAAAATAGTGGATGAAAGGGAAAAACGAAACTACTAAATATCCATTTAAATTAAGAAGTAGAGCTCATTTATTTTATCACTGAAATGTCATACACGCATCCTTAGCTTCCTCTTAACTGATGGCCACTGGCAGTACTGCTGCTGCTGTTAAATAGAGCAATACAGAGAGCTGTTACACACCAGCAGAAAACCCCAAAATGTACTGTGTGTCTGAGCGCTTGGAGGGGGCCCAAGGCTTCGTCTGTGATGTGCTTTCTGAAGGACTCCTCGTGTGTGGGTTGCAATGCAAATAAGTGTGTGTGTGTGTGGGGGGGGGTTCGAAACGTTTCTCTGCCCCTGCATGTGTTTGAATGTTTACAGCCAGAATGGTTGAACTCTGTGTGTGTCTATCTGCTTGCTTTTGTGCATGTATGCATGAACGCAGGCCTCTGTGGGCATGTGTGAGGCGATCCCTCCTGCAGGGCGGTGGAGTGGGCAAGAAGAGAGGAGGCTTTTTTTTTTCTCTGTGCCGTCTGAAGTCGGGCCGCCTATAAAGAGGCCTCTTCACGTGCAGCTCGCCAGTGATAGATAGTCACTTATGCTGCGGCTGACATCCAATCTGGCATCAGTGATTATAAAGCCCTCACTTCTTGATGTGTCCCTCCGTAGCAGCCGGACCCCCTCTGCTCAAACACAGAAATCTCATTTTCTATCAGAGGGCAGTGAAATGAGGTTGTTTCTGAGGCTGTGTGTGTGTGTGCGTGTTTCTTGGTGTGTCTGGAAAGCGGACAACGGAGAGTCCACAGGGTGAATGCATGCGCGCCGTTGTGTTGTTTCTCTCTAAACCAGTCTGAACTCAATCATAATGAATCTGGAGCAAGTGCACGCTGTTCAGGCTTTATTCTCTTCTTCTTTCTCTTTACTTTTATCCCCCTTCTTTTTGCCGAATACCTCAATCTCTCCATAACCCCTCTCCCTACAGTTATCTCTCCTCACCTGACCCGTCCTGTAGCTTCTTGATCACTAACTATCCCTCTGTATGACAGAACCCACCGCTGTGATCAAGACCTGTGCACACACCGGTTTGGCATTCACCAGGGATCTGTAAGCCCAGCATGGAGGCTCCTTTGAGACAACTACACAGAAATTCATCCAGGCTGTGATTAGATGGTGCCGCAGGGTGCTGTGTGTCTGCATGTATCAGTGTGTGTGTGTGTGTGTGTGTGTGTGTGTTTGATATGGTGCCTTTGTGTGTGCGAATCAGAAGCCTGTGTCTTCTGTGGGTTTTTTGTTAGCCGCTTGCAACACCAATCTCACTTGATCCGGAGGGAGTCTGGTGCACCTTTAATAAGCCTCTACTCATACAGAACAAATAGCTCCAGAATTAGCCATTATACATGGACACCAGTCCAACCCCCCACAGCCTGGCTCTGCGCCATCTCAGGCCAGTCACAGATGACTTCATGTGTGTGTGTGTGTAGCACAAACACCACCAAACTACCACCATGCAGAGAAAAGTTAGATAAATTAAACTTCACTTAAAGGTCCACAAATCAAATTTTTCTTTGTTTGTTTTTTAACATTAGCAAAGGATTATAGTATAACTATGTGATACAAAAGTAGAAGAGCCAAATATGTTCTTTGGGAGCTGGTGGAGACCAAAACGGAGAGTCAATATTCAACTTACATCCATTAAGTAGCCAGAAACACTATCTCCAAATGAATGCTAATTTAATTTTTTTTCTGCCGGACATGTGAATAGCCAACTGTTTGCTAACACGTTTTACACAACAACTTCATAAGGTAATAAGTCAGTTTTCTGTTTACAGCTTGTTCCAAGTGGTCCAGAAACAGCTTAAAATCTCTTTAATTTCAAGTGTATCTATTAATGTTAAATGTCTCCTGTATTTGTTAATAAGATCGCTTTTATTTGATCACTTTAAATTGCCTTGATAGGCGGTCAAAAAGTACATAATTTGAAACAAAAACTAACAACAAATGTTAACCTTCAGCGTTTTGTTTCACAGGCTGGTAGTTACAGTCTATTGAGGAAAATACAAAAGAAAAAATGAAAAAAATGTTTGTGATGTTTATCATCCTTATACATGCGTCCAGTCAAGTCAACTCTATTGTATTTATATAGCAAAATTACACACAAAATACATAAAAGAGGCAAAAATCAAGAAAACCATTCACACAGAGGGGAAAAAGAGACAATAGATGCGGCTCCTGAATGATGAGGATCCGGATCAGAGATGTTAGATAACGACCTGTGTGGCTTATTCTGTATTCTGTGTAAATGTCTGATTGTCAGCCACTGAATTCTCAAGCTCCTGCATGGTGTCCCTCTATTTCAGATTTGTCAAATGTGATTTTCCTCTGTTGGGCTTTGATTACAGTACACCAGAAACAGAAGTATACGTGCTGCATAATACTCTTACAAGGTCAAAAATATGTCCTGCCGCAAAGCCGACATGATTGCTAATGGAAGTACTTCATGTCCTTTCAGCAGAAGCATAAAAATGGCTTTTAAAATACCACATCCCCACTTCCTCCATTAAAGAAACCTTTCCTCCTCTACTTTTCCTATTTCATGTGATATTTTGAGACTCACCTCAGAGGAAAATGCCATGAAGACAAAAAAAAAGTCAAAGCCTGGATATTGTATGCTCAAGCAGCTGGCGATAATGATGCTGCATTGAGTCACTAATGGATTTTCAGAATAGCTCTTGTCTGTCAAGAAACAGCTTGACCCCTCTTTCCTTGTGCTTTTTATCATCCGAGGAAAGAAACAGCCCAAGTGCGTTGTGTATTCTTTCACATTTCCTCAGTATGGCAGCTGTCTATGTTGTTAGAATGATTACAGCAGGAAGTCAGTGAAGAAAGTCTTACATCGAATCTGAGAATGTTGAAAAATGACATTCTGAGATTAAAGTCTCTTGAGAACAGTGATGCCTCTTAAATTAAACATCATTTTAGCATTTTGCAAATTGGCTGTTGCAGGTGTTCCCTTATATTTTAGGTGGATGATTGGCGCGGTTGTGGCTCCGCAGATAGAGCGGGTTGTCCTTCAACCACAATGTTGGCGATTCGATCTCCGCCTCTTAAAATAGTATGTATGATTTGGCAACGTGAAAACAATGCAACAATGTGAAAAATCGCTGGTATTGATGGACTTAGAAAGAATTATCACCTGAATCTGTTTACAGAGCTTCAGACTGAAAGCGTTGTTTTTGACCACGGCATGCTGCTGTTTTCAGACGGTAAAAAAAGCTCTAAAAACCCCACTGTACACTCCCTGCTCATCCCCAAACATCAGTTAGGGACTAGCTGGTAAACACAGTGGAGCATTTAGCATCTAAGGAGACAGATTCTTCCCTCAGGTGTTGATAGAAAACAAAAACAGAGCTGAAGGAGACTGAATGTAGGACTAACTTTTGCCAAGTGGGCAGAAACACGACTCCAAATGAATGATAATGTTAATGTGCCTGCTGGAGTGGTACATAAGCAACAACAAGTTTGTGGTATCAACTTGAAGGGTGATTTTTGTCAAATTGTACTTGTGTTGCACAACTTGTTTCTTCCAACCCCTAAGTGTCAAAAAAACAAACTGTTGCTGTTCTTTCCTCATAATCATCATAAGAGTTCAGCGAGGGTACCAAACCGCCACTGTTCATTTTATTGTAATTTATGGTTGTAAGAGACATACAATTGCGGAAAATTCTATAAATGCCAGTCTCATTATCTTTTCAATGCTCTGCAGTAGCTGTGAGGAACTGTTAATTAAAAAATAAATAATTGCGGTTTCAAAAGTGCAAGTTGCCGGAGCGCTATTAAATACACACAAGCACACAAGCCTACACATGCACGGACGCTCTCTCTCTTAAGCGCACGCACGCACACACAAACACACACACACACACACACGCGCACACACACACAAAGGGTGGACCCTGTCCTGATGATTTTGAAGAGAGCGGGGACAATAGAGCTGATTATTAATAAAACAGCGAAGAGCTCACGAGAATCCCACATCCTCGACTAAATGCATCTTCTTCTTCTATCACTTATCACTGCCGTGATAACACACACCATTACCTTGTGGTAATGGGAATGTCTTTTGATGAGTTGTGTGTGAATGAACAGTGCGTTTTTTAAACCCCTTCAATGTGTCTTTGTGGTGAAATGTACTTGAGGAAAAAGGAAAACTGAAGTGCGGAAAGTTTTTGAATAACATGAAACATGAAAAACTATTTAACCACATACACACAAAGGCCTGTCAATACTGTATTTTCTGAGGTAAGTCTCAGCATCTTGTACTATTTTGTCACATGATAATTAAGAAAATGAGAGATGTGTGATTTTGGTATTTAACGCCAGACAGCCTGTTGTTTTTGTCCCCTGTGGATGATTCCTGCCTTCTTTGATTAAAGCCTCCCTCGTAATTAGTGTCACAAGTGCTGCAAACACTCTGTGTTTATGCGAGTAATCAGTGGAGGCATTATTATACAACCACTGCATCTTTCTGCAAAGATCACAACGCTCACGGGAGCCATTTTTGGTCTCCACTAATGAAGATCATACCATTTCAAAAACTGATGATCATGGATATCATTTTTGGACGGCTTTTGTGTGTTTTCACTGTATAGCTCTGCGTAACACAGCGATCACAATACTTTGTTTTTTATTCTAAATCTTGGAATTTATGGTGAAAAAAATGGCGAAAACTGATTTTCAATAACACAAAGATGGGACTTGGATTCAAACAAAAAATGTATGTGCTGCACAATCATTCTTGAAATGTATTGATTTGGTAATTATTCTGATGGACTCTGATACATAATCAGCGGCAGCTTGTGCTTTCTCTTTTTCCATTCACTTTCTTTCCGTGGATGTATTCTCAGCAGGAGGGCCTCCCTGTCTTCTTGCAGCAGAAAACACAGCAACTTTTTGACGTTTGTTGACATGAAATACATGTGAAAATAAATTTAAACAGATTGGCTCCTTTTAAAAACTATTGTTAAAAAAAAAAAAAATTGTTATAGTCCACTAAGAAGACATTTTATCAGGGACTGATATTCTGTGGGATAAAAGGGAGAATTCATCTGCCTGTTATTACACATTAAAGGGACAGGTCAACCCACTTCACCTCAGCCATATCGTCCTATTATGTTGGAGAGAAGGCAGAAATCTCTACGGTTAATATCTCCAAAACTTGAAAACTCTCTCACAGAAACAAATTTGGATTGATTAATAGCACTGCAGGTACAACAGGAACATGTTTGATTTTAGGGTGAACTGTCCCTTTAAAATACTTTGAGATCAGTTGAAATGGATAAAGAAAAGTTCCTGTAAGATAGGATGCCGCTTAGCGCGCTGTCTCTCTCTCTTTGCTCAAATAGACCAGGTACACTGAAAAACAGCTTTGCATCCGTATCAGGCATCCGATTGTTCCAGTAATGACCCCAAAAAAAACACCCAATGTGGGTGGGGAAGATGATCAAAATGAGATGCCCCATAAGGACCTCATCATCGAACCACCTTGGCTACATGAACAGCACACACAGGCGCACAGAGCTCTCTTTCAGTGTCTCTTCCACACACCAATTTTCCGGCCATCACAGCGGTGATAAAAGACACCGGGGCACAGGAGGGGAGTCTCCCTAATGCGCTCTCCCCACAGCGGGGAGCACCATCTCCCCCCCCCCCTACCTGCTCTCCCCCCCATCCCCGCTCCCCTTTCCCCCGTAGGCCCCGGCTAGATACATCCACACTAATTGGATTAGCCCCTGACAGCAATGCACTGCTGGGCCTCGGTAGCGCAAACACGCGCTAATAAATTGCGCGGGGAGAGAATTAGCGCTTTTCACTATCATTTACGAGATTAAAGGAGATTATGAGTGGCAGAATTAAGTAAGTGTGCGAGCCCCTCGACGAGAGCGGGGAGAAGGTTTTCTGACCTTGGAGCTGTGGACCGGCACCGTGCCCCGGACAGTCAGACACACAGTAATTAGCCTGCAGACGAAGTAGCACGCCAGCAGACAGGCTAATAATAGTGTCATTGCTATTAATAATGAGAGTGATAATGGCGCTCGTAATTATGACAGTCATAATCATAATGATGTAAATCATGTTGCCGGAGTTAGCGCTTTAATAGTTGTTGTGCGTGTGTGTTAGGAATAACATGAAGGTGATAGATTAATTTGGGGGTGTGTTTATGATTTCATGTCATTAGAAGCTCAGTGTGTTTCCATTGGGTTATTGTAACGCTGCCTTGCTGTCGGAGTTACAGCTCATCTGTCTCAGCAATGTCTCCTATCTATCTGTTGCTGGTGTTTATGGAAAGTAGGCCATTTCCTCTGCTGCTCTCATTCTTTTTTTAAACTCTCTTTCACACACAAACAGAGAAAAATCACACGATGGCTTCGCACTTTTATTGCAGCCCATCATCAACTCCATTGCTCCTCTCATGAGGCATCAGTAACCCTCCTTTCCTCCCGGGCCTTCCCACTGAGGTTAGAGAACACAACGCTGCTCCACATTATTTTGCTCACATACACCTTATTTTTTTTTTACAGGTGCCGGGCCGACCTTTTCCCAGTCCCTCTCCTCCTTGACCTTTCGCTGGTCTCCATCTCTGCTTTGTCCTTTTGTTTCGCCCCAAGGCAATATCTCACATTTGGCGCTGGGTGATTTATTTACTGCCTCTCTGAACACTAGACGCACACACACAACACAACTGCCCATAGCAAGTGCATTTCTGTCAGTCCATCTCTCTTTCACTGTCTTTGTCTCAAAGGCACACAAACGCACACTTGCAGGAGGTGTGAACAGAGCAAACTCCTGTCATAAAAAAAAATATTAGCGCCCCACTGAAATAAACTCGGAGACGTCCTGTAGACGGCAGAATTATTTAGTTCCTCGCATTTGTATTTCTCTATGGAGGAAGTTCAGCCTCTTATGTGGAGTGCCATAATCCTGCAGGACAATTGTTAGGTTATGGGACTTTCACAATTATTGGGATTTTATGCGGAACGACCTACTAAATAAGTGACTCTTCCAATTTCACCTTCTCCAACTCCATTTCCCCCCTTTTATTCTGGCGACTCATGCCTCTGTTTTGACTGCCAGTCAGCCTAAGTAGTGTATGATTGAGGTTTATTGCAGCAGATTTAGGAACCTCTGTTCGTATTTGCCGGAGGCTCTTTTTCTCTGCTGCTGTGTGTGCGTGCGTGTGCGCGTGTGTGTGTGTGTATATGTGTGTTGCTGAATTCATTACCAGGCACTGGCTTGGTACATTTCTGCTGTAGGTGGCAGCATCTCTCACTGCTCTGCCAGAGTTGAAGTTTGCCTCAGGGGCGCAGTTCAAATCAAGACTTACTTTGATTTCTGACAGCAGATCTACTCAGCTGTTGACCCAGACCTACTGCGCTCCCTATCATAGATACCTCACATTAAACATCACTGCTCCATCAAGGGCGAATACTACTGAGTGGGAGCAGTACAAAACTCACATTTGTAGAATAACTGGCTGCCAAAACCAATCCTTAAATCTCCTGATGATAATCAAGATAAAAAAAACCTAACTTGCCAAATGCTTTCTCTAACGGGAAAGTAAAAATTGTCTACAGTAGCTAAAGTCTGAATGGATCCTGACGATATTCTCGATGACAGTTTCTCAGCTGAGGGAATGTTACATATGCAAACTCATTGAGCCATACGTAGTAATGCCACACAGAACAAAGCAGTGCTATTACAGCAGTATGTTTTTATATTTTTCTGAGAATGACACACTATTTGTCAAATGCTTGCTCTTACTGAGCCACTGAATGTGTTTGTAGTGCTCTCTGACCACTAGCCCATGCCGGCTGGAGAAGAAGCCCTGCATGAAATCACCGGTATCACAGATTAATAGTTCACTCTATTATTAATCAGTATGATGTTTTACGTGCATATGAAATACGGTATAATTCCTTCATTGGATTCCCTCGGGTCATAACTGCAGTTGATTGCCCCCACATGCCCATCACTGGAGGCTTGGGGAAACATGAGGGCAATTTTGTTAATAGAGAGTCCTTTCACAGAATCAGTTGTGCAGTCAGTGAGTCTTCCTCCTCTCATTTTTCTTGTTGACTTCGTGTGATATTACCACTTTACATCTACGCAGCATCCTCCATACACCAAAAGAATGACGAAGGCACAGCAACTAAATGCCATTTTAGGATTTGCTGCCAGGTCCGTTTTACACTGCTGGTACAGAACACCAATTAGAAAATTGATTATTGGTATTTATCACAGATGATTTCCAATCAATAAAAAAAATTGTCAAAAAACAAAA
This sequence comes from Anarrhichthys ocellatus, assembly GCF_004355925.1. NCBI lineage: Eukaryota > Metazoa > Chordata > Actinopteri > Perciformes > Anarhichadidae > Anarrhichthys > Anarrhichthys ocellatus. Next base: position 1,344,970 of record NW_022280113.1, read on the forward strand.
GGGAATTTCAAGTGTCCTGCACTTTTGTCAGCAGAGATGCTGGAAAGAAGCAGAGAAAAAAGTTTTTATTGTTGTTGTTTTTTCTTACTGTAAAGTGTGACTGTGGAAACCAAATGCTAATTAATGGTTTATGATACACTTACTCACAAAAAGCCACTGATGAATTTGTTCAAGCATTCAGATAATCGTCTCCGTCAGGCTGTGTGACCGAGCAGAATGTGTGCATTATCCGTACTACAATACCCATAAGCTCTAGGGTTTACACCGTCAGCCAACCAATTAACTCCAAATGCTCCTGTCAGCCAATTATGCTGAAATAATGATACTTTGGAATCCCCCACCCACCAGCGCGTACACATAAACACACACACACAGAGATGCCACCTCACTTCATCAGCATGCCAGCTA
>NW_022280113.1:1345925-1366616 GCF_004355925.1 Anarrhichthys ocellatus
CCCCCCCCCCCCCCCCCCCCCCCCCCCCCCCCCCCCCCCCCCCCCCCTCACCTCACCCTCCTTCCCTCCCTCCCTCTTCCCCGTCTCTTCCCTGCTGCAGTCTGACACCCCATCTCTTTTTATTTGCCCCCCCCCGCTTCAATCCCTCTTCCTCTTTTCCCTCTTCTCTTCTCCTCATCCTCTTCCCCTGCTCCCTCCCTCTCTCTATCTGCAGTCTCTCACTCAGATCTACATATCTTCAGCAGTAATTGACATTTTCCATTTGCCAGCCTCTTTCCCTATCGGCTGCCAGCCAGCGTCACCAAGGCAACTGCGATAGGCCCCTGTGCTTGGCGAGAGAAACACTGGGAGGAGGAGGGAGGGGGGGGGGGGGGTATATGTCTGCCTCTGCACTGGCTTCTCCTCTCCCCTGGCACACACACACACACGCACCCACACACACATACACGCGCACACACTCCTTTGACCTGACAGGACCCTCGGCAGCCCGCAAAGGGAATAATTATTAAGCAAAAGAAAAATCATGAAGGTGGCGTCCAATAAAAGCATTTAAGCTAATTTAAGGAATTAATGAGCATTTTATGATACCCCAGGGCAGAAAGGGTTGGCGAGAATGGCCATGTGCTCTATGTACACACATATAATCCCCCAGTATGTTTTGTCCATATGGATTATGATATAAAGAGCTATTAAATATAATAGGCATTTCATGTCTTTGTTGGAAACATAAGAGCAGTGTAGCTGGTTGATGTGTGCATGTGCGTCCGGATGGACAGATGGTACACCGTCCGATCTTTTGATTGGTCTGTGCCTCCGTTTTTTCCAATCTCCTCTTCGTCTTTTTTCTCTCAGTTCTCACTTTATCTCTCTTTTTCTCCCAAATATGTAAAGTGACTGATGTCCTCATTGAGTTAATTTGTGACTTTAATTACCCCAGTGAGTCTGAAAGGCAACTTTTTAGCCAAATAACCAGGCAATGCTTCAGTCTGCTTCCCTCCAGCCACGTTCCAGCTTCAGTCATTTTGAACCAAAGCACATGATACATGGGCATCATTCTAAAGACATTAAGATGAACAACTCCCACTTACCATGATTTCTTCTGTACTTACTTGATTCATGAGATTCGGCTGTAGTGTCTGCTTGCCTTTCTCAGTCGCCAATTGCATGCTACTGGAAATGGAAATGCCTAATATTACCGTTTGCCTGGATGGATGTTGGCAAATGAGATAAAAGAAAAGAAAATGAAACTATAACATGGTTGACAAAGGAACAAAAGTAGAGTCAAAGGTTTGCCTTAATTGATGACAGAAATGTCCCTTTATAATGCAACCAAAAATCCTGCCCTTCCTGTCTCTTATTCTAATGATCTGCCAGCCATTAATGCCAGACAGTTTTCCAAGTCTGCACTGAATGTGATGACAGACAACCCAGAAGAAAGATGAAGCTCAATGTCAGCAGTGCGGGATAAAACGTGCTATTGTACATTTGTGTTCTTGTGAGTGTGTGAAACAATGTGCTGTCATCTCACCGTGTGTCCTGGGGCCGAGTAATGAGAGAGTATAGTCGAGAGATCTGTCACCGTTCTCTGTCGTTCAATAGTTTTCCTTTTCTTTTACTCATTATTTTGTTTTTCTTTCTCCGGTTATTTTTGGTTCTTGTGGCCCCTTTCAAGATGTATAATAATCTTTCTTTAAATTGTGCACAGGTTTAAGTTTACTCTAGATCAATCTTAAAGGTTATAAATAAATGTTCACATTTCATCTAAATAAAAAGGTACATATTTTCTCTGTAAAGTATAACCCATGGAAAAAAATGCTTTTGCACTGCATAGCTTCTTGTAGTACCACTACTGAGACAAACTTGCAGAGAGTGAAAAGTCCCAATTGCAGTGCCAAACTGCTCTTTTGTAGGGATTAATTTGCATCTGAACGTTTCCAGTAAAGCATACCTTCCAGCCTGACTCAGACAGCAGCTCTTCTGATTATAGATGCCTTCCCCCACCTACTCACGTCTTCTGTTACCAAGCTAACTACACACTGCCAGTGACCTGAATGGAAGCACTGGAGTCTACGTTCAGTGCAAACAAACGTAACCATTCTATAGTAATTATGGTGGTAAAGTGTAGCTTACTCTTAGCAGTGTATGTGGTGATGTGCGTTACCCGCCTTGCATCTGTGACTGACTAGTGCTACTGGTAAACCACTGTCCTGGAAACTTGTATACCGTTGATAGGCCTCCTTTCACAGCATCCTACAAACACGGGTGCTGAGACCAACATGTCATTTTTGTAGCGAGTGTTTCAGCCAATCAAGTAACTTAATGGCAACACAAAGTTATCGTTCCAACAGACTTGTTAAGTTGCGAGACATTTCAATTGTCGATTGACGGATGGTACAACCACGTAGTGAATCCAAATTCATTGTTGTTACATAACAAGATGTAAGCAAGAACTTTTGATTGAAAGCTGATCCAAATCATTGCAATGGCAGGTGTTACATATATGCATTGGTTTCATGAGTTTGCATGTTCTCCCTTCATCTATTTTTCTCTCACAGTCCAAAGACATCGGTTAGATGAACTGGAAGCTGTACATTGCATGTACTGTAGTTTCAAGTTTGGTGCTTAGGCCCCCTGTAACCCTGTAAAGGTAAAACTACTCGCAAAATGACTGGATGAATTATATTTTTGAGCTAAAAACGGTAATACAAAAATTACAAGTTGGTCTCAGCACCCGTGTTTGTAGGATGCTTTGAAAGGAGGCTTATTGCATGCTCCATTTATTAATAAATTAAATAAATGGCTGAAATGGCTTTAGTTTCAGGGTCCTGGTATAGTGCAGCCAGCATGCACTGGCATGTGCATGCTTGTCTATGCACAGACAAGCATTTTTTTAGGCGCGTGCGCACACACCAGGAAAAGACATAATTACGGCTGGCTCGTGGTCTGTAAGTGGTCATGGCGCTTGGTTGTACACCTCTGAATTTATGTAACTTGGCGCGCAATTACGTGACTGACACGAATAGTTCTCTTATAAAAGCACTATTCACATGTCGAGGGATTATACAAAGAAGGACAATTTGTTTTTAGATTCTTTAGAAACAGGAGGTCTTAAAAATCTTCATTTGAGCATATTTATTATATATTAGCCAAATCAAATTGTTTACAGGATATTCAACCTTTGTTTCTTTATAATGTTTGTATTACTTCATTTCTTTCTTTACAGGGCTTGTACAAATGCAATAAAGTAGTCCATGAATATGATATATGACTTTACAGATAATTACAATCCCTCCTCAGCATTGTGGAGGTTGGTTTATGGCTTTTGGCCGGTTACCACTACAGTCCATGGGTTACACTCATTGTCTTTTTGATTCTTCACAGTTCATTTTGTTTGTATGCCCTATGGCGTTTTGGACAAATAATGCAACATTTAGCATAAAGCCTTCGTACATGCTCAAAGCTTGCGCGCCATCTGCGGAGGCTAGCGCTACAGTGCCAAGCGTGAGCATAAACAAAGCTTCAGGAGGTTAGCAAAAGGCTGAGCTTAGCTATTTGCAGCATTTTCTCTCCATCTCTGGAATGTTTTTCCGATATTGTAGCTCGCTAGTGCGTCTTTTATCGTCTAAAATAAATGGAATATTGATTTTGGCACCCAACAACACAGCAAGATGTCTTTCCTTTATTTTGAATCCAGCTAACACTGTGACATAATCATGACGTCGGCTGAAAGGGTCTATATTGTTGTTGATTACTAAATAAGATGATTCATGTGCAGAGACTTAAAAATAGCCCACGTGTCTGAATCATAGAAATTTTCCATTGCAAGCTCTGTAGCAGGCTAACTTTAGTATAAACTGAGTTCTTGCAGTTTTGCAGTGACTACCAAATGAGCAAAGGAGTTGCTGAGAGGCATGTTTTGTGCATTATTGCCTTGCTGCTGGAGAGGATTTTGAGGATGATGAGGCAAGGGACCGACAAAAGGTAAATGCCGGGTTAATGTGGTCCATAGGCGAGACAACAATCTGCATTTCCTTTTGACCTATAGTCAAATAAAGGTGTCAAACAGATCAATGTTTGTTCTCCTCTATCTCTATGGTCTGAACAATGATAGTGTCCGGACCATTACGGGGACTTGGATTCTAACACAAACACAAGACTTAACTTTGACTTGCAATGTTTGACTTTTAAACATCTCTGACACACACACACACACACACACACACACACACGAGTCTTGATTGTCCATATCCATTGTAGTGAGCCGCTGCTATGGGTTCTCCTGCGCTTAGCGTGCTGAGATGGAAAGATAGGAGCTGATGGCGGTGTGGGGTTCGCAGTATTGGAGAAGCAGATAATCGGCAGGGCCGGATCCTCGTCTCGTAAACGGCAGCGATGGCTAAAGTGAAGACCGCTGCGATTTCCGTCTCCACGGGGGCTTCAGACCGCAACCAGCGGAGATGTTGTAGCTACGATTAGGGAGGAGATGTAGGCGATACGCCCGTTCTCCCTCTCACACACAGTCCTTATCAGACTCATCTCACACAGTGTGTCTTGTCATTAAAAATGCATCAATTTGGTCACTGTGGAATGCAATCCCACAAATAGGCCGTTGGCATGGCGAGGGCAAAGCTCCGAATTACTTTCTCTTCTCCCATTCTGTGTAATAAGAAGCTCTGTCAGTTTTTACTTGCATCTGTGGGGCACTGAGAAAAAGGCTCCTTCCAGGTAAATTGCTCCATTACTCTCTTTGTCTGTGTGCCTGTTTTCACGCACTCCCTTTCTCATCTCTCTCCTGCTCCCCCACGTCAAGGCCTAGTCTTTCTCCTTTAATGAGCCACTAAATATTTCAATTAAAGTGTCACCTGTCAGTCAGACAGCTCCAGGTGATGTTTTGTACTGTTGAGCCAACATCAAAGAACTCAAACTGCCAGCGGAATTCATTTCAATCATCCTCGCCCGTGCGCGGCTGAACCCGGGGACTGAGACAATCCCCCAGCCTCCACGGATACACGCATCTCGCACAGCCTACTGTCTTACCTCCTCCACCACCATCACCACCACCACAACCCATCTCACTTGTCTCCTCACTTTAATTAGCTCCGGATTAAATTAAAAGCTATATGTTGGCGTTAATTGATTTATCATGAGACAGGGTCTATAATTACCGGTTCTCAATGGAGAGATCTACTCTGTGATGCTAGAGGCTTCCCTCATTTCATTGTCTGGCACTGTGCGTGTGTGCGTGTGTGTGTGTGTGTGTGTGTGTGTGTGTGAGTGCGTACTCATTTACGTGTTTGCGGTGTTTGTGTGTGATCACCGCCGTAAGCATAATAAGCATTGTTTGAGCCAGTCAGAGGTTAGCGTGCAGGCACCACTCGATGAGCGAGGGAATAAAAGATGATGCAAATAGATGTCGTCTCGCCATAATGAAACACAATTACAGCTTTATTAGAAGATGTAATTGCTTTGTTAGAGCATCCCAATTTGTCCTTGTTGTGCGCCGTTTACTTCTGCCATTATACAATGCACACGCTCATCCATACTTGACCTGTAATATGTGACACCACCCCCTTCAGTTGTTATTCCGCAAGCATGGCGAGTTGTCTTTATTGTTTTTATAGAGAGAAGTGGGCTTTCACCGGTGACGGGTGGTTTGTTGTGAAGTACAAAGAGGGAGCCTGAAGGCTTCGGCTGTATCGCTGGCAATTGGTATTCTGTGGCGCAACACGCGCATTGCACACACTGAAATGTGCAGACACCTCCTGTAGCACACTGGTATCAGCATTGATACACGCAATTCAAATGCAGATGCACGCACACAAGCATGTAGGCCACCACAAAACTACAATGCACACTTTTTTTTTTTTTTCTCCATCTCTCTACCCAAACTCGTTTCACCGTGGCTCATCTAAACGGGGGAGAAAATTAACCTGCCTCACTTCAGCGTTTCCTTTCGCCTCCCGTTCTTACTTCCAGTCCACCTTATGCATCCTAATCAGGAACCAGCAGAAGGCCGAGTGCTGCATGTCTGTCAGTTGTAACACCACGCGTCGGCTGACTGGCTGGCATCGGGCCTGGAGGTGTGAAATGAGCCCACTGGGGGCTATAGTCTGGCTTGAGCACTAGTCAAACAGCTCTGGACATCATGGGTGAGGGAGAGAGTTGGGTAGGGGGGGGCTGAGTGAGCGCAGTGAGGTGGAGGCGAAAGAAAGAAAAGGACGATATAAAAGATTGTGAGTGAGAGGAGAGAGAACAAAGGAGTGAAGGAGAAAGGAAATAAAGCAGAAGAAAAAAAGATAGAGGCCAACTCATCTGGAGAATGAGGGAGAGAGGAAAAGAAGGGAGGAAGATGGATAGAGAGAGGGGATGAGGGATGGAGAGACATGGCTCATCTGCTGCTGCTTTCTGGCCGCTGCGAGATTGCAGGATTTCCTAGATCAGCCAACTGTAGAAGTGAATTTTTCCACTGCTTGTCTCCCTGCACTCCCCCCCCTCCCCCTCTTCCGCCACCTCTCTCTCGTGCACTTCCTCCCTCTCCCTCATCTTCTCTGTCCCTCACGCCTCCTCCCTGTGACCGAGCAATGGATTATATTCCTATTTCCTTTCTAATGCTGTTGTGATGTCAGATAATACTTTCTTATCCTCCGTCTGTGGTACCTGTCTGTCTTCTTAGGGTCTACATACCTCTCCAGTGTCAATCTATTCCCTGTTTTTACTGTTAAAGCCTTTTGTAAATTGAAGGGTTGTTACCAGATATGTTGTAAAATACATGTAACCTGGGGGTTAGTTAGATGGTCTGTTCTGTGGTTAATCCTTCTGCCCATCAAATACTTTGGGACAGATGACAATAACCAGAATGACTGGAAGTTTGATCGTGGACAAGTATTTTGTTTACCTCCACTTTTTCACAAATTAATTTCTTTGGCAAACATTTCTGACTTTTTTGTGCGTTTTTTTTTCAGGTTTAATGTGTTTATTGTCTTGTCGTAATATGTTGTTTTTTTTCATACGAATGGACAATATTAGGTGCAAAATTGGATATGCAGGTCTGTAAGATACTGGCATTAAAACAAGGATCTCTCCAAAATACCGAGAATTCAGCAGCTTTAATTTCATCCAGTGTCCATACATAAATACATACATACAACTCTATCATAAGCTGGCATACTGATCACAAACCTATTGGTTCCAAACACATGAAATATGGATGTGTCTGGGACGAGGGCCTCTCGGCGGTTACATGTTTCTGCATCCATATTGAGCTGCCATCCTGCGTGAAATCCATCAGCTCAGCTCCATTAGAGGGTACCGCCTGGGTAATAAAAGTCCCTCCAAAACTCTCTCCCCCTTTTTTCTCTGAGAGCGTGTGCTTCAGACAAGAATGACAATAACCAGGTCTCTCTCTCTCTCTCTCTGAATGTTGAAGTAGCCTGTACAAAGAACTGTCTGTAAATTCCTGCAGGTTGTACCGTGCATTTTCGGGGAAAGTATAGTCTTCTGCTTTTGACACGTTTGATTTAGGAACAGCAGATCACGGCTCGGCATCAAGGGGCGATACGTCACTGCCTTTAACCCTAACCCTTAAAGCCAATGGCAGGAGCATTGCTAATACCCAACATGTTTTGAAACCAGATGGCCCATGAGGAAAGTATGCAAACTCCACAAGCAAAGGCACCCATTCACATTTGATCCTTGGACCTTCCTTCTGTGAGGTGATAATGCTGCTTCTCTCCCTATGACACCCAATAGAGCTGTATATGTTGGTAATGACATAAAAAAAAACAATATCGCTTTAAATTTCATGAAACATGCTATTATTATCTGTCCCCATAATGGGATGTTCTCCAAGGGCCTGCTGAGTAAAATTGTAAGCTAGTGACAAGTGGTTAGCCTCAGCCATTCCATACCTGGCGAACTGTCAGAAGCCAAAGCCAGCTCCCCATCTAGATTACAGTTTGCCAGCCGGCCTCCATCCATCTCTCTCGTCCTCCTGACGGATTGACAGAAGATTAGGCCTGCTTCCACTGCGCTATGTTATGCTCCATGCTGCGCTAAGTGACCTATGATTAATTGCACATTATTAACTTAACAGAGATTGTTCTCCAGATACGTAGGCGTCGATAATGTCTGATTCCTCTTTAATAGGCCACTTCTGACAGTGTTCATAATGTGCCATTTTCCCCTGATCCCTCCCTAATGTATTCCCGCTTTGTGAAAATTTCACTAATTTAGGGGGGGAGGGAATGGGCCAAAGGGAGCGGCGGATCGGGAGTGGGATGATTCTCCCATCGGTTAGTTAGCCCACGGGCACAAGGGGGATGCCTTCGGGGATGAGGAGCAAAAGAAGCAAAGTTTGTTCATGTGTGAAATCCCCATCTTGGGCTTTTTTCGAAGGAAGAAGATAAACAGAGTTCAGTTACCCTTTAGGTATACAGCATACAATCTCACCAGATATTTGAGAGGTATTTATAGGTAATTGATGCATCGCATTGCCCATTTTTGTTCTCTTGTTTGTTTTTATATCTGAATGGGGGCTTTTATGCTGTTCATGACTCGGAGTAAAGCAGAACAGGAGAGAACGGCGTCTGTAATTTAAATGGAACAAGTCCAGCACACTCTTAATTCAAATTTAAACCATTTCTGTTGAGCAGTTGCTGTGTGCTGTTACTTGCTGTATTTTGAAAAAAACCTGCTGTACTTGTGTGTACTTCACAACTTGTCGGATTCTTTCTCACCTTCTCAGTGACCAACCTTCCTCTCTCACATCTCCAATCTCAGCCCAACCACCTGTGTCTCCAAATTGATGTGCTCGCTGCTGTCGCACACACACACACTCCAGTTGACCACCTTCTTCTCCACTTTCGTTAATCTTTCGTCTGTCTCTGCTGTGGTCGTGAACCCGTACACCCTGTATCTCCAAATGAGATGTCCACACAAGACTGACTTCATCTCACGTCTCCTCATGCACCCTCACCACACACACCCACACACACACACAAATTTGAGTTCCCATCTGTCCACCACTAGCTCTCTAATCCTACTTCTCTCTCTGTCAGGTGTGTTTGTGTGTCTCTGTGGGTCTGCCTGTGGATTTTGGTGTATCCTCGTGTATCTGTGTGTGACGTGAAAGGCAGCAGGGCTTATCAAAGGTGACGTCCACACGGCCCCAGCCCGCACTGCAGCAGGACTTTAAACAATGTGTTACTAAAAAGGGAAAACCCTCACTGCCCGCCCACCTGTGTAAATCCCACTGCTTTCCCCAGTTAACACCAGGGAGGGAACTCACCGTTCTGTGTGCAGTCTGCTGCTGTTTACAGTAGAGAAGAGTGGGAGAGACGGGAAACATATTGCTCAGTTGTATAGCAACTGTGGTACAATATGCTGGAGCTGACGTTTATGACTGTTTAGATAGCCATAACCACAGCAGGCGGTGATGGTAATAAGGCTGTGTTGACATTAGCCCAGGTGGGAACATGTCGGCGTTGCGTCATGTATTGTTGGGTAATTAATGCTTAATTAGGAAGCTTGCTTCAATCAGCGGCAGGGTCGTTAAGAGAGGTGTCGCACGCGCCATAAACAAATGTTACCTTTACGAATGCAAATCGAGCTGCAGTTTTTTCCTCTGCCCTCTTTTTGTCCTTGCGCCGCCAAGCGTAAGGAGCGATGCATCCATCTTGAGCTGGATGTGGGTGCTAAAGGATTGAACGGGGACACAAGGTTTCTTCTCTCTGTCGCGCTGCTGCTGAGTTGCTTATTTTGTCTCTTTGTCTCTCTTCTTTTCTTTTTTTTCTTTACAACGCAGCTCCAATGTGGTTTATTATGTGCTCTGGGTTGTTATTTGGAGATGGATCTCCCATGCCACTGTGCTGTCACACTCCAACCTATGGATGGAGAGGCTAGGAGGGGCGAGGAGTGAGGGATGGGGTGGGGGTGGGGAGTACAGTCATTGGAGAAAGGGTTGTGTGTGCGTGTGGGCGTGTGTGTAGAGGGTGGGGGGGTAAAGCTTAGTTGGGGGAGGAGAGCCAGGGAGAAGAGGAGAGCATGCAGCGTGCAGCTGGAAGAGGCAGAGATGAGCGGAGGCGTGAAATTGGCAATGCACCGTCCATAAACCCACAGCCCCCTCTCAATCTCAGCCTACTGCCTGCTTGCCCCCTCCGCTCCGTTCCACCGAGGAAGGGACCATGTGTACGTGAGTATGTGTGCGTGTGTGTGTGTGTCTGTACTCCAGTAAGCCAGATATATGACACATCTGCTTGCTATGCCCAAGTGATGCATTCTCTTGCTCCCTCCCATTGCACGTACGTCTTCATTGACATGCACACACACACACACACACACACACACATCACCTCCAACCTGCCTGCCTGCCCCTCCTATAGAGTGGTCATAACTCACCTTAATAGTATTTCGTAGGTGGTGTTCAGACGTAGAGTGCATGGTGAAATGTAGGTGGGACGGTGAGAGAGCAGTAATGGGAGTGAGGGCAGGACACTGGAAGGAGGGAAACGAAAGACCTACTGGCCCCTGAAAATACACATTATGCATATAGGGTGGACACACACACACACTCACACAAACACGCACAGTGTAAGGGTGGCACATGTACAGAAACACAGTATGGGAAAGTCTGCACTCTCGCAAAGTCAAACGCACACACATGGAGCACTTGCCCGTTTTACGTACATCTGCATAAATTATTAGTTGTGCGCGAATGAACTTGTGCAAGAAAGAGTTATTGTACCCCTTCTCCGTTATACCTGGGCTATTTCCGTATGCTGGGGACCTTGAGACGTCCCAGTCTTGGCCGCACAATCAAAATACTGCACCTCACATGTATTTATACTGTGTGTCTGCACACGCGCGCACTCCCACCTTTTTCCTCACAGACAGCCCTGTTAATCAGTGTTAAATCAGAGCCCTGGGGTGTGAGGTTGGGTGGCATAATAAGCTCATCTGGCCAGTGACACGGTTTTCTCTGCTGCTGTGTTGACTGGTCTCAGGTAATTAAAGCAGCAGCCACAACTGTGCTGGTCCATGCCCCTGTGAGTCCTCCATTGTCATTCCATTAGTAGCTAACCTGGACAACTTGCACATGGGTTGACGCGCGCCGAAGAAAGTCAGTATGACGCTAATCAACTTTGTTGGGGAGGAACTGTTATGTGGTATTTAACTGGACATGTCCAAGGGAGGAGGATGAGAAACAAGAAGAAGTCCCCTCATGAATCACCTCAATGAGAGCAGATTGATGCAAATGCAGAATACTTGAACTGTCCGTCATCCTGTTTGTTGAGGTAAATAAATTGTACATGCATAGTGTTGTTTGTTTCGCTTTCATTGAAACAGAGTTAAGCCATTAAGTCCCGCCCACACCGGAGGGGAAAACCATCCATCGCTCTCCATTGACTTTGTATTGTGTGAAGGTGCCTCCTTGTCACTTTCGTCTGCAAAATGCCTAAAAGCTGCTGTGTGGTGGGATGCATACCAACAGGGTAAAGATCCCAGAACTTAGCTCCTTTAAACCAATTGATTCCTTGTTTATAAATTAAAAAAAGTTGAAACTAAAAGAGACACAAAAACTCATGAAAACAATGATATCACAGCTTAAGGCCTGCGTACAAATAAAACTAATTGATGAAGTGACAATAAAGTTGTGCAGGGATGCTGTATTGTTGTAGGCCAACAGGAAGTTAGCATCACACTGGTTCCTTCCACAAAAATCCGATGCGATTTATGGAAACAAATTACCCCTTGCGGGATGAATAAAGTATATATATATTTATCTATCTGTCTATCTTAATTATAATTTGGATTATTGCATCACAACACAACAAACTACTTTGTATTTGTTAAATCATTTGGGGAAATATGCTTATTGCTCCCACAATCACAGTGGCAGCGCATACGGCTTAACTACTTCAGTTCTTACCTTTCACAATAGACATAAATGATGCATTACTGCTTACCAGGGGAACATTAATTAATTCAGAGCACTTAGCTAAACAAAATGGTTTACAATACGTAATTATTACAAAAAAATGATGTCTGTATTTACAATGCATGGTTCACCAACCGACGTTAATCTGGCATGTTTTAATTGTGTGACAGCAGTGACGTATTTAACACAGCAGAGCTGGGTCCCAAAGTCTTTTTTTTCATTTTGCAGATGAGCTCACTATATAGTAATTTACATAGTCATGTACATCACTGCATAGTGAGTAGGGAGTGGTGAATGAGTGAGTGATTTTGGATACAACCCAAGTCTTTAGCTACAGTTCAATTGTTTCAGCGAACTTTAAGCAAATACTGAAATCTTCCTGAAATCTTCCTTTGTACCATGTGTCTCGATCAAAGAAATCTGAAGCCATATCAAAAGTTTGAAAACTTGCATGTATGTATATATACGGTTATAAATGTACGTATATGCAGTCTAATATGCATGACTGTATAATGAAGGCAGTTAAAAGGGCATACTTTAGATTTGTCTTCCCCCTTTTTCCCCGTCACTAACGGGGGGGGGGGGCTTCCATCAGACAAGGTCTAGTAATGAGAAGCCAATTGACTTTCCACTGCAGCCTTCAGCCGCCACAAAGAAAAAGAACAAACCTCTCCATTGTTATCTCTTGTTCCACCCTCTTTCATCCCTCCCTCGATGGTCAAAAGGAGGAATGTAATTTCAGCCAGGTCCTACTTCACACCTTCAATTTGTCTTTTTGCTGCTCACACCCGTGCCCTCCCTCCTTGCCTGCCCCTCCCTTCTTCATTGCCTCCCCCTCCTTCCCTTTGCATGTCTCCCTCTGTCCATCCATCTTTCTGGCTGTCACACTCTCTCTCTCTCTCTCTCTCTCTCTCTCTCTCTCTCTCTCTCTCTCCCTCTCTCCCAGTGCAAGGTGATGGAGGCGGGTGTGTGTGGGTCTCAGAGAGCACGCCTCAGGGATTATACAGCCCGCTCGCATGAAAGATTCATGATGCTCGGGATTGTGTGTGTGTGTGTGTACGTGTATCCCTCATGCTCAGGCACTGACTGAAAAAAGGGAACAGAGAGAGAGCCAGAGATAAAAAGGAAAGGGGGGGGGGGGGGTGGAGAGTACAGAGTGTGAGACAAATTGACAGTGCACAGCAGGGCTAACTCTCCAGGCTGCGATTATACTGGTTTATATTTGTTGCATACTTTCAGACGCCATCTTGGTTAGGCCCAGAAATAACCAATTGCAAAAGTTTGGAACACAAGTTTCTGAATGTTCAAAATAAACTGAAGCCTTGACGTTTTGGAGATGAATGGTCTTGAGGTGATTTGGAAATCATTCTAAATTGACAAGCGTGTGCCCGCTATTCGCTATCAGCATACTGCCGCGCACCCATTTCTCTAAAGAAATATGTCTTCCTCAAGGTTTTTCATGGAGAAAGTGGTTAAGTTGTTGTAAAACACAAACGTGGCCCCTAAAGCAAAAATAACTGAAGAAATCGAGACAATAGTGTCCGAGGTAGAGCACAGAAAAGGCACGCTTTTTCCAAAGTGCCTCCACAGGAGCGATGATGGGGAAAAAAGAAGAGGCTTGGGCTGCAATAACTGAGGCGGTGAATGTTGTGTCCCCTGAGATAAGCACTGTGGCTCAAATAAAAAAGAAAGACTTTGATATTAAAGTTTTGGCGAAAAAAGGAATGACAGACCAAAAGAACAAGAAGGAGACAGGTGGCTGAGAAGGACAAGGACAATCTGATTTGTCAGCCCCGAGATGAGAGACTCAATACGCAATAATTGGACAAAAATTCATAAGTGGGCTATGACCAAGAAATAAGGGTGGAAGTGATGACATCGAGCAAGGACTTTCACCCAGAGCTAATTCATTTCATAACTGTGTTAGGGCTGCACTGAATAAAAAAACAGGTTTTTATCCAACGAAATAATCTGCTTCAATCCATATTTGGGGGCGTTAATCCTTTCAAAAACATATTTTTTACTGCGGTGAAAAAGCTGGATGAAAGACATTCAAAGATTCATTCCAAACCTCAATATGTGCTTTGACATAATGCATTTTAATTGATAATAATAGTTTTTTAACATTGTTTACATAAAGACAGCCAGTCGGGCCTATTTGTGCGCACGCATGGTTTAAGGCAATTCTAAATTTGTTTGCAGAGTAAGATTACAGATTAATGCAGATTTGTGTGGTTAAGTTTAAGTTTGTGAATGAGGCTCATTGAAATTCCAAAAGCTATTTGTTGCAGTTTGGTGGCCATATTCATTTCCTGCACCATGAACAAATCATTCTGTCAACAGTGCTGTTGATCGAACAGAATCATTTTCTTACCAATTTAATATGAGAATTAATAAAAAAGTCATTCAAAAGCATAAATCTTTTACATAGCCTAATGATTTCCTTAAATATTTTCTCCCGCAGTGATCATGACAGGATCAAAGCTGATACTGGGTACTCTCACACACATTTGAATCTGTAAAACTGTGAAACAAGACACTACCCCACCCATTTACACGGTCCAACCAAAGGTCCCATGTCAGTTCTCAGTTCCACAAAATAGACTGGACTCGTGAAAAACCTCCCCAATATATTTTTTACAGGACTGCGACAATGCCGTTGCCATGCTGTGCAAACACACAAATAAACCAACCTGTGTAAATCCAACCTCGAGTTGCTTTCCAAAGAACTAAGTGATCTCAGACCAAAACTGCAAGAGGCCGCGTTGGTGCGTGGGCGTATTGCTACAGGTGCTGGTGAGATGAGATACAATTCAGAAGTTCCGTTTGAGTGATGCGTCCGTGAGTTTGAACGCTAATCAGACACGGGAACGCTACACAGCAGTTTATGATGCTATGAATCGGCACCCCCACTGTGCCAACTCACCGACATCAATGAGGGGAGCTGTGTGTGTGTTTTTTAAATGCAGTTATGTTTGTCTGGACACGGCTTAACACGTAGAGATACACAACACAAATACTCTGTTTATCTCTCCCTCTCTCTCTGTAACTAGCACTCTTGTGCCGTCAGTTCATGAACTCGTTCCTGTAACTGTGCGTTGTGCAGCTCGCCTCAGACAGATGCGAGCATTTAATTGTTGGCGATGTGCAGGAGATGTCAACACAAAAGCACAGTCAGTATGATGCTACAGCAAATATAATACCATTTCAACAAAATGGTTTGTAGTTAGGAAAGGTTGTTGGTCATCAATACACAACTCTAAGTGATAGATTTGGTGAGGTTGGCACACTTCAACCCCCCCTTTCTCTCTCTCTCTCTCTCTCCCCCTCTCCCTCTTTAACTCCCTTCTCGTCAGATCCATGCCAGGAAAGACCGGCTGGCACAAGACTTTTCTACGAGCTTGCTCAGCCAGAGGAAGTGTGTCATTGCCAAGTATCTATTGGTGTAGGACAACTCTATTCATGTGCCTTCACCTTGGCTGTCTGCGAACAAAGGGAGAGGAGTGGGAGTGGGAGGAGGAGGAGCGGTGGCGGTTGTGGTTGTGCGCGTGTTTGTCATGTGTATGTATTTATCAAAACCTCGCTGGGTGCTCTAAAAGCCCGTCGCAGGCCTGTTACCACCACCCCCCCCCGTTCTCTCTCCAGCATCTTCAAACACATTACATTATTGCCGCTTTTGATTGCATTTCAGATTAGAGAGCGCTGGTGGGAAGAGAGCAGAAGAGTCAGATAGACGGGGATAGAGAGAGAGAGAGAGAGAGAGAGAGAGAGAGAGAGAGAGAGAGAGAGAGAAGTGATGGCCGAGGGAGAGGGATGGATGAGGATGAGAGATATAGACCGCTAAGGAAGAGAGGGAAGGGCAGACCAAGGGGAGACAGACAGGGCGGATGAGAGAGAGTTTAAATGAGAGACAGACAGAGAGAAGAGGGGAAACGGAAAAGAAAGAAGAAGAAAAGAGCGGAAAGGAAGAGCCTCTGGGGGAGCGTATTATACGGCCGTTACCCCCCCCCCCCCCCCTCCAGTGCAGCAGAGAATGGGAGAGTCTGAGTACCCACTATTCTAGTGACCTTGGAGGTCAATCAGAGGAAAGCAGCATTAATCAAACTGAAGCCCAGGCTGAGGCGGATGATAGCAGCAATGCTCACAACAACCCCCCCCTCTCACCCACACCAAACACTCACCCACCCACCCATCAACACCAGCAAACCCTCTGCCACATTTATTTGCATTCTTCACCCGCTTAAATGTTTTGTCTCTCAGTTGTCTTGCTTTTCACACATCACCCTCTTCCCTTCTTATTTCTCATTCTTTCCACATCTCTTTTTTTTCCCATCATCCATCTCCCTCCCCCCCCTCCTCTTCGCGTGCCCTGAACCCTCTCCGGATCTCCGGCTACAAACAGTGAATTAACCCATCTCCACCCTGTGTTAATGGACTTCTAAATATCAGCCAATGCCTGTGGATATGCCACCAACATTTACATTGGATGTGGGATTGAGTCAGTTGCCTCCCGGCCACTAGTAGACGCTTATAGCTATCGATTCGCTTGTTTTGCTCTCTGAGTTTGTGCATATTTTTGCGAAAATGGCTGATGGGGAGGCAGATTGTCATGTTTGTCTGAATGCATGTGTGCATGTAATGAATGTGCAGAGACGTGTGAAAAGAAATGCAGGGCCAGACCTAAGATATTGATGCCATTCATATGGCCTTTATCGTGCCCTTTTTTCTAATGTCAAACACGCATGTAAATGCAGAAGCAATCATTATTTTCACAGCATTGCACAGTTTTGACCTTGAGTCGGATGTAAGTATAGAAGTAACTCATTTTGAAACTTCTTTTAAAACAATTGCTGAAAATAAATCCCATTTATATACAGAGGAGGATCCATATATACAGCCAAGATAGGACTTCCTTGGTCCAAATATAGAGCTTTAACCCGCTATACCTCCCCACTGTTCAATGCCAGCCAGCTAGCCAGTGAAAAATACAGTCTACAAGTAAGTGTACATGTGGTACTTCTGTGTGTCAGTCAATACAAACCAATCAATACACCCAGGGCCTCTACTGAATCAGGTGTGTGAGAGGGAGAGAGACAGCGAGTGTGTGTGTGTGTGTGTGTGTGGGTTGGGGGGTTGTTAAAAGAGGCCGGGCTAATCTGTGACTGCTCGTCTGCGCTGATGATAGTATTGATCTGGTGAAGAGCATCTGAAGGTCAGGATATGTGGTCTCTGTTTGGACCGCCTTGATCTTAATGCACTGTCTGTCCTTTCACAGCCGGTATACAACAGCATATACTGCTTCATTTCTAATAGAAACATGACAGCGGAGGGCCCATGAAGAGCAAACGGACAGAAAAAAGAATCTTTAGGTTTTAGAGTTCAAAGCTCAGGTGAAACAATGTGTGCGCATCACTGTTTTGAGCGATGGGCCAGTAGAAGGATTCATGCGCGGCATTATTATAAGCAGCTGCTTCTGTAGCAAGCAGAGGACCGAGGCTGAACGGTGGTTCCTGTGATGTTAGCGTTTTTTGATTGACACTTCTACTACCTTCACTATCTGTGGGTCATTATCATCATTTCAGAATGATGAAACAGAAACTAGGCTTGTTAGCACTTAATTATTCATTTGAATCCATAAAGGCAATCAATTAAGCTTAAGTGTGCAATAAATCTGATTAACCAGTCAGTTCCCAAAACACCATAAAATCCACGCAGGTCTTATACCCTGGTAATGAGTTTGCAAGTGGGGAGGGGGAAGGGGGCTAATAAGTGTGGGTGCTCACCCACAAACACACACACACACACACACACATACAAACCACTATTGTGTTTTTCCTTTTTTTCCTTTTTTTTTTCGGGTGATAATTTGACATATTAGCATTTGGGAATGAAAGATAAGCAGGGCTTAATGTATGCTAATATTAAGGTCTGCAGCTTGCAACAAAATAAAGCAAGGTCATCAGGAAAAAGGCGCAGCTGTAATTAATAGATGAATTCATTACAAAAACAATGACTCAGTTTAAAAAAACACTCATTAACAAGATAAGGGGTCTGAAATGAAAACAGGAATGTTAATGTGTTGACAATGAGAGTGACTGCGTTCAACCTTGGGATGCTGTGAATGCAGTGTGTCTGCCGGCCTCTTTTTTCTTTTTTTTGTTTTCAGCCACCGCTGTATCATTCCTCATTATTCTCTGACACACTCGCTCGCTGCCTCTCTGCCTCCCTCCCTCCCTCCCTCTGTTTCCAGCCTCCTTCTATCCCTCCCTCGCTGGCCTTTTACCTGCTCGCTCGCCTCGGGGGAAATTACCACAGCTCTGAAACGCTGTCCTACTGCACTGCAACGCTCTGCTCGGCCCTGCCTCCCTCCACAGCACACACAAATGGACACACGTACAAACTGTGGACATGTGCTCACTGTTTCTTCTCACTATTGTCCTCCCCCCGCAATATATTATCTACTATACGGAGGCCCAGCAGTATGGAGGATTAGAAGCATCTTGTTGCCAAGGTCTGCTCCTCATTTGTATGCAAGACTCTAAAAGTGCGTCCGTGTTTGTATGTACATGCACGCATGTGTGTTTTAGTGCAGTGTGCATTCATTTCCCTAATGGCTTTTATGTGTCAGACCTCTTCTGTTCAGGGTAATTCACTCTTTATTCTTAATGAATGTTAATAAAAAGGATCCCTTCGCCTCTCAAGGACTACCATGCCTTCAGCTACTTGCACTTTGTCCTCATCTCTCGATGCAACGCTACAGACCTTGGAGATGAGCAGCTCAGCAGGGGTTTTTTATAACCACTCTTTGCTGTTGTTTGATAGGTGCTTCAATCACATTACAAATCAGAGTGAGAAAAACTCACAATGGGCATTTCAGCTCCAACTTGCTATCTAGCCTCGAAGTAGGCAGACATGGGAGTCTCGCCACGCAGCGGTCTTCTTACATGTGCAGTTAGGAGATGGCTTTCATTCGTGTCCTTCCTCTGTCAGAATCACCATCATGACGACCCTTTTGCATATGTCAAGTCATGCCTTTGGAAATGTCACTTTGAGTGAGGCGGCAGTGGCTCGCTGTCTGCATTTCGATTACTCACATGCATTAAGTCCAGACTGTTTGGGAGGGCTGCGTATTCATAATCAATACCAAAATACTGACCCCCCCCTCCCCTCTTCCCTCTGACTCATCAGTCATTCTGCATCACACAGCAAACTATGAATGTCTTCTTCTCCTGCTAGAATGCAGTCACTGGGGAATGAGGATTTGAACCAAGATCTGCTTTTGGATTCAGTGCTGTCATGAAATGTTTGGCTACCCCCTCAGATCATGTTTGTCTGGTTAATTCCCCAGGATGAAACGTTAAGCATTTGGATAGGGGCTTTGTATTGGAGAGTAAGGCCAAGAAAGCGCTAAAAATTCATTTGATGATCCCATAAATTCTGCTAGTCTGTCATAAACTATGGAATCTATTTTGACTGCTGAAGCAAAAAAAAAAAATACAGCCTGTTGGGATTCTTTTTATGTAATTTGTCTGATGACTCGTCAGCCTTTTATGAATCTGTGTGATTGTTAATGTTTCTGGATGGACTTGCTTTCTCTCATGGGAAACATGTTTAAATGATGAAATGTAGCCACAGATCACAATGCATTAAATATGCATGTAGCCACGTAGCACACAAGTGTGCGAGTGTGCTTTTGCGACGTGAGACTGAAGCCAGTGTGTGTATATGCTTTGCACAAGAATCTGCGGTTTCGGTGTGTGCACATGCGTTCTTGTGTGAATTTGTGCATGTGTGCGTGTCAGTCTGGCAGACTCCGGCGGTAGGCTTGAAATTAAAACCTTATGCGTAACGCGGCTCATGATTGGACTGGATTTAAAACAAAAGGCAGAGGAGCGCACTGAAAGGAGCAAAAAAAAAAAAAGGAGAGAGGAGAAAGGGAGAATGGCGAGAGGAGGAGGAGGAGGAGGAGGAGGAGAAGTGTATTGTCTGAGAGGGGAAGGAGTGAGCGATTACCTCTGCTGCAGTCCTACGGCTTGTGTCTGGGCTGCTTCCTATCAGAATGTCAGAGCGAACCTTTCCCATTGGCTCGCTTCTGTCAGTAGTCTGCTTAAATGTGAAAGCAATTGGGGAAATTGGTCGAGTCAAAGAAATATCTCAGAATAAGCCGTGAAGAGCCGGAGAGTGGATGTGTAGAAAGAAGTGTGTGTGTGCGAACACTCACGTATACACATACATGTCTGCACACAGAGACTCACACGCACACACACCAACATTAACACGCACACAGGCACCTGAGGAGCCTTTGATGGCTAAGATCATGTCAAACCACGTACCGTTTCAAGTCTCAGTTGTCCTTTGCAGTGCACAGATTTCCATCTTCATCTTTGATTACTCATGCGAGATTACATGAAGGAGAGTTTAAGCTACGAGTAAATGAAGGTACTTTAGCTCGCAAATCACTGAATTGATGCTTCAAGTATATGGCACATTCGTTCGAGACACACATGGAACACAATTAATTTAGGTGGCATGAATTAACAGCAAATATCTGCATACAATTTAATAGTCTGTGATCTACAGTGAACTACATATCCCTGAAGGCATTCCCCTCTCCTCTCACCTCTTTTAACCCTGAGTATGGAACATCTGCTTTCTCCATTCAGTCGGAGCTTGCTATTTTAATAGCTCTGGGCATCTTGCCTTGAAAAGGAGAGAGAGAGAGAGAGAGAGAGAGAGAGAGAGAGAGAGAGAGAGAG
>NW_022280113.1:1366626-1382424 GCF_004355925.1 Anarrhichthys ocellatus
GAGAGAGAGAGAGAGAGAGAGAGAGAGAGAGAGAGAGAGAGAGAGAGAGAGAGAGAGAGAGAGAGAGAGAGAGAGTTGTGGGCCGGGGCCCCTGGCTTTCTCATTAGTAGTCTCTCCCAGTTGATGTATAGTAGCCCAGAGCTTTGCTGAGAGAGTTCTCACTGGTCAGACTTCCCCTTTGTGGACTGCAGCCTTGACCCCACCTCACTGTGTGTGGGTGTGTGTGTGTGAGAGAGAGAGCGAGTGTGTGTGTTTGTCTGTGCACAGAGCCGACATTTCCATAAGAAAAGAGCGCAGAGAATGGACAGGGGCCACACATTTTCTTTCTCCGAGACGGCTGCAGACGCGGTTCATGGGGTGCGAGGGCGACCTCATCCATCATGTTGTGAACAGCCTGGAATGATCGCCACATGTTTCTGGACATCATGTGATCGAGAGATTCTTGACAAAGTTCATCTTGGGTTGAGAAAACTTGGCGTGGGCCCTTTATTAAGAGACATTTGAGTCTGCTCAGTAAAGTCCATGATGTAAAACAGCTTGTAGACTTTTTTAACTTATCTATTTCTGTGTCTCTTTTGCACTATTTTGGTCGTGAATTATGGTGTCTTATTTCTATACTGGAAAGTATTTAGTGTCACTACAGGAGAAAGTGTTGAAGTAACTATTTTAGGTACTTTCTTTCCCTGCAACATCATCCTCCCAAAATCCATAGCAGGATTATTAATAAATCACGTTTGCTTCTTTTTTAAAGCTCACAGTATTCAGCTTCAGCCACTAGATTGGAAATAAGAGCCGCCTGTCTGTCCATCCTCTGTGGACTGCTGTGGAGGTCTGGCAAGCGGAGGAGGGCGGAGTCGGAGTGCGGCGGGCGGAGTCGGTGTCCTCCGTTTTGGTTGGTCGGGAGTGACGTATCTGGAGGCACTTCCTGGTCTGCGTGCTCCTTGGGAGGAGGAGAGCGAGACTGCGGTGTTGTTAGTTTGAACAAAATGGCTGCGAGACCACTGTCAACGAGAGCTCACTGAACGCCTACCATGACCGTCCGCTCCGCTGTCTGGATCCACACAGAATGTATTTCCCCGGAGTCGTTTCTCACTTTGCATTCGCGGTGGCCAGCCCGTCGCTAGTCGTCCAGCTGGCGACCTAAACAACAACAACAAAACATTTATTTTGCACTTTAAAACAAGTTGGCTGGCTGACGGCCGTCGGCTCGCTCTTTTACGCCGATAACCGCCTGATTTTTCTCCGCTTTTGCAAAACCTCGCAACGAGTTACAGCGTCAAGCAGCTGACGCACTATTTCGCTGCTTTTGAAAGTCATTTTTATTCGTGTTTGGGGTTTTTCGTTGTTGTTGTTTTTGTTTTTGTTGTCAGTGGCGTTTCCTTCGCCTCCCCGCCCCCTCCCCCCATTATAGCGTGACGTTTTAACGAACTGTTTTTCGACGATTTTTTTCCTGTTTTGGTTTTGTTCAAAGCGTGAATTACCGTACCTGCTGTGTGTGTGCGTGTGTGTGTGTGCGTGTGTGTGTGTGTGTCTGGCTGAGTAGCCGCTGTTTACCTCGCTATCTTGTCACCAGTCGGCTTATCTTGCCAAGTCCGACTTTAACTGCGACTGAATCTCTGCTCCATCTCTCTACGGGTAACTTGAGAAAAGACATTGGAGAATGCTTTTCTGCATTTTTTTTTTCCTGCCATGAACCGACTACACTGAAAGCTGCCAAAACTGTGGTTTAAACGCAAGGTAAGTGTCCTATTCATAGCTTCTCTCTCGTGTGATAACTTGATGAATGCCACTGATGCCGATCAGTGCTTTTTTTTTTTTTTTTTTGTTTGTTTTTTTTTTTTTGTTTTTTTAAACGTGTTCAGAAGCTAGTTGCAATGTCGCATAAATAACGCTAATCAAACTAATGTCATATCGCGACATTGGTTTGCAGAGCATTGGCTAACCCAGTGGCTCTATGATGCAGCCAGTCTCCGTTACAACCACTTACGACGTTAACACTACAGCAATCACTGTCAAGTGTTGCGTAATTAAAACACCCATTAACACCGACATGGGCTTATTTGTGGTGTCACCGCAAAATAAGCGATTTCTTCACAATATTCGTGTTGTATATCCCCCAGGAAGTAGCATGGGGCTCACTGTGTAGATTTGAGACAGTCTGGTTCAAGGTGTTTTTGAGAGGAGTCCCCTGTCAAAAAAAAAAAAAAAGAGGAACAGTGCTTTTATGTTGGATCAATGAGAAAAGACTGATTTGATCCTTGGTATTGTCCCATGTGCTGATTTTGGGACATTCGTTATGGTCCATGACTGAAATGTTAATTTAAACGTTGGTAACTTTTCTGTTATATCACAGCTCTTTCGTGATTGGCCGAGTAGACAGGGAACACACTCGGCACATGTGAGCGTGTGATGTGATGGTTTCTCCAACCGACTGAGAGAATTGCATTGCCCCCTCCCATGTTTCTGTAGTAATCAGGTTAAAGGTAATGGTGATTGGCTTTAATCACACTGTTATCTATAGCGTGATCGTTGCCAGTGTTACTGTGTACAGTAGGCTGCAGTGTTTCCTCAGTGTGACACATATTCACCCAATGGTTCCGCTATCACTCCTCTTCGGTCTTTGGTTCATTCTGTAGCGTTATCGCATCCTGCATCTTGCACACTACATTCCACGATACTAATTCCAAGTAATATTAAACATAACTGTTCTGTCTCCCCACCCCCGCTTGGTGAGAAAGCCGGAGATACTGATTGAACTGTCGCCTTCCATTGCATCCCCCCCTTCCTGCATCCTGTCATCAGGCACTGGAGTATAGCTTTTAATATCTCCTCTGCATGTCTTAATTGAAGTACATAATTTCCTGTTCAATTTCGATTCCCCCCCCCCCCCCTCTCTGACATCTCTGTCACCACTGTCTTATCTCTATCGTCACACACAGTGAGGTGATGAAATGCGAGCAGCGGCGTAGGCGACACACACGCCGTGTGCATTTGCAGTCGGCTCAGGAGACTGTTGGGGCATTTATTTGCGCGTAGGGGTACATTGACGTGTGTGTGGATGCAGTCGTGCCTGCTCGTGTACATGTCTTGGAATGTATAGTCGCAGGTGTTGTGTGTTTGTGTCTGAATCGGCCAACGACTGCGCACGTGGAATGTTCTTTTTGCCATGGGAGTGCACGGCCATTTAGGTCAAGCTCACAGCCAACCGCAGTTGGTTAATGCCCTGCAGTTGCTCAGGTTGTGAGCCGCCTCATGCATACCCTAAAGTACCCAGCTGACTCCCAGACACACACACACACACAGAGCCCTGTTCTTACCTATAGTCAGGGGTCCTCCTCCCTGCCATGCACACACCCGTCTGTCCAAAAGTCTGAAGAGCAGGCAGTAAGGGGGTGGCCATGAAAAGATGTTGCAGGGGCCCCTGTGCGTAAAATGAGTGAATAGGGAGAAAAGAGACTTAAAGCCTGGTAAGAGGGAGGAGGGAGTCTGCTAGTTTTCTGAAGTACCACACAGTCAGACTCACCCCCTTCCCAGACGTAACTGCTTTAGCACCATAGCTACCACTGCAGCCACAGCAGGTGGCTTATCTGGAGGGCACCAGGTCAAATACAGGGTGTGTGTGTGTGTGTGTGTGTGTGTGTGTGTGTGTGTGTGTGTGTGTAGGCCTTAGGTCACCAGCACTTGGAGGCATGACGTGTTGTGTTTTGCAATGAAGATGTCAGCAGTGCTTCTCTTTTTTAACTTCTTGCAAATGTTTTGTCTACAGAGCAGTATGAAAGGTTTTGGTTCTGAGGGGAATGCATAAATTACCCACCGGGAGAACATGGGTAGCGCTGATGGAGGGCATGGAATGTCTATGAAGGCACGCCAACATCTGCAAATCCACAAACAGAAATTGCACAGAGCTCTATAAATTATCTCCATTTATAATTGGTTCTTTGTCAGTGCATCAAGACCCAAAATGAGAAATGCAGTCTCTTGCTGGGGCCCAGACTCCATGAATTACATTACTACTTGTGCCATTTTGGCAGTGAAAAACCCATAACCCACATTGGCTCTGCATCCAACCGGGCTGTAGGCTGTTGGCATCCAGACATTGTTTTGATTAGAGTGTATTATTACAAAGCCACGTGGACAAACCCTCCATCCCCAGCTCCTTATCACCGAGGAGGCGGGGTCGTTTGTTTGAAGGGAAACTGAAAGCTGGCCCGTCTGACCCTTTGCAGACAAAACATGGCCGGTCCAGTCCTCGGGTTGCTATCATTAGCCTGGTTTCCACTACAGGGCTAAATGTAACTGGAGTGAGCCTGCTTGTCTTATGTCACTGTGTCCCCCATAAACAGTGTTGGTTCTTCAGTTTAGAATTCATTTCTGCACAGTAGTGTATTTGCCCCCGGGGACTGCAATATCAAACAAACAAAGTTCTTTCCATCGCCCGTCAGACATTTTGTGTTTGCTCTGGTAAATCCCACTTAGTTGTGCTTTGGAAAAGTGGCTTGTGTCGTCTATCACTTCTCCCCGTCATTGACCTTAGCCCAGGTCTGTCTGCGGTAGTCACTGAGCCGGTGATTATGTGGCTTTTCAAACCACTGGCACAGTGCTGATAGATAACGCGCTTAACACTGCCGCAGGGTGCTGCTGCAGTAGGGAGGGGAGGAGGGGGGGGCTGTAGAATCAGCTGGATTCAATGGGAGGCTTCCAAAAGCTGTTACCTTCTTCCTCTGCTCTCTGGATGACTATTTTGAAGTCGGGGGGGGGGGGGGTATAAAGACTTGCCAGCCACTTGTGTTTGGTGTGGCCGTTGTTATAGATGTACATGTTGCATGTACGCCATTAGTGACCGGGTCTACACGGTTTACGCATCCTGGGTTCTGACACTAATCAGCTTTGGAATGAGACGGGGATCTCGTGTTATGATAGTCATAATCTTATCTGCCAAAGTAGATTCTTCCAAGTGTGTCAAGAGTGTGAGCTGCATTCACTTATTTTTTTTAATATGGTAAAACAATGCATAGTTCTTCAAAAGAAAGGTTTAAAGTATAGCTTCAGTCTCATGTGAAGGGCAGCCACTGGGTATGTTGTTGTCACCAGTAGTACTCGGGTTCACCTCCTGTTCCAGTAGATTAGTATGTCATATACATGTAGTAGTTCATATACAGGGCTTTTGCACGGAAAAGGTATCAGAGCGCTATAACCAAAGAGTCCAATGTGTGTTGCGGCGTCCGTGTAGCCCCCCCCCCCCCCACACCTTCTTGTCCGACTTGTGTGCCACCGGAGGGGGCAGAGCTTAAGGGGGCCCCACTAAGGGTAAGCCAGGCCCGGGGTTGCAGGCAGTAGGGAGGTTGGGGGATGCCAAGCTGGAACTGTCGAGCTGCTGCCTGTGAGTCTTGGCAGGGATCCAGGGGAATGTTCAATGTGCCCGAGGTTCGGTGGGGGGGGGGGGGCCCTTTCCCACCCCCTGCTCCTCGTCGGCTAATTGGAGGGACGTGGGGAGAAGGAGAGGGCCCGTCACATGGAGGATAACGGAGAATATGCAGGACTACAGTGTTCCCTTTTTTCCTGCTCCAATCCGACATTAGACGGCCTAGCTGGTTATGTAAAAGGTCTTAGGCCCCACAGCACTTCCAAAGCCTTCTGTTACGTCTGTGTGAATAGCACCAGCATGCTTTGCTCGCCCCTATGATGAGGCCATGGCTAGTAAGCTCAGGTCTTTTTTTGTTTGTTTTTGCTGTCTTGGGAATGTTTGTTTTATTGCCATAATCAACTCGAGTGCAATCGATGACGTTCAAGTGTTTTCATTCAGTGTGTTTTAAGGACTTAGCTGGAAATTACCAACAAGACGTATCTTGTGATGTTGGAGTTGTGACCTCGTTAAATTGCGGGCAGATTAAGTTTTAACAGCAGCCAGAGTTTGACATAGGCTATTTTTTGTTGATTAAGAGACTGAGTATCTGAGGATACAAAATAATTTGTCAAGTAAGCTTTTAGCCTGACTCATCATCATATTGTACCCTTTGCTACCAAAATTGCCGAGGTAGTATTATCTGTTTTGTAAGAACTATGTCATGAGCTATTATGCAGAGATATTGAGAGGGTTGATCTCGGGATGCTCACTCTCAGTAGTACAATAAAGCAAACCTAGATCATTTGTTGCTCAACATGGAAACATGTCCACGCTAGCTTTCCCTGGTATTTCTACATCTCTACCGTCACCCCTGCTGCTTTACAGAGGGGGCCATTACTTCCATCCGTCTCCCTGCTTTTTCATGTCCTCACCTCTCTCCTCCTAGGCTATTTCCGAGTCTGTGTTATTGCTTACACTGTTGACTGACATGTAGATAAACCTGTACGATTAGCTGCAGACTGATAATACTGGAGGCTGAATGGTGATCAAACTGCAGTTTGAATCGCAAGCAGCCAACCAAAGCTCTTATGTGGCCTCCTCGGTACAAATTTCGAGGAACTTAAGGTTAATCAGATATTAACGCGAATAGCACCTCATAACTATCCAAACCTTCTTTTTGACAGGGAGTCACCTCACAGCTTCTACGCTGCCAGGCGGCTGCACAGATTAAAACAAATAAGCAAAAGATGCAGGCGTACGAAGTACAGAGAAACGCACACACCGACGCTCTCGGCTTGACAGCTTCTCCTTGAATTCAATAAGCTTTGGCTGCGGTGCTGGCGGGGAGCAGGCCTGCTTGGTCTTGTGCATTGTGCTGTTTTTCCTATTTAATGAGCTGCCATCGTGTTAAAGTTTCATATCGACTTGGCAGAGGAAGCAGGCAAGACACTGAGAGCTAATTTTCTGGAGGCAAACCTCAAAGCTGTTATTTATAACGCAGGTCTGCCTCTCGCCGTCTGATTCTTTGACTCTCTCTCCACCCACCCGTTCGCCCTCAATCAGTCCCTCGCCTACGGATTCTAACAACCAAGAATATTTCTGCCACAGTCCATTGAGCAGGTCCGGCCTAGTGCCAAAGGCGTGCGCTGCATGTATCTCCACGAGGCGCTCTCTCCACCTGCTGAAAGCGTAGCTGGTGTGCACCGAATGCTCGCTAACCAAGCGGCCGGCGGCGAGGCTGTCGGCGTGACCGCGGGATGGAAACGCGCACAACAACATTGTTATAGCTCGCTTATCAACTGTAGAATTTACAGGCCCAACACAAATGCACACCCACACACATTTGTGGGGAGCGGTTGAGGTCGGTAGCAGGTTTTGAGGGATTATTCCCCAGGTAAGGATGATAATGTCCCATGTAATAAGGCTCTGGAGAGCCCTGTGGCTTCCCCTAACGCCACAGGAATGGATGGCTGGTGGTGTTGGTGGAGAGTGGATTTACCACATTCCGTGGCCACGGACCGAACCATATTACTTTTTCTTTTTTCTTTTTTTTTTTTTTTTGCAGAGAGAGGAAAGTCTCCTTCCTCCTCTCCCCCGTGATTGGTGTTGTCTGCGGTTGATCTGACAGCCTTTTCAGAACACGTGAAGCTGCATGTTTTCCTTCAAGTTCCAATCCCCCCACCTCTCCCTCCCTTTTCGAGTTCTCTCCCGGTGTCTCTCCCTCTCCTTTTGTCTCGCTCAGTCTTCACACGAGCGCGGCTCTTTCTACTCCCCCGTTTATTCAATTTTTCTATCACCCTTGCATGGTTTTCCCCACCACCCCTCGCTCTTCTCTGCATCTCTAGATACTAGCGATCAAGGTGCGTGGATATTTTGGTTCCTCTTTCTCTTACCTCCCCTCCTCGCACCCGCCCATCTCTCCTCGTCTGCTAGCCTCAATAGTGCTATGTTCAGTCCCCCCAACTCCTCCATTGCTCCAGTGAGGATTCTTTCTCTTTTTTCCCCTCTTCCAGTCTCTCTCTCTTCTCTCTCGCTCTGTGTGCCCTGTCTGGTTCTCCGGCGGCTGTCGTTCTTAATTGGTGTTGCTCTGCGTCTGCTTTCATCCTCCGCCTGTTTTTTCCCGTCCTCTCATCCCCACATTCCCATCTCTCCTTCTCCTCCTCCCACCTCCCTCTCCTTTACATCCTTGGCAGAAAAAGGGACAGGCATCAGACAGAGTGTGTGTGTGTGTGTGTGTGTGTGTGTGTGTTAATGCGACTGGGTTTGTGTGAGTTTCTAGCCCCCTCGTTCCCGTACAGTGTGTTGCTGTTGTCATGCCTCCTCCTCTATAGCTTAAGCCCTATAGTCCCGGGGTATGGAGCTGTTTTTGTGCAGCACAGGAAGAGAGGATACTGCCTCATAATGCAGTTTCTTCACAATGTCCCAGCGGCCCCAGTTTTGGGATGTTTTTCCTACTCAAGTCTGTATTCTTAAGAAAAGCCAGTAAAGCTGGGCTCACTTTTGCCTAACTGCAGTGGCACACTGCCAGTGAGGGTGAACCTGATGCCGGACGGCAGCACAGGAACACCCCGGAGTCATTGCGGAGGACGTGCTGGTGTCAGCAGCACTGAGTGAGGGGGAGGTACGGTTATATATGGGGCAAAGGAGGTCAGGAGGGAAGCTAAGTTTGGCATTGGCTACATCAGCTCAAAAGACAACTGTTGTCTACCAGGCTGCTGCCACCGTGACAGTAAAAAGGCAGAAGGCCTTCTATATTGTATTGACATCTCTGGAACAAGATAGATAACAAATATAAAGTTGTGCGCATCTGGTTGTATTGTTGTAGTATTTGTACCCCTTGGGGGGTAAAAGGTGAGACTATAAAGATGACACAGCTGTATAGAGGCTCTGGCTACATCCACCCTAATACGTTTTGCTTTTGTTATGTTCGCACCTAGCGTCCATGGTAATCTGGTGTTTTCGAACCCCTAAATATAGACTTTTGAAAAGCGCTGCTGACCCAGATTCAAGTTTGCATCTTGATTTAGTTTTATCAGTCATGAAGCTCCCTTTCCCTGATTCGTCACACCCCTGTCATGTGACACTTTTCGGGAAGACAAAAATGACATCAGCTCCGACCACCAGTTGGTTAAATCAACATGGAAAACGAATGGCAGGCGTTGCAGACCTTGTCGTCTATAGTTAGCAGCTGTTGTGCGGTAGAATCCTGTATTTCATAATACCGCTGCTGCCGACATTCGGAGAAGGCATGCTGTTATTGCGGCTGTGTTGTCAACCTGCTTACTTTGTTGCACCGGCACGCTCTTGCCCAGTGTACGTGAATGGTCACGTGATGCCCATTTTCAGGTGCGTTAGCATGGACGGAGATTGTGTGCACAGAGAGCAGAGAGATCAGAACACAGTATTCATGTGGGTGTAGCCTCTGTAACTAGCAACTGATGGCGGCATAAAAAAAAAAAAAATCTAGCACACAGTGTTAATGGCAAAAGCCAGTTTCTTCCCGCTTGTACCCCCCCCCCTCTCTCTTTCTCTCTGCCCCACACATAATTTGAGCTCCTATTTATTACCTGAGGGCGGCCTTCCCCTAGCTGCTGAGATAGCAC
Organism: Anarrhichthys ocellatus; assembly: GCF_004355925.1. NCBI lineage: Eukaryota > Metazoa > Chordata > Actinopteri > Perciformes > Anarhichadidae > Anarrhichthys > Anarrhichthys ocellatus. Next base: position 1,376,074 of record NW_022280113.1, read on the forward strand.
AATGACACACACACACACAGACTCCTCAGTATGAAAAATAGGACTGTGTGAATGTAAGAGAGATAGGGCGAGAGAAAGGAAGCAATGAAAAGGGGAACAGGGAATGAAGAAGTGCAAATCCAGATTGGGCAAAATAACCCAACTTTCTCACTGTTGATAAGTGTTCAATGTCCGTCTTCCTCCGCCTCTGTCTCTGCCTATCTGTATAGTCCAACCCATAGCAAGAGAATAGGAGTATCGCCAGATGAGTGACATCTTTGTTCAGCTCATTTTGTGTAACCAGTGCAGCATTAAAGCATGGCGGAACTAGCCTACAGCTGGCGAGTTAGCTACATTGCTAATTCCAATGGAAAACAGCTCGGTGTCCGTTCTACTCCTATTCTGTCTGTGTGGTCGAACGCTTGTCTACTTTCTCTCTTTCTTGCTCTCTCTTACGGCCATAGAGACATAACGTCACCACCGGGGAGTCTCTGCGAGGCTTGTCCTGTCTTCCTGATGGACACCTCCATCCCCGTGCCAGTGGGCAGCACAGTGGGAGGCGGGCCTTTCATTAATCTTCTGTTATGAGCGTAATGGTTCATTCATACATTCAGGATTTGATTCACATCGAGCCCTGTGTTGGCACATATGAATCAACATAAGGGCTTCAACTAAGGATTTCCATTATTGATTAATCTCTCAGCTTTTTGCTTTGCTTGTTTTGTCTGATCAGCACTTTAAAATCTTGATATCAAACTTGAACCAGTAAATATTTGTCATTTTTACTTAATTAAATTGCTATTAATTGTCGGACCACATTTGGATATCATACTTTAGCTATTACGCTAACAAAGTCCGTTATTAGGTGAGATGATCAACCAACAACTGTTAAAAAAGGACACACACAAACATTAGAAGCGGAAATTCAGTACAAATTTTAAGAGAGTCATGTTCTTTAAGTTCACAAGGAAGAAGTACAATGGCTTATTGTACAAGGTGTGTGTGTGCGTGCACACTTAGCAGGATGGCTAACAAATAGGAATTGACCATTATTTTAGACTGGCATGAAGATGATTGATTGTATTTGCACGTTTTGGAGAGTGGTATCATTGATTTGATATGGCACAGTCCTGTTTCATAGATTAGTGTCCATTGCACTTAGTGAAGAGTCAACACACACACACACATATTCAGTCCCTCTGGCCCAGCTCATGCCTCTTAATAGTTTCCAGGAGGTGTCACTAAAGCTGAGCCAAAGGAAAGACGGGCTGAAAAGAAGCACTTAGTTTCCGTGGCCCCTCGGGCTAGCTATCTAGCTAGTTTGACTCGTGCCCACTGGAAACAGATATTTCTTTTTTTTTTTTAAAGACCTTGTTTCCTATTCTGTCAGTCTGTTGGCCTTCACTTCCTTCCCTTCACTTTTTATCTTCTTGCCATTTCCTGCTGTCTGTAAACCAGGTCTTTACACTCTTACTGTTCTCTCTTTCTCTGTATTTATCTCTCTCTCTCTAACTCATGTGTGCCTTTTTTCCCCTTTCTCTTTATAACCCCTCCATTCCACCTTCTCATTCTACAGTTTTCGACCATGAGGGAAAGTGTTTCTCAGAAGCACCATGATATCTGTTTAAATCAAAAGGGAAGGGGTTGAAGGTTAACATGCACGGCGTGTGTTTGCGAACACAATTTTTGTGAGGGATATTTCTCACCAATTCCAGCCCTTCATGTTTCATTCATTGCTCCCTCTCTTCTTCTCTTTGGGCAGCTGAGAGAAGCTAGCGACAGAAGAAAGAGAACCATTTGATGGAAGAAAAGAAAAAGAAAAAACAAGAAGAAAAGACCAAGACGGACGTCGCTCAGAAAAAGGTGACGATGGACTTTTATTACAATCGGAAGCAACGACAACTGACTTCAGCAGCTGAAACACGATAGGATCACTTTACTCAGCAACACTAGTCCTTTACCTGTCGAATAAAGTCTAGAATTTGGCACGGCGCTCTTGATTTTATTCACAGATTTGAATGAAGTTCCTAATTCCTTTTCCTCTCTCTTCTCTCCCTGCAGGCTGCCGATCAGAAACCCAAAGGTGAGTGTCATGGTCACGTAAACTGCCCCCTCTCATTTAAAACTACATTCCAACCACTGATCTGCATTAATCAGCTCTGATTAACAGCACACTGACCCGTAAAGACACACACACACACACACACACGTTATTCATGCATTACACACACTGCATTTATCATTCTCGTACACAGATGGACACACACGTTTTGCACATGCATGCACAATTGTGCCGTTTGACTCTCTGTTTCTCCAACACACACGTACACACACACAGACGCATAGAGCAGAGCAAATACAGTGGAGTGTAATGCAGAGTGATGCAGAGTGATGGCCAGTACGCCCGCAGCACCAGGCAGTGAAGCGTGAGGGCACCAAGACAGCCCACTGAGTGTGGTGTGGGTAAAGAGGAGTGGGGGAGGGGGGGGCACGGCACAGAGGAAGAGTGGAATAAAAGAAGGTCATGGAGTTAAGCTCAAAGGCACAGCGAGTGAATCTGAAAGAACGGTGTCCTCGCGTGCCCTCGATGTCGTCTTAAGATGTCGAAATAGCTCTTAAAGGAACACCGCTGTGACATGTATCTTTTTAGATGTTTACAAAACACCTGGAGTTGCTGCTGCTGTCCTCAGTTGCTTCAGGAAATAGAAATGGTTGTACCTATGATCTTTCTTAAGAAATCTACATCAATGCCCGTGCCCACCCTCCAGCAGTGCGAGCAACAGCTTGGCCATCTGGGTGTAGCTGTTGGGCCTTTAACAAAGGTCACCACGGCTCGCCTCGAACTCTGACCCGTCTATTTAATTGCCCTCCCTGTGTGTGTGTGTGTGTGTGTGTGTGCGTGTGTGTGTTTCACTAGCTTAGACTGTGAGCTCGGCCTATTATCCAAGTTTCAAAGCCTCCACTCAAAGCTAGCTGCTTCTGATTTGAATACGCATTTAATGCCACTGTTCTTGTGCTTGAGTGATTTTAGATGGAAATAAATTCAGACCTCTCCAGGCGTCATTATAATTCAGTCCAAAATGTGTGTACGCTCTCTCTGTATGTACAATACTCTGTCACAAATAGTATTTAAAGAGAACTTAAGGAGAGAACAAGAATGTTTTCTTGTGTAGAGCTTCTGGTTTTTTTATTTTACACAGGGGAGAGTTGCTTTTCCAGGAACACCCTGCTTCATAGTTTACATTCACACCTGGAAGCTGTCTTTTACAACCACATTCTTATCTTTACTTGGAGCAGTTGGGCTTTAAAGGCCTTGCTCAATGGTGTGATGGTGGTGGTGGTTCGTCGAGACTGTTGACTGAGAAATGGCTGGTGAGTGTTTTGTGGTTGTCAGACGGTGGAAAACCTTGTATTTAAACATTCAGTTGTAGCAACAGGGCAGTATTACAACAGTGTTTTTTAAAATGTTCCATTTGGTTTGGCTCTGTGTTGCAGCACGTTGGAACTGAAATGAAGTGAGCAGACGTTTGGTGTCTTCCCCTGTGGTGCTCGTATTGCTTGGTTCAGGGACTTTAATTTGGGTGGAGGTCAGGTGACTGACATCACGTTGACCTTTTCATTTCAAACCCAATGTGCCCCGGATTAGAGCCGAAGCAATGAAAAGCGTTATCACAGCCTTCATACTTCCTCACTACAGTGTGTGTGACGTGTGCACGCGGGCTGTACCAAATGTCGCTGACGGGAGCGGCAAAGGAAATGCCGAGAGTCAAGAGAAGGAGGTATTGAAAACTCTGCCTGTGAGAGAGGCCCACGGACAGGGCTACAGCTCCGAACTAGAAAGATGGAGAGGAAGGGAGGAAAGAAAGTAATGAAGCAGCGAGCACTTTAGTCGAGAGCCAAAAATGACCATCGGGAGTCAATGACGGTGCCGATACAGAATAGGGCTAATGACGTGGACATTTGTTTTATGGTATGTTTAATGAGAGAGAGCGGGAAAGGGACATAGAATAAGAAACTAATTGTGTGTATGTTAGCGGGCGCTCATGTAGACCGAAAGATAAAGAAAATAGGGGGGGAAGCCTGTTTGAAGACTAATCGTTCAGTGAGCCATCAGGACCTCTGAGTTTGCTCACTACCTCCCATCGGCAATATCTTTCAAAAGGAAGGTGGCATCAACCGGAGTGAGTTGTCATCCGTGACACTAAATAATAGGTGTGTGTGTGTGTATGCAGGCAGGGAGAAAATCAGTATGCGGTTGTGATTTGTGTCTCTCCATCCATATCGGAGAATGTTGCCTTCCTTATACACTCTCTCAGAAATTCATAGACACATGCACATTGCACAGCACCTCCCCCACCTTTCAATGCCTTTCTGTGCTTTCCTCTCCGCAGGCCCTCCTTGGTCCCAGGCATTTCAATTTGCTTGCGGTAATCGATCTCGGCCTGGCGCGCGTTCATATGTATGAAAATGAGATAAAGCTTCGGCGCAGCGGAATTAACTCCTCTGCCCCCCATTAGGCATGAAGCTTCTCTGAACGCAAGGGTTCCAGGAGGCAGGGTCTCGCTGCCCCAGCCCACCTCCCCCATACACACACAGACTGGACCTCTGATGCAGGGCCCTCCCCTCCCTCCCTCCTGGTCCCCATTACCTCAGAGGGATGCTGATTATTCACCCCCAGCACACGCGCAGCTTCATCACAATCTCTGCCGCCACTGCAATCACAATCAGTCAGTTTGACTGCTACACATACCTGATAAAAAGCATGCGCGTGCCAAGACACAGGCGCATGTTCCCACACACAGAGGAGTGCACGAGGAGTATCTGAAAAGCGAGTGTCTGCCGAGCAATATTAAAAGACGTGCGCATTCCTCCCGACAGCGACTCGGAGCCTTTCAATCTGCTCTGCGACTGAAGGAAACACTCACATTTTGGAATCGCAAAGCAGCAAAGGGCCCCATAACAAGCACGCACACAAATATCATTCAGGTTAGCAGGAAAGTTACACAAACAGGCACAGGAAGTCACAATAAAACCACAGTGAGTCCGTCGCGTCCCTGCACCACGATAATCAGAAAATCTCACACTGGTTGGAACAAATGCGATGCCTGTCTCTGCCTCGTCCCCCGACTTTCCTCCTCACTCACCGGCTTCTTCTTCCGCCGCGATGTGCTCGGCCCCGGCGACCACATCTGAGGAGAAGCCCCGTTTGCACGGTGTCACGTTGGCGATAATGGCATTATGTTTTTTTTCAAAGCAAACACGAGTGCGTCGTATAATGCGGCGTTGGATTAATTCGCTATTTCACATGCTATTAATTGCGTCAGCACTTTTGAAAAGGCTATTTCACGAATCACAATCTAATTAGAGGCTAATTTGCTTTGCATTCGGGCTGCTTTTCCCTTCTGTTAACCACAATTTACAAACACTCCATGAATTAATAGTGAATAGCTTGTGAATTACATCCTGTGGATTTATGACTGCCAAGCATCATTTCTTTCTCTCACCCCCCCCCTGTGTGCTCACCCGGTGTGCATGTCAAGTGAGAGAGGCGAGTGAAGGATGGAGGGGAGAGACAGGGGGCAGAGAGGGAGAGAGGAGAAACAAGAGGGGAGCACAAACTCAAACAATGCTTCCCTCTCTGCGCATTCGTTGTTGTATGATCACTCACAAGCTGCTGACAAGCGAGCCCATTCGGGGCCTCTGGCCCCTCCCCCGTCACCTCCTCCCCCAACCGTGAGCTGCTTCATGTAAAATATCAGGGCAGATTAATAGGATGTAGCTCGACGGATATGAATGGCGGTTCAGCCTGCGCTTTGAAGCAAAGGTGTTCACATCCATGTCCGTGGGGTTCACAGACTGGCGGTACGCCGTCATAAAGGGGCTCCTCCCACTCGTCCCTCTGGCCATTGTGGAACAAGCAGTTAAATAGAAACCAGTACCACCTTACAGGTTGAATTTGACTCTGTGAGGTTATTTCAGTGGATGGTTATAATGCTATATATTATATACACAAATGTGGGAACTCACATTGGTAGTGCAAATGAGTGGTGCTCCCGTTTGTCCACTGTGTTCCCTATGCTCTTTGTCCCCGGGGCTCTGACTTTTGGGAGAGCACATCTTCAGCCTTAACAGGTTTAAGATGGCACGCGTCATGCTTCATATCTATCAAGTTCAAAAGACCTCGCTCTCTTCAGGCAGTGGTTGCCCTCAGGCACTGACCTTGGACGGAGGTGTAGTATGATCCTGTTAAGCGAGTTAGCTACTATTAGGGCTAAAAAGCCCCCCCCCCCCCCCCCCCCCCTAAAAAAGGGGGGGGGGGGGGGGGGGGATAGGGGCACACCCAATCTTAACAGGGCAGGGGGGGCCCGGCGG
>NW_022280113.1:1382524-1385084 GCF_004355925.1 Anarrhichthys ocellatus
CACAAAAAAAGGGGGGGGGAGGGGGTTTGTCAGGGCAACTCATAATCTTAACAGGCCAGAGAGGCACAGCTGAGATGAGCGACCGAGAAAAGAGCTTGGCATTGAGAAAGAGGGAGGGGAGGGGGGTCACTAATTAGAGAGAGAGGGTGAAAGAGGCGTGTTATGGGAAGAGGTCACTGGAAGCACAGGCGGGGGGGGGGGGGTCACGAGGCAAATGGAGTTGCGTAAGGCAACTGTCAGTCCCTATAGCAACGAACCCCCGTTATAGGAGGGTGAGGGGTGAGAAATGTTTGCTTTTTATTTTGTGTGTGAGTGAGGGTGTTTCTGTTCCTCTCCACTGATATTGACAGATGGGACCTCATAGAGATGCACCCACTTGACCCTCCTTTGTCTTCTGTGACCAAAAAATAAAATAAAAAAAATCTCGGTTACAGAGTCAAACGTGTCATTGTGAAAGAGAATATAGTCAAGTATTGAGTAATGTGAGGACTTCCATAGGAGGGGAGGCAAAAATGAGCAATGAGCCCTAAATGTGCTTTGCAGAAGGAAATGAGGAAGCGTGGTCTGGAGAAGGTCGTGAATTTAAACTCGTATTGTTATCTATTTGTGCCTCTGCCTCCATGTTGCTGTGATGCGATTTCTCCGACCAAAACCTGGTGGACCTTGTCTCACGACTTTTTTTTTTTTTTAACTAAGGCACAGAAACGCTTCTTTTCTCAAAAGCTAAAAAGAAAAACATTGCTCCACACTACCGCGCACCTCTTTCAAAATCACTCCAGCAGCATGTAATACAATTGTTGTACACAGACGACACGCTGTGTATCCCTTCCTCCACCTCATAGCTTTTATTGGATCAAGAAGTGCACCATTGTGTGGGGCATACAGGCCCGTGTGTTGGCTACATCCCTCCCCCCTGCTATACACATGGCTGCATAATAAAGTGGCTCTGCAGACAATAGACAGAGGAGATGTGGGAACCTGCGCCGCCTGGCACTGGGCTCAGGGAACCAATCACAGTTGTTCTCATGCGACAGTTGTTCTTGTTCGATAACCGATACCCCACCGTCTTGCCCGCTATGCCTCCATATGGATTATTAACTCTATATCTGATTTCTTTATGCATTTCCCTCTGCCTTGCATGCACCCCCCCACCCCTCTCTTCGTCTATGCTCACTTGCTCTCTATCTGTACGCAGTTGCTCTTTCCGTCGCTCTCTCTCATTGTGTGTAATTAACCATTTAGTGTGAAGAAGGGCTATAATTAAAAGTTTGGTGCAAGGTTGCAGAGAGCACCTCAGCTGGAGGGTTTAATGGAATTTCCAGTGCACTTGATACAAAATGCTAATTTAATTGGCTCTCCTTTTCAACTACAATTAGCGGTACTAAGGCCACAAGCGCATTAAAGTCTAAATTTGGTTTTCACAACATCTCGCTCGCACCGCTGTAACTTCTGCACTTACTTCTGCCAGTGGAGTTGGTGAAATGATTTTTTTTAGCAGTCTGTTTTTGTCTCTCCGCATCATGTGTTGGTTTCTTACCAAGATGATATCCAACAGTTAGAAATGTCTAATGTAGTTGGACAGATTGCTCATAGTCCAACTTTTTTCTTCTTCTCGCTCTTCATCACTTTTGTGGTCAGAGGATGATTACGGATCACTTGTGAGCCCCTGATCTGTAGATACAGATGTGAATAGAAATGTATGAAATATGTTTTTGGTATTAGAGTTAATAGCTCTAGAAATGAAATTCAGCCCCAACAGGACGGGCTCAATAAGCAGAGAAACCCCGTTAGTCATCCAGTTGAAATGCAATAAGCTTGCAGCTTCACTAATTCACTCTGTGGATGATTTTCCGTTGCCTCTCACTGACTGCGTACTCTTCACTTTCCTCATTTAATCTTTTACAGACACACTCCCTCATCTGAGGGGTTTCCCCACGTTTCTCTAATTCGTTCCTTGGTAGTCTTTTTCGCCAACCCCCTCCTCTTCAAAAGCACTTACCCATCCATCATGGATTAAGAAAATATCTCTCCTCCTCAAAATAATAAAGGCGTCAATGTGTTTGTTTGTTCAGGGCAGAGGGGAGCTGTGTGTCTCTCACACATACTGCTGTCCTCCAGTTTTGCCGTCTCATTTGTGTGTGTGTGTGTTAGTGTGCATACACACACTGCTTCCTTCTCAGGAGAACATTCATTCTCACTGATCCACTTGTTAAATACAGATGACACCATAAATGGCTACACGTTACCCAGCTGGATTGTGTTACAGCGGCACTTTTCATGAAACATGACAGATCATTTTAGCTTCATTGTTTTTGTTGCGAGCACAAATTAATGCATTTGAACAGGTTAGGGTTAGGTTAGCATGATTATGTTAGAGACGGATGCCATTGCTTGTGCAGGGGAAACATGCAGCATGATACATGTAGTGTCTGTCGTTACTACAACAGCACAGACACAGTATGAAGCTGCAGGGTGTGTGAGCTAAGGGATTTCTGGGTTCATCCGCCTCCACTAAGGAGAGAGAGAGAGAGAGAGAGAGAGAGAGAGAGAGAGAGAGAGA
>NW_022280113.1:1385094-1425337 GCF_004355925.1 Anarrhichthys ocellatus
GAGAGAGATTTGGCAAATTAGACGGATACCAGATTAAATAGGAATCCCGTTTGTTTGAGACTGATAAACTATTATTTGACTGTTTGTCAGAGACGAGAACAAAAGTGGAAGAAGACAAAGAGCTCATCTTTGAATTAGGCCACCTGCTAAATGATTTATATTTGCTTTATTTTCTGCTCATGAACATAACCACCCCTCTCAATTTAGTTTCTTGCTTGTCATCTAGTCGGGGCGTTAACTGTCATTTAAATCTCAAAATATATTAATTAACAATTCCTCTAATCTAAAAGACTTCTGCACACAATTTTGCAGTCGGCAGGCTTCTGTTTGAGCAGCGTGCAGCAACCAAATAGTGCAAACTGCATCCCGGTAGTTCCTGGGCCATTGGAAAGGACAGTGAGGAAAGGGGGCAGGGCATTCACCGTCCAGCTGTCTGATTGGTCGAGGCAGCGTTAGGCAGGCCGAGATGGATTTAATCAGAGATGTGCGTCACCAGCTGCAGTTCCAAGCCAACAGCCAGCCAGATACTGCTGGAGGGGGCAGTCTCTCTCTCTCGCTCGCTCTCTCTCTCTCTCTCTCGTATTTTTATGTTTTTGGGAAAAAAGTAGAGGTGTGTGTGAAGGGCGTCCATCAATGGAAGACGGAAAGGTTTTGCCTTCAAATACTGCACTACATATGTAGTTCCCTCTACGCAGAGGGCTTTTATTTTGGATCTTTATCTGTGTTGCCGCATATTGAAGTTTGATACACATCACTGCCTGTTCTGTGTGTCAGCAGGTCGGCAGCCTTCTGGATTAGTGTTGTGCTCACTGAGAGGGCCTCTGTTTTTCAGCTTCAGACGAGGTGTTGGCAGGCACACTGAATACCTTTGGCGCTCTGAATGCACTTCCTCCAGTGTGGCAGCTTTGGCCTGTGTGTGTGTGTGTGTGTGTGTGTGTGTCACTTTGTGGTTAATTGCCACTACTGTAGGAAATAGTTCTCACACTGGACAAAGTTAGGCTTTAATGAACAAATTATTTCCATTGCATTAATTTCCCACTATTTCATGCTCTCTCTCTCTCTCTCTCTCTCCCCCTCCTCCTCCCTTGAGTGAAGGCAGCCTCAGCTGTTGTGTAGAGCAGCCATATCTATAGGGAGTATAGAAGACAACATCATCAACGCATTTACCCATGGACCAAGAAATTCACAGCAGCTCTCGGGTCACTAGCAATTGGCAGCCATAATGAAAGCAGCCATTTCTGAGCAGCAGGGAGTAAAAGCAGTGCCATACTGGATCTAGTTAAGGTTCCTCATGGGGTCATACAGCCACAGACGCACACCGACATCCTCTTCAGCTTCCTCACTAGGATTTATTCGGTGTCCGACAGTTTTTCCTCAGCACCCCGGAGAAGAAACTTTAGCCAAGCCAATCTGTTTGGTTGCTAGCTGTCCAGGTCCTGCTAATAATACCACCACTCGGGCTAACACTCAATTAGATGGCTGGCCGGTCACCGCAACCACAGGGAAAGGGTCAGGCTGAGGCCAAACCAGCAGGGAAAGGGGTGTGTGTGTGTGTGTGTGTGTGTGTGTGTGTGTGTGTGTTTGTTTAATGAAGAGGAAAGGAGGTGTCTCCATGTGTTTGTTCAGTCAGCAGAAAAAAATTATGACCTTTTCATAGAGTGCGTCTGGGCCAGTAACATATGTTCGACAAGAGGCTGCATGAGGCAGTTAATTTAAAGGGACAGTCCACACCAACGTGCAGTGCATGCTGAAAGATTCAATTATACACACCTGCCGAGTACTATACACATAATAGAATGCACAAACTTACATTTGTGGAGACGTGATGAACATTTGTCCGTTGCACATTCTTCCCGGCAAACTGGGCCGTTCCATCACACACTGCTGTAACATAACTGGGCAATATACAGATATGATGTTGATATCGTGACGTGAGACTAGATATCGTCTTCGATTTTGTGTATCGTAACGTGTCATAATTGTCGTCTTTTTCTGGTTTTAAAGGCTGCATTACAGTAAAGTGATGTCATTTTCTGAACTTACCAGACTGTTGAAGCTGCTGTATTATTGTTCCACTTAGTCATTATATCCACATTACTGATGATTATTTATCAAAAATCTGATTGTCTAAATATTTTGTGAAAGCACCATTAGTTAACCCTACAATATCCTATTATGAAGTAATAATATAACTTAAAAAATACATGATTTGGGCTACCAAGGAATTGATTAAACCACACTTGTCAGATGTCAGTACTACCCAGCCAAATATATTTTTGGTTATATAAAGGTCTAATAATGAGTTAACCCAGGCATTAATACCTTGCTACCTGCATGTGTCTTTCTGTGTGCCCGTGTGCTGTGTCCATCCAGTGCCAGAGCCTGCTCCCACTAAGCCCAGTCCCGGCCCACCCCACCACCTCCACCCCGCCAGCCCTACGCTGCCCCTCTCCTCCTCCTCCTCTTCTTCTTCTGGCAATGGCAAGCGCGCCTCCTCCAGTAGCCAACTCCCGACCCAGACTCCCCCTCAGCAGCAGTGCCAGTTGTCCTCTGCCAGTGCTCGCTACCCGCCCAGAGAGGTGCCCCCGCGCTTCCGCCAGCAGGAGCACAAGCAGCTACTGAAGAGAGGCCAGCCACTGCCTGCAGGAGCCCTCAGCGCTCTCACCCTCTCCTGTTCCTCTTCCTCCTCCTCTTCGCCCTCATCGTCTTACTCTTCTTCTTCTACGACTACCAGCAGCACTTCCCCAAACTCTGCCACGTCCACTGCGAGCAAACACCACCCAGGTTTGTGTAAATACAGTAAACAAATTTAAATCGCCCTGGATTTGATTCCTGATTCGTTTTTTGTTTTTTCATTTTGACGCTTTTTTGGGGGCTGTGTACAAATTGTTTCACCCTTTAAACTTCGGTGTGATTTTGTTTTCATTTTAGCATATTTTGGCTGCGTGTTTAGTAATATTTCACTCAATGAGCTAATTAAGTCGTCCTTTAAATCTAACACTCTGCTTCCACCTTTGTTACATTGACTTTGATATTCCCAAATTTTGAGACAAATGCAGTAACATGCAGGTTTTTTTTTAGGATCCCACATTAAGCTATATTTCAGGGTTTGTTTTAGGTTTGGCTTGGCACAGATACGGCGGTGTGCAAAGCAGCATTGACAGATTTACTGCACTTTAAGCATAATAAATTTTGGTGATTATAATTGTAGTTTAACGGCGCACCTTCACTTCCTGTCGGTGTTAAATAATGTCCAGATACAGCTCTTAAATTATGTGGGTAGGCTGACCAAGTTAAAGCCAAATTAAAACGTAAGACTCAAGTCTAAGCAGTTTTAAATTGGCTGCTGCCCTTACTTTCCATTTCTTTGGCCGTCTCCTAGCTGTATGCTCGTTTCCAACTGTGCTATTGGTGTGCAGGTCTGGATATGCAAGTGCTTCTAACATTGGCAATAATAACGCCAAATTCTTTCCAAGCCTTGGAAAAATCCTGGTTGGAGGTTTTAGCCTAAGTCAGAAAAACACGGTTTAATTCTTAAAGTATGAAGGTATATTTGTGTCTTTATTACGCAAACAAAAAAAATGTTTTAAAAGCAAATTTCTTGCACTGCAATCAAAAATCAAGTTTCTAAGTGAAAATATATAAACTGAGAATAATTTATTTGTTAGTTTTGCTTATGAAACTAGAATTTTTGGTTAAAAAAAAAGAAATTTGCTTTTAAAACATTTTTTGTTGTTTGCGTAATAAAGACACAAATATACCTTCATATTCAAGCCTCTGCATGCTCTTTAGCTCGAATCACAAGACCACACACGTACACTCATCTCATCTCAGACCTCTGTAGCCAGCGGTAATCTTTTAATGAAGTCACCGGTGGCCCCTAAGATCACTAATACTGAACCTGCCTCAAGGTGCTCATTGTGCGACTGCTCGTGTGTATTTCTATATGATAATAAAGGATGGCCATGATTTATTTATATCATGGCAATTATATCTTTTTTTTTTCTCTCTCACACTTTATGGACATCACAGTGAATGCGCACTCAAGATTTTTTTTTTTTTAGATTGCTGTCATTATTTCTGCGTGCGTTCGTCCAAAGTTTTTCTTTTTTTGTTTGTAATGCAATCACAACCATCTGCTTAATGATGTACACACGTCCTCTAGCACAGGACACAGTGAAGAACATAGATTTAACGATGTCTCTGTAGCACACCACGCAATGTCTTCATGTCCAGGTTAGCAGGAACGCACATGAGTGTCTGCTTGCCTCGCTGGGACAAACGTAAACAAATGTGCAGCAGCTCTGGTGCAAGTTCTCGCTCGTCGGCAAACTACAGCCCTCTGCATCACAGAGGCAACTGGTCCTTGTATGCTCTGTCGCCGATATCCTCGTACTCGGGCCACCAATCGCAGCATCAGACTAAAGGGGAGGCTTGTTGTTTTTTTTGCAAGTTCTGCCTTATTCATTCAATGAAGAGTTATTGTTCGGTGCAGGGATTCCCCAGCTGTCGTTCAGGCACTAAATTTGGCTGCAGGCTTAACTCACTCAAGAGAAGCAATACCTCTCAGCCCTTAGATTTCAAAAGAATATATCTCTCATTTTGGCTTCAAGTTGAGCCTGGTTGAGAGTATTAACCTATAATGTCATTATTATTGACGGAGTCCAGCGGTTGTTGTCCTGTCTGGCCTTCACCTGGCCCCAGTTTTCCCAAGGGCGTCTCAGTACAACACAGCCCGTGGCGTAGTAGCCATTTGCTGTTTCCACCTCCTTCCACTCTCGTTTTTTTTTTTTTTTTTTTTTGTCTCGAGGGCTTCCCCCCCCTCACAGCCGGTTCTATCCCGCCTGCCTCGCTAATAGCCTCAAGCTAGTGGCCCTGTTGATGCAAAGATTGTGGCATACATAATTTAGAGAGAGAGGACGTTGTAGTTCAACTTACTACCCTGCACTTCTGCACTGCCTCTGCTATATTTACATTACACATTACTACTTTAGTAGTAGCAAAGCTTGGTAAATAACTTAAAATCAACACAAATGGAACTAGACCAGGTCTTTCTCTTGTTCGGCTGTGGTGGTTTTTGTAGCATTATGAAGGATCTGAAATGGAAATGGAGTTGCAACAGAACACCTTATTTCTGCATGACGTCAATGTTTGCCAGGCTACATATTTGCAACTCTGTGCCTACTCTACCGTGGAAGCATATTACATGGAATCACGTTATTCATAATTACATGCATCATTATCATAGATAAGTTAATAATTTAGCACGGATGGAAAGTTTTCAGTGTAACTGTTGGTAAGGGATGAACCCTGTTTTGAGGACATTTTTTCTGACTTCTCTGGTGAGGTTACTGTGGCCCAGAGGGATGTGATGATGTGCCTTCACACACTTCCACTCGCACATGCAAAAACACGAACACATAGATGTAGTGGCTGTGCAGCAGCAAGAGCACACTAGTCTGACCTAGTTGTGTCCTCTCAGATCTGTGTCTGCCTTGCAGGCCAGCTGGCTGAGTTTAAAGGGTATGCAAGCGTGCGCACACACACATACACACACATGTTTAGTTCATAAGCCTTAGCAGTAATATTGGGTAGATATCCTAAGGTGGTTTAATGTGCTTCCTTTGACCCATTTTCTGGTTACTTTCCTCACATTTTGATAAGAAAAAGCCATATTGAATTTAAGTGTGTGTGATTTATAACATTCCCGCTGGCTATCCGCACACGCTGCCCCCATCCACAAAGTCTGAAAAGGCAACCCCCTCTTAATTCAAGGGGCATTCACACCACCCCCACGTAACCTCTGCTCTCCGAACCCCATTTAATTGTCCCAAACACCAGACAGACACCCCCTGTCCCCTCTCCCTCCCTCCCGTCCCACACCCACCATCCCAGTCTCTCCAGCTGACTGGGGACCATTAAGTAGTCCGGAGCAGCCAGCAGCCATCCAGACAGGCTCCCCAGTAGCAGGTGCTGGAGTGTGGGGGGGGTTCTCAAGACTGTGGGAACTGCGGCCCAACAGCTGTTTGTTGGTCCCCCAGACAGAGAATGCAGCCAGAAGGCACTCTGCTGGGCACTGTTAAAACACTTGGCCCTTTCATTTGGGCCCTTTTGATCTGCAGGTAAAGCTGTTTTTTTTTTTTTTGTTTTTTTTTAAAGTATCTCTTATTTAAGTTAAATGCTCAGTGTGGATGTGGAACGGAGTGTTGCTTTTCATAAAAGAAATCGTGTAATGTTCTTCAAGTACCCTCTCACGGGCATATAGGCCTGCCTCTTCAAACATGGTACCATTAAGATGTAAAAATAACTCCCACTTAGATCTTGTATGTTTTTAAAATCATAATCACAAGAGCACTTGGCCCTAATGAAGCCAGGGAGGTATAGATTGCCCCATGTGTGTACACACACACACACACACACACACACACACACACACACACACACACAAGTGAGAGAACCCCCTAGTGGCTTAATTAATCCAGCCTCTGTCAGGGAAACCGGAGAAGTCACCATGGTCTCGCTCTCCTGTTTTTCCTCTTCTCTCGGCAGAGGTAAACAGACATGAATAATGAGCTTTTTAAAGCCTCCTGTGACCATTTCCTCAGTCTTTCTATTCCTCCCCGCTTCCGGAAAAACAAGTATGCCGTCTTTGATACGAGGGGGGCGTAAAGCGCCCCTCAAAGGGAGACGGAGAGGGTCTATATGAGGACAAAAGGCTCCTAAACATCCCCTCCTGCTCTCGTTCTGGTCTTGCATCACCCGGCGGTTTGTGCCGAGGAAACCGAGTGAAGCCTTCGGCTCACCGTCAAACGGAGGATTCCATTTTATTGCCACACTGTATCTCATAGTCTGTTCATGTTTTCTCTCACCGTCTCCCTTTCTTTTCCCACGCCGCTGCAAGTGCCGACACCTCCCCCCCCCAGACTATCCCTCGATCTATCCCTACCTCCCTCTCTCTTCATGTCACCTTGCCTCTCATTTCATTCAAAGGGGAGGCGAGGCATTTAATTCTTGGCTACCTGCCCCTATCTCTGATGGCAGCGAGTCTCATTATCAGAAGCTCATCTTCTTGCGTATTTCTGTTATTTAGCTGCAGTCCAGGTTCTCTGAAGAGAACACGCCTGTATCTGAGCAGCCCTGCTCCCTGTTGGAAGCATGAGGAGCCATAGAGGGCCCCGTAGTTTTTTTTATTTTTGACCCTTTTTTCATTCACAAAGCTTAACAGGAGACTGCCCTCCTAATTGCTACCAGAGTGGAAGCAGCAACACATTACTGACACATGGTTGCAAATGGTCGATGGGCAATAATTGTCCCCTTTTTTGTTGCTGTCTCTCCCCCCCCCCCCCCCAGCTAAATGCTACATCAAGACTTTCCCAAGAATCAGCAGACCTTTCTATTGGCATGTCTGCGGGAGTCGAAAGGGGAACAATCGGGTCATGTTGAGGTTTGCATTAGTCCACATGTGTTCATATTT
This sequence comes from Anarrhichthys ocellatus, assembly GCF_004355925.1. Taxonomy (NCBI): domain Eukaryota; kingdom Metazoa; phylum Chordata; class Actinopteri; order Perciformes; family Anarhichadidae; genus Anarrhichthys; species Anarrhichthys ocellatus. The sequence goes on from NW_022280113.1 coordinate 1,392,569, forward strand.
ACACAATAGCACTAGCATCCATTACAGTACAATGCAATAGTCCAGCGATAAATACTCCCTTTGTGGAGCTAATACTGCTCCCCTTTTGTTACCCACGTTATTTGCACTGCACTCAGTTTGCACAAAAGCCTGCACACACCGCAGATGCTATTAATACAAGCTCGGCCTGCCAGTAGCAGCAGTGTACTGGTGGGTAGTTAGCTCTCAGACATACTAAGAGGATATCTGTGTGAGCACTCTGAGAGTGGCTCTCTCGCTTTCTCCCTGACTGACCCCTTTTCATCCACGCACTCCCTTTTTCTGTCCTTTTTGTTTTATGTGAGTTTTACTGCTTGGAATTTGGCTCGTCCACAGTGTCTGTGACAGGCGTGATAAAAGTATGGCTGCTTTCCAGGCATTGACAGAGCTGGGACTAAAATGGAAAGAGGGGTAACGTCAGTGGCTTTTTAATGATGCCACCATAAACAAAACACCTACAAGCCTCTGACGGTTTGAAGTGGTAAAGGACCGGCTGTTTTGGTTTTGTTCCTTTCTTTACAAATTCATTGGGTGGGAAGCATGCACGCGCTAACTAAGAAAATTGTAGAGAAAGAATATTATTCATAGCATGACTATCCCGCCATGTCAAAACACCTAATCAACAATTGGAATGTCTTTAACCCATCTGTTCAATGAATACTATAGTTCAGTTCTTTCCAAGTCCCTTGAATATCTCCCAAAATTAGTCCTTAATTCACTTCAGCTTGCTGTATTTTGGGCACCGGGCAGTTTCTGCCTGACTATTTTTTTCCTCTCCACTTTTTAAGAATGAAAGTTTGCTTGGGAATGTTTGTGTGAAAGCATTACTTGGACATTTGTCATGCAAACTGAAATTAGGCCGTCGCCTTGACTCTCAAGCTCAAATTATTATCAGATGGCAGAGAAAAAAAACTGATAAAAAGTCCAGTTGAAGCTTCCTCATTGAAGGCTCACATCTGTCTTGTTTTTAAGTTCAAACAACTCCTAAATTTCCTCCAAACCAATTGGCACGGTCACAACAGTTGTGAGGGATCACTTTATGGTGGTGTGTGTGTGTGTGTGTGTGAGCGCACCATCAGTCTGACGACCCTGAACAGCTATAAGTCTACCTGGGGAGTGGAGATAAGCATGTTCAGGCGAAAATTGCATTCGCAGCCACTCTGTGGCATGTTGCGCAGTATCTTAAAGCCACATATCTGCCAGTGTTTTTCAAACTGACTCTTCCCTCATCTGACTGGATTGTTTTGACCACTGGGTCTTTATCTCATGATGGATAACGTATAGCTATTATGGAAATCACTGCAACAATCTGATGGAAACTAATAGCAAGAGTAATGGAAGGTAAAACAGCTTAATTACCAAACAGGGCAAATATTTTACAAACCCAGCCTGGGTCTTCTAATTAAAGGTTAGTGAGCCACGCTTACTGCAGCTGCTCAGGAGGGTAGCCAGAGATGTATTATTGTCTAGTAGGCTTCTAATGCTTATTAAAAATGACTGCTTTCATTGGATATGGTTTGGCATCATGTCTTTGTTCATTGCTTGGATGAATTTCTCCCTTCATACCCTTGCCTTGGCATGTGCACTTTTCAGATTTCTAGCAGTTGAGGCCTAGTGGTTAGGATGTTAGCATGCAGGATCGATACCCTCCCTGCTCTCACCCACTGGCATTAATAAGATCATTGATTAGCTGCCTCCCACTGATTGCTTACCCCTTTACAGCATTGAATCAGTCTATTATTACTCCCCCCTCTAATGAGATGCTTTTGTGCCTAATGAAAGTGCTTGTGTGCGATACCATGTTGATAAGAGAATTGTTGGAAATGCTCAGTTTTTTGGTAGTGTGCTATTGAATTTCTTAATCGTGCTTAAAGCCTTTAAGTAGTAGGACAAGATTTAGATGCAGTCCTTCCCTGATTGTGATCAAATATTTATCCACACGCATACGCATTATTATGTATTTGCAGGTAGTGAGAAGCTGGCAGACGAGCACACAAATCCAGTGTTCACACAGGCTTGGAGGAAGTGTTTTGTGGTGTCTTCGTGTGGTGCGGCTGGAGGAGGAGTAGGCCCGGCGGGGCGTAGGGAGTGATGAATGAGAAGCCGTCCTGGTTTCATTCCAATAAATGAGCGGCGTTCCACTTGGGCTTCCCTTCACATCCCCAGCCAGTGAAGCCACGATGGAGACGGATGGGCCTCTCACTGCTGGGTGTTAGAGAGCAGGGGGGAGAGAGGGAGGAATTAAAGGGTGAGGTAAGAGAGGGGAGACATGGACAGAGAGAGAAAAGGGGGAAGAGAAGCAGCTTGCTAGTGAGAGGGATGTAAGGGGCATAGACAAGACGGCTAGGGAAGAGGAAAGGAGTTGGAGAAAGAAGTTGGGGGGGAAAAGTTGGGAGGGAAGAAAGATGGATAAAGGAAAGAGAGAGAGAGAGGGCTCCATCTCCCTGTTTCTGTTTGGCCGACTGCACCAGGGCAAGGATATATGGATATGCCAAAGCTAATGTGACATGTGGCACGCTTGGCTGTGCATTTTGATTATGTGTTGGATTGTGGAACTTGCAAGTGACCATTTCCTGCCAAGGAGTCTGATTGCTAGCATTAACCAACCAAGAAGATAAAATTGGTCCGGGGACTTACGGCGGCAGTGTTACATGATGTTCTTTAGTCTAACTTAATGTATTTTTTCTTTCCCCATCCCCTTTTTGAATCCCTTTTTATTTTCTCTACCCTTTGTCTCTACTCCTGTTAGTCAATCTCTTCTTTCTTTTTTTGCATTGCTGCATCTTCCTCTTGAATTCTCTCTGACTGACTCATCATCTACACCTACTTTCTGTATTGTATTTCTTTGTTTCACTCAACCATTGTTTTTTGTCTCCCTTCTCTCTTTAGACATATCCCTCCAGAGTGGCTCTGTTGCCCAGTATGAGACCTCTCATTGGGGACACTCTTTGCAAGTTGACAGCTCCTCCAGTGCCAACAGCTGGGACAAAGTGATTACTGACACACGAAGTGACACAAAAGCTTGGCCCTCAATCAGCCGCAGTAGTGACCTCGGCCACCTAGCAGCACCAGAATGCTCCTTGGGCTCAGCCAGCTCTAACAAAGACACAAGTGCTGTCACTACCACCAGTAGTAATAGTTTTCTGAGAATGGCCACAGGTGCCGCAGGCCAGCAGGCCCACTACTCCTCTCTTAAAGCCAACAATAACATGATGACGGGACCTGGGTCAGCCAACACATGCGGTAGTAGAGGCTGGGGCTCAGATGGAAAACAAGATGGTATGAATGGCGGTCGAGTAGGGGCTCCCAATAACTGGGGCTCTACCAATTTTAACTTGAACCTCAATCCCAATGCCAACCCATCAGCTTGGCCTGTTCTGGGCCAGGAGGGTGTTGGAGGTTGTGGTATTGGCCCCAATGCGGTGTCAAACTCCCCATCCCTCCCACCAGGTATTAATGGCAATGGAAACATGGCAAATGGGAGCCTGGGAGGTGCCGATAATGGCGGGGGAGGCTGGGGTGGCATGATAAGTGCTAATGAAAATGATCAACAGCACCCTTCAACTAACACAAGCATGTCCTTCAAAATGGAACCTTCTAACCTTAACACTGATGGACCAAACCACACTAAGCAGCAGCAGCAGCAGCAAGCTCAGGAGCCTATGAGCCCTATCCATGGGATAACTGGCTGGGGAGGCCAGTCACCCACTGAATCATCCCAGCTCAATGGGGACACAACAGGCAGCTCTGTATGGGGTAGTGGAGAAAGCAAGGCAGCTGACTCTCCCAAGGACTCAGGCTGGGACTCAACTCCCTCTGGAGGCCATTCTGCTTGGGGCCGGCAAGGCAGTGGCGGTGGGAGTAGTTCAAGTGGTGGCTGGCACGACTGGGGGAAATCCTCTGGCGGCGGAGATGCATCTAAAGGCTGGGACTCAGTAGATGCTGGTAGCTCTGGTTCAGGCCAAGAGCAACAACCTAGCTCATGGGGCCAGCAGCCCAGAACAGCCCCAGCGAGCGACGGTAGTGGGGAAAGCAGCGAAAATCAGTCTGGCTGCAGAGACAGGTCCTCCAGTACGGATTCTACCCCTCTGCTACCCCGGCAGGACCTGGACCCTAGGGTGCTTAGTAACACGGGTTGGGGACAGACCCCGATCCGACAGCACACTGTATGGGAGATGGAAGAAGCCAACTCGGATCAAGGGAAGAGCAAAAGCAGCTCAGCTTCTACAGGAGGCCCCAGCTCTCATGTTGGACCCTCATCCATCAATGGAGGTACCATCAACCCGAAAATTAGCCCCAGTCAGAGGCCTAGGTCTGGAGAAAAAAGTGACAGTGAAGGATCATCATCCTCTGGCTGGAGAGCCCCTCCGCCTCAGCCTATCCAAACTGGATCAGGATGGGGGGATCCCCCACAGTCACACAGCAAAGCGCCGAATGGCACTACCAGTGGCTGGGGTGACCCTTTGCCTCAAAATGGTCCCAGAAATGGAGGCACACCATCCTGGGGTTCTGAAGAAAAGTCATCCAGTTGGAACGATGGCCCGACGAAAAGTCAGCCGACTAACTGGGGAGAGGGCCCCAAAAGCTCCCATGGATGGGGCAATGGTAACGCCGGCAACGGTAACACCGGCAACGGTAACGCCGGTAACGCCAGCAACAGTAACGGCGGCTCCAACGGCCCGAGCACAGGGGAGTGGGGAGAGGCGGAGGTCAAGAAGAATGGATCATCCAGCAGCCTGTGGGAAGGAGAAGGAGGTAATGGAGGAAGTGGTGGATGGAAGGAGAGCCCCAGGGGAGGAAATGGAGGAGGCTGGAGTAAGCCTGCTCCTGCTGCGAGTAATAGCAGCTGGGGGGAGATCCCTCGTGCAAACGGCCCAGTGCAGGGGAGCTGGGGCTCTTCCAAGCCCCAGGAAAGCAGCAGCAGCAGCAGCACTGGCAGCGGAGGAGGTGGCAGCATGGGTTCATGGGGTGGTCCTGGTACTGTGAAGCAGAACTCTTCGAGCTGGGGAAATGGTAGCAAACCGGACCAAGGCATGGATCCCACTGGCTGGGAAGAGCCCTCCCCTCCCTCTATCCGCAGGAAGATTGAGATTGACGATGGAACGTCCACCTGGGGCAATCCTGGCACAAACTCCAAGACTGTCAACATGTGGGATCGCACCAGTCCCAATAACAACCCAGGCAACAGCGGCCCACCGCCCAGTAAGAGTGGTGGAGGGATTATCCCCAACAATAACAACAATCACTCTGTCGGCCCTGGCAACAACAATCACCATCACACTCACCACATGCACCACCAGCCCCATCATGGCCAGCCCCATCATGGCCAGCCCCATCATGGCCAGCCCCCAGCTCACCTGCAACACCATGGAAACAACAATGGGTCATCCAACAATGGCCCCCCACATCCAGGTGCGGGCCCCCAGGGTAGACCCCCGCTCGCCAACCCAGGTAACACAGCATGACAGTGCTGTTGTGTTAAAAACCTAAATTAAAGTAATGATTGATATTCAGAAAATGCAGTATGTATGTATCAAGAAGATTTTCCTGAAAAAAACCCCAACAACCTAAACACCTCATGCTTTAGGGATCCAAAGTGTTTATATGACAGCATGCGTATGTTTTACTTAATCATATTACGCCTCAGAGTCTGTCTTGATAAGGAGTTGAAATTAAATATGTGGAGAGACGATTGCTTAAACAGTTGTTTTCACTCATTGACACACAAAGTGATACAATTACTAATTAAAAGCATCAATGGTTGTTCCATTCAAAGATTATTCTTTAAAATAATTCTCTCAGTGATTACTAAGCAGATACTGTTGGAGGTATTTAAGGCCTCTTAATGGTCACGCATACATAATCAAGACTCTGCAGCCAGTTCAAATAGGTCTGTTTGAAGACAAAGGCCATGCCTAAAGAGATGGCACAGCTCCAACACCCAGCATTCTCCTCTCCTTTTGATTGCGAATGAAACCATTGCCCCCTGCTGTTTACCAATTGCAGTGCCGCTAGCAAAAGGCATCATGGCCACCTTAAGACACATTTGTGCTGATCAGTTTTTACCTAATCACCTAATCAGACTGAGCTTGTCAAGGGCTTGCTGTGGTCAGGAGATAGGACGGCACTATCTTAACTGGAAAGCTTACTGTTGGTCTCTCTTATTAGCGTGCCACTACAGTGCTGTGGTTTTCAGTTGCTTAGATTATCATAATATAGTTTTTGGTAAAAAGAGATCTGATTTATGCATGACTATAATACAATATAATAGATTTCAAGGTCTTCAATTCAAACTCTTACTACTTGGGATCTTTCTTCCATTGTTAAATACTCAAGGACTGACTTTGGAGAAATGCCGTATAATTGCAAGTTAAAAGTAAAAATTGCTATTTTCTAATCCACCTCCTTTTTTCTTTTTCTTTTTTCCAGGTTGGGGAGAACTTCCCAGTGTTCAACCCAAGTCAGAGCCTGCTTGGGCAGAGCCAGCCGCTCCGGCATCATCTGTGGACAATGGCACCTCTGCCTGGGGCAAGCCCCCAGCAGGATGGGGAGACGGTGGCCACGAGTCCTCTGGACCCTATGGCAGGGCCAACGGACCCACAGGTTCTTCAGCCTGCAAACCAGGTAACACCCACACACGATTTACATGGACAGTGGTGTATTATGTCAAACATGGGAAGTAAACATATACCAGGATGCAGTACCTGTAGAAGGCTGATTGACGGTTACTCCTAGTATGTGTGTACCACCTCACTCCAGTTCAGGGAACAAAAGACCTGTATCATTTATGGCAATTAAGAAGGTTTTTTGTCAGTGCTACTGTAGTGTTGCTGGGATTAAAGCAATTCCACACCTCAGTAGGTCTTGGTTATTTGTGCAGTTGGTTTGCAATGTTGGAAATGGTAGAGGGAGATGGGGGCGGACAATGCAGCATGTCAAATGGCAACACTGGCACCAAGTGGTCAGGTTGAAAATGACACTTTTCTCACCCGCAGAAATAGCTTCTCTATTCTCAACGTGCATGGAGGACACGTCACAGATACTAAAACACCCTGACAGATAACCAACTAAATGCTTATCGCTGTTATTAATATGTTATTTCATCACTTTCACAGGTCCCAAACCTATGCAAGATGGCTGGGGAAATGGAGGAGAGGAGATGGGCATGTCTAACAGCCAATGGGATGCTGAGGATGGGGACATGTGGAACAGCCCCACCTCCCAGGAGAGCAGCTCTTCTTGCAACTCCTGGGGCAACGGACCCAAGAAGGGCCCGAGCAAGGTCAGAGAACACGCTTCTCTCTTGTCATAAATATACGAGCAGATGTTAATGGTAGGAATAAATGTCATTTAAATGATAATTTAATATTTTTTGCTTGTGTGCTGTCAGGGTAAGATGGGCAAGCCAGATGAAGCTTGGATCATGAACCGTCTCATCAAACAGCTCACTGACATGGGCTTTCCGGTAAGTTCAAGTTTTTTTTTTTTTGTTTTTTTTCTTCCCCCAACCAAGCCAAAAATGTGCCACCTTTTTTAAATTTCTAAAATTTGGATTAGATACAGGATCCTCTAATTAACGGTGCAGAAACACCTGAGAACATACACAATCAATTAAGGAGGGGATTATACCATAATAATGATTATAATAATAATAATAATAAATATAGCCATCTAAACTCGTGAAAGCTGTTAAAAAGGGAAAACTCCATTAAACCATGGTCAGTGACAGGCTCATGTTATCCTTGTGTTACAGAGAGACCCTGCTGAGGAGGCTTTGAAGAGCAACAACATGAACCTTGACCAGGCCATGAGTAAGTTCACAACATATTTGTGTCCTTGTGTGTGTATTGCAAAATGCTAACATGACTCAACGTTTCGTGGAATTAAGATCAGAATTATATTATTTTGCCATATTTCCACCTCAATTAATTTAAATGACGTCTCTTTCAATCAAATGCATAAAAACATTATCATTGCATTTTGTGACGCTGTATATTTGCTTGACTATACTTAAGTCCGCTCTACTCTTTTCTGCTCCCAGGCGCCCTGTTGGAGAAGAAGACGGACCTGGACAAGCGGGGCATGGGCATGTCTGATTACAGCAACGGCATGAACAAACCCATGATGTGTCGGCCCTCTGCTCTCTCCAAAGACCCCTCCGACCGCACTTCCTTTCTTGACAAGGTCAGACATTAAGCAACTGACCAGCAATCAGGCCCTTTCCAAAAATCTGTTGGAAAGGATGAGTGTAGTAAAAAAAAAAGTGGTTTTACATTTAATCTTTTGGGATATTTACCTTTTTTACCTTTACATTGTAACTATTCTGAGGTGCTTTATTGTCCCAATTAACCATTTATTTTGCTCTGGTCCAGGATGGTGGTCTGTCAGATGATGCCCCCTCATCACCGTTTCTGCCTTCCCCCAGCTTGAAGCTCCCCCTGGCCAACAGTAGCCTTCCCGGGCAGGGTCTGGGACAGGGCAACCCGGGGCTGGCCATGCAAAACTTGAACAACAGACAGGTAACAAATTGAAAAATAACAGAAACACAAATGTTTAAACACAAAACTTACACAATCCAAATGATAAACATGCAGTAAAAACTGTGAACTGCATGTGCATATTACAAAGTTGAGATTGTGGGCATTTTATGATAATATATATAGAACAGTATATATATTTTGTGAAATGGTTATTTTCCCTCTCTTTTAATGTATAGTATAAATCAGAGTTTATAGTTCCAAAATGGATAGCGAATTTGCACCAGCAACATGCATCATTATATTTTATTAACAAGAGAACATGCTGACAGATTGTGCTACCAGAACATATGCAGTGCAAAACAGTCTGTTTATCACACTGCAAATACATAAGCATTATTTTGGAATTCAGCAGCATGTGCAGGATTTCACTGTATATGATGCAGGGATAGCACCAACTGATGAATTTAAGTAGTTTTACACACACCTACATCTCTACCGACATGCACTCCCAAATCTCCACTTTTCTATTGCTCACTTATTTGTCTGACCTTGCCTGAAGTGCCTTTTGAAATCAGATAGTTGTTTTCACCCTCCAGAGGCAGTCATGGCCCAGAATAACTACAGTATGTCCTTGAAGCCCAAACAAAGGCCTTTTTTTTGCACTGAATATAAAGACCTTTTTAACAACATGGAATCCGAAATGTGGATGAGGCCATTTGATAAATGGTAAAATAGATCAAATAGTAACAATTCCATGGTCTACGACTAGCTGCCCTGTGACTCTTCAGTATGCTTTGGTGAACAAGTAGTAGTGTGAAGTTAGACCTTGAAGGAAAATGCTTTAAAATATGTTTTTAACATTGCTATGTTGGGGATATATCATAGACTCATGCTTTAGGTGCTTTGAGTCCCCAAACGTTTTATTTCCATCCAATTCAAGCGCTCTCATTCATGTATTGAATGAACTCATTAAATTCACAAAGGCTTGACAGTTGGATGTTATCCTTCCTCTTGAGGTATTCTGTTTGCTGGAGTGGCCAAGTATGCACACATGTCTTCCCAACTCGGTGGGAAATGTCCACAGTGGTTTGAATAAACGGGAAGGTTTTGAAGACGTTTCAGTGTACCTTTATGACTCCTGCTTATAGATACCCAGTGGAATGTTTGGCAGTAGTGGAGCAGCACAAACCCGGGCGATGCTGCAGCAGCAGCAGCCTCCTCAGCCACCAGTGCCACCTCTCAGCTCCTCCCAGCCTAGTCTACGTGCTCAAGTGCCTCAGTTTCTCTCCCCTCAGGTAGATACACACACTTAACCATGTACCTATTTAATGTGGGACAGACCAAATAAAAGATGGCTGGCAGATCTTATTGTTAATAAAAATGTGTTCTTAAGGACTTGCCTGGTACTTATGAAATCTTACTCTGATATTATAATACCAACTGAGGAGGACTGTAGGTGGGGCTGCTGTTCTCTCGCTCTCGCTCTCTCTCTGTGTGTAGCCTACATTCTGTATAGCCTCATATAATTATTTTACACTATAAAAACTAACTGGATATAGTTGATAATGATAATACATACTTAACTTCATTAGCTATATTAAAAAATATTCTGATTAATAATCACGAAAGACGTTAAATCGATAATTTGTATATTGTGACATCTCTACATCATACTTGTTGACAATTTAGAATTTTCAGAAATAAATCAGAAAAAATACATTTTATCTGGCACACATAAACACCACCACCAAAGAAAATGGGAACCACATACCATGCCTGTCAAAACCTCTTTGCTTTACACGACTCCTCTGGCGGACCCTTCCTCCGCTCTTTTCCTCCTTGCGTGCATGTAGCAGTGACTCGCTTTACCTTGTCAGAAGCTGCTTTTTTACAGTGGTTATGATTTGCAATGACTAACTTGCCATCTTTCTGTGTCTCCCCCCCCAAGGTCCAAGCACAGCTCTTGCAGTTTGCAGCAAAAAACATTGGTCTGAACCCTGCACTTTTAACCTCACCAATAAACCCTCAACAAATGACTCTCTTGTACCAACTTCAGCAACTGCAAATGGTGAGTCAGAGTCCCTCCTTCCATCTGTATTAGCAGCTGTATTTAGGTCTGAGGCAGAGAATGTGTGTTAGGGCCCTAAATCTAAATTTAAAGGAGATAAAACCAGGCAAACAATTTCAAAATATGATTTATATTGACTAACTAACATCCTATGAAGAATTAAGAATGTGTCTATTTGATCGTTATCACTGTATTGTTTTAATCATTGTGTTGTGCTTTTGGTTCCCTTCATTTAGGCGTACCAGCGTTTACAAATCCAGCAGCAGATGATGCAGGCGCAACGCAATGTTTCCGGCCCCATTAGACAACAAGAACAGCAAGTGAGTCCACAAATGCATCATTACACAAATATGATTCTCACATGATAACATTATGGCAACAGAGGAAAAACATCCTGCGTCGTTACAAGAGGAGTTACGCAAATTGTAAGAGAACGGCATGAGAACCGGTTACTTCTCGTTTAACATGAGCCGGCATATTAAACGGCATGTTCTCCTTTTCTTTTAGAATGTTAGTTGCTTTTGTTCGACAGATATCAGCAGCGTGCTGCAAGAAAACAGCCTATTGAAAGAGACGGTGCTTTTGTGCTTCCTTCTCACCGTTTCCTCCACTTTCCATAACGCATTGTTCAATACCCTCAGATCATCATTTTTATCTTTTCCTTATTTTTATAATCTTCTTGTTTTCCTGCCCCCTCACTGCTCAAAGCTTCTTCTATGACACATTGTTGTGACACCGCCTCTCCTCTCTGCCAGGTTGCACGTACAATCACCAACATGCAGCAGCAGATCCAGCAGCACCAGCGTCAGCTGTACCAAGCGCTGCTGATGAAGCAGCAGCAACTTCCCTCTCACTCCTCCTCCTCCTCTTCCTCCTCCTCCGCTGGTCTGCATCCCCCCGGTGGCCCCTCCGGAGGCCATGGTTCCGGCAAATCAACCCACGACCCCTACGCAGGCCCACACCAGGCTCCGGGCCTAGCCGACACACTGCACACCAAAGAGCCGCCGTCTTCGCCCAACGCCTACAGCACCTACCCTCTCTGTGAGTTTTGTTCAAACTATTTGAAACGTACTAATAGTAGCTGGCTTGTTGAGAATAGTCATTTTCCTCTGCAGCCCTTGAGGTGGTAACCTTGTCATGCATAAATTTGTACTCGTACCATACTGCGTGGCCACCCACAATTCATTCAGTGAGTGCGTCCAACGAGAAACAGTCCATAGAAATACATGCAAATTCATATTTAGGGTATTCAATCTGGACATCTGACAACATATTATTGCGTATTTTCCTGTTTTGTTTTGAGCTACTGGAGTTTTAAACAGAAATCGTCTACCACTGACTTATATATATATGATGGATACATTTAAAAGATTCCTTTTCTGTGTGTGCAGCTGGACTAAATCCAAACATGAATGTAAACTGCATGGAGGTTGGGGGTATGTCCCTGAAGGAGCCCCCCCAGCCCCAATCCCGCCTGTCCCAGTGGACACACTCCAACTCCATGGACGGCCTCTCTTGCAACTCCTCAAACATGGAGAACAACCTCAATAAGCACGGTATGACGAAGAACAACACATTATTCTGGATGGCCCCCACTGCACATATGTTGTATTGTAAACTACCACTAGGCAGCCAATGTTGTACAATGGCAGCTATCCTTCAGCATTGATTTGAATTTCAAGAAAAATGTAATTTATTTCAGTAGATTCAACAGTTCTTTTCTGTAGAGGAGAGATGGATGGACTTCGAAAATGTGTTCATGGTTCATAGCTTATTCAAGACTTATTTTGAATACAGCTTTGATGGAAAAGTTTGGGTAACTCGATAATGACAGTAACTTTCGTAAGTACCGTAAACCTTTGCCAATCGTAATCGGTCAGCCACCCGCCCTCCCACACGTGAGCTTCTCAGACTGGTTTGCTGACACTAGCTCGTTTGCACTCGCATTCCCCATCAGCCTTTTCTCTGTGCGTTTCTTGTTTTCACACATTCTGACTGAAAGCTCATTCTCGCTAAGACAAAAGCCGCTCAAGCTCTTTCAGTTTTTCTGCTCAATAATAACTGAGGTGCGTGACCTGCTAAACCCCTCCTCCCCTGAATGGGAGCGCTGACACCACAAATTGTCTAAGCTGGGAGCAGGGAAATGTTAAGTCCTTGAATATAATATAATATCAAAAATTCTTATATTTGGGGCAGTGTGGTATCAAAGTACATTCATACGTAGAACACACAGGCATGGTGTTAAGCATCTGCCAAACCACATTTGGCTTGTATGTTGTTCTAAGTAGAGAAACTAGCTAACACTAACTGACACCAACTTGTTGACCCCTTCACTTTGAGATATCATCAGCCATTTCTTTCCACGCCTTCTGTATTCAAACCTGTGCTGAGATAAGACTCATCTTAAAGTCCATTTTTGCCTTCCATGTATTATGTATTGACGCCCTTAAAAAGACATCCAGAGCATCGCTACACACGCAGATAATCTTACAGTAGACATCACAACCAATGCAATGTTATTCAGAAAAGACCTTCTATGCAAATGTATAACATTAATGTCGAAGCTGATTATGGGATGAGCAAGAATGAGTTTAAGAGAGTATTTTCATATATTTTGTCCTCTTTATGAAGTAAAACTAAGTTCAATTTCATTCAGTTTTTGTCTTTGCATATCCTAGGTGCCATAGCTGCTGCCTCTACCCTGGGCCCCCCCGGGAAGCCCCCCCATCTGGAGGACTCATACAGCCCTTACAATCTAATGTCCAGCTCTGAGTCCCCCACCAGCCCCATGGTGCCCCCAGACAGCTGGGGCCAGGGCAAGAGCCCCAATGAAAAGATCCCCAATGGGACCAACATTAACTGGCCCCCAGGTGAGGACAAGATCCAAATAGATAGCCTCTCAAGCTGCTACACATCCACCCACACAGGTGTTTTCACCTATGTTTCCTAATTAGAGCTCTTCTTAAAGCTCACGCTGTTAGTTTTAGTCGCACCCATTAGGGTGGGACAGCATGCCGTGTTATCATTCTTATTGAAAAATATATATAGTTTTGTGACATCATATAATTCCCACAAAAGCTTCACCCAGCTAGAGGTTGAATGGGCTTGAGTAATTGAAAACTTCTCTGTAGTTGTACAGGGCCTTTTGATGCTTTACATTTTCAGTAGTGATACTGAAAACAAAAGTAAGTCAAGTGTGACTGTGAGCCAGCATGCACAATACCTGGGCCCTGAGAATGAAGCGGCTAAAATGGAATTCAGACATTATTCCTTTGATTATTTTGACTTTTCCTACGGTGACGTGTCAAAATGTCCTCCGTGAAAACAGCCTGTGGTCAACTGCAATTCCACTGGGACATTTGAAAATCTAGTTCATGGTCCTCAGCAAGACCTGCAGCGACTGTAATACCGTATCAGCTAATGGGGATCCAAATTAAATAAAAGAGGAAGTCATAAATGCACAAAAAGGTTAATATTTTAGTTTTATACGCCACCCACATAGATTTTACATACACCCTGAAAATCTACACAAGTTCAAAAGACAATGCTAAAGCTGCCACAACAACGGGGGGAAAAAAAGGAACTGACTAATTAATATTTATATACACCAGTTGCATCAGAATAAGTATGAAGAAAGCAGTTGCTCAGAGGCCTGTGTGTATTGCTCAAACAGTGGGGAAGTCATGAGATGGTGAAAAAGTTCCTCAAGATCTAATCTTCTTGCTTTCATAACCCTTAATCGAGCACCTCGTTTTGCTCCGGTAGAGTTCTGCCCAGGTGTGCCATGGAAGGGCCTCCAGAACATCGACCCCGAGAATGATCCCAACATGACCCCTGGCAGCGTCCCCAGCGGTCCCACCATCAACACAAACATCCACGACGTCAACCGATACCTGCTGCGGGACAGGAATGGAGGTATGAACAGAAGCAAGGACAACAAATATTCATTTAAGACAACCAGGAGTCGAATCGGATGTTAGTTACTTCACTTTAGACGTGCTGACCCATGTTACTATCTACACCTCTTGCCCCAGTATCATGTGCTTTGTTCGGATGCATACATGAAGTTACTTCTTTTTTTTTTTTTTTTTTCTCACTGTCTCTGGTCACAACACTGTTGCCTATACGACCACATAGCCACTTCCCCAGCTCTGCCACTTCAGAATGACTCTCTGCCTCCAAGCAGCAACGACTGGCCAGTCAGTGGCTACTCTAGCTCTTTTCAGTCTCTTTCGTCCTCTGATGGAGGCGGCTCAGGTACACGTCCAGAGTATCTTCCCTCAATGTGTGGACCTGCCAAAACCTCTTTCCATCCAAACTGGAGCCCTGATACAACACTGTCTTAGGCTCCCTACTTATCCTAAACCTTACCCAACCCCTGACCCGTGTTTATGACCCTTCTTTTACTCCAAGTCAAACCTAAACTTGCACCCTCAGTACCTCACCTACACGTGACCTTCAACCATCTGTTCCTCTTTGACTCAACCCGCAAAAAAAACAAGCCTCGCCCCAACCGGTCATGATATCAGTACACACCCTGTGTTTGTGTGGGTGCTTTTGTGTGTGATTTTTCCATAATCGCAAGAGTTCAGGTCTCTGCATAATGAGTATTTCATTTGAGATGTGTTTCTTAAAATGACTGTTCTCAGACACTATTCTTCTTGTTTTTTTGCATTTACTCTAATTTAGAAGGAAGTCAGAAAAGCGGTACTTGAAACTGAAAAATAAACTCAAATATATACAGGTTGGAAGTAGTGTCTACTTTCACTTCAGCAGGTATTTGTGTTACACTTTCACAGCAGAAAGCTTTCGGGTGGATGCAGTGCACATTGTTAGTGGACAAGTATGTAACTTTTTTTTGGCATGTTTTGGTGTCAAAAATATTTGTTGAATTTAAATACGTTAAGAAAAATTGAAACCCACTGAAGCTACCGTTAGCATTAGCCTAACCAGTAAGTGACACAGGAACATAAGTGCCTTGTTGGAAGCCTTTTAGCCAGCTTTGTTGGAACGTCACATCGTCGTCTGTTACTGATTTGATTTTATTTTTTATTTTTTTGTCTTTGATGTCCCCACCCAGGAAAGCTGTCTGACATGAAGTCCACCTGGTCCCCAGGGCCCATCTCCCAGGGCCAGGCCTCTTTGTCCCACGAGCTGTGGAAAGTCCCTCAGGGGCCGCGCAGCAACGCAGCCCCTTCTCGGCCCCCACCAGGCCTCGCCCACAACAAACCCTCCTCCACCTGGGGTGGCAACTCGCTGGGCCTGTCCCAGGGCTGGAGCGGCTCCTACGCCCCTGGTGAGCACTCTCGTAAACCAATAGGCACTTATTTCATTTCTATTAGCGCCACCTAACCGACTGAGATCTGTCTCAGTCACAAACTCATTCACAGTTCCTCTGCACTTTTCAACCAACCTGCAATTTCAAAACATACAATTAAAATAAGAAAAAAGAAAGATGTAGCATCTTTTTTATTATTTGGCAACATAAATTCTATACACAGGAAACATTGCTTAGTCTATTGACACTCCTGAGTTCCTTACCAAGACTAGATCTCTTTAAAATATATTAACCTCATTACAAAAGAAACAAACATCATGTTGGTGCTAAGCTTTTTTTTTTTTCTTAGATTGCAGAATTGAAAGCCATTCACGAAATATGTTATTTGCAATGACATTAAATAAAGACGTTTCAACATGGCCTTGAATTGAGGACAAGCTTCCACCAAAATACAAGCAACGGGTGTCGATCTCTTTGGTGTATTTCACACCCAGCAAACACAGACCCGACTGAAGATGTGTAGGTGTGCCGAAGTTCACAGCTGCATTCGTGCACCAGCAGCACTCGCTATCTACGGTCTGGGGGATCACACCCTGTGAAACTGACGTCTTGAGGTTTACCGGCACTGTGAGGAAGCCTCATTCAAACATCGTATATGTGACCTTTTTTTGTCATAACATGTCTAAGTTCATGCAGATTGAAGAGGAACTACTTGTATTAGTGTCAGACAAGAATCATGTGTGTGGAAATGGATAACAGATGGTGTGTTCCTCTGTTGATTAAACCCTCACCTCAAGCCCTCTTGAAAAACCATCACAGTGGCTGAACAGTTTGAACAGTTTCCCTTTAAGAGCTCTATTATAAGGTCTAATAATAACAAATTTACTGACAACATTTTGTCTTGATAAGCTCTGTAGCTCTACGACCTTTCTTCTCATACGTACCATTATATATGACGTTTTTGTTATAGAGGGAACCACCTGGAGTACTGACAGCCCCAACAGGACCAGCAGCTGGCTGGTGCTGAGGAATCTCACCCCACAAGTACGTACTCTGTGCTGCTAATTCTTACTAGATTGAAGCCACAATGTATTAGCAGTAAAGCTGGCATGTTATTATTTGGAATTCAAAGATCTGGTCATGGATCCATTGCCATGTCTCACACAACTCATCTGACGGTTTAGGGGACGTAGGATACTTCAAATGTAAAAAATATTATTCTGCACTTTTAGTTTGCCTTCTAGCAAGTGTGATACAAAACACTTTGATATAAAATCAATAGTCTCAGGCAGAGGAAATATCAGCACAACAGTACTAAGAATAAACAATAAACTACAAAAATATAAAACATGTAAGGGAAATAAATGTTGGCTGAAACCACCATGTAATATTGATGGATAAACTCAAATATTAGCTGTAACTTGTGTGTTCTTGCTGTGCTCCAGATTGACGGTTCGACTCTGCGGACCCTGTGCATGCAACACGGCCCCCTGATCACATTCCACCTCAACCTGACCCAGGGGAACGCCGTGGTGCGCTACAGCTCCAAGGATGAGGCCGCAAAGGCCCAGAAGTCTCTGCACATGTAAGCCTCAGCAACGTCTTTGACATCAGCCAAAGTGGGCTTAGCGACCAGAAATGAAGGAAGCGTTCACCCTTTCTCCCCCAACTTCTCCTGCTTTTTTTCATATTACAGTGAAGCAGCTGTTACAGAGAATAAAAATGGGTAACACTTGGGGAAATCCTAATGTTCCCGTTTTCTAATGGTGTTTTCCCATGCTGCAACAGCTCAGCTCCAGACAATGTTATTTTTGGGGGCTGTCACATGGGCGAGGAGGTGGTGATTCATGCTGGAGTCAGCTGTAATGTAATATAACTGTTGTTGTTGTAATAATCAAATTGAGATGGGAGGAAACGCCAACTCAGAGCCAGTCTGAGGTCACTTTGTTTTGTTTTTTGTATCTCTAATTGCCGAAGGTTTGACCCCAATTTTGCTTTGCTAATAGTGGCTGCCACTACAGCTGGTTGTCATAGAAACAAAATGCAAATTGTGTGACCCACTTTTCAGCAGCACGAAACGTGGTTATGGCAGGGCGCAAAAAAGCATAATAGCATGTTAAAGCTCTAAAAAACAGTACCGTGTGTTTAGAAAGTATGTCAGCTATATGCTGTCCCATTGTTACTTCAAGAAGACCTCTTCATAACATGAAAACTATTGTTTCTGGTTGAAATAGTGTAAGACTAATGGTTTCCTCCTTTGTCCTCTGTAAAGGTGTGTGCTTGGAAACACCACCATCCTTGCGGAGTTTGCCGGCGAGGAGGAGGTGAACCGCTTCTTTGCACAAGGCCAGTCCCTGGGGGCTAACACCACTAGCTGGCAGGCCAACCAAGGAACCAATCAAAACCGGATGGGCGGGGCAGCACAGTCCCACTCTATTGGCCAGTGGAGCAGCAGCGGCGGCGGTGGCTGCGGAGGCAAGTCCAACGGGGGAGACCTGCTGTGGGGCGGCATGCCCCATTACTCCAGCCTGTGGGGTCCGCCGAGTGGAGACGATGGCCGTGTGATCGGGAGCCCCACCTCCATTAACACCCTGCTGCCTGGAGATCTGCTGAGTGGAGAGTCCATGTAGGATGATGCCACGATACACTAACTAACCAACCAACCAACCAACCAACCACCACCATGTCACGTAAGCCATTGGTGGTGGGTGGGAGGGAGGGAAGAAAAATACAAAACAAACAAAAAAAAAAATTCAATATGAACAGGAGCAAAACCCAAGCAAATCATGTGGCGATAATCAGTATCAATTTGAACTGTGAATTGTGAATCCGAAGGCTGGAGTCCCAACCACACAGACTGCAGACTCCAGTCCTTGTGATTTGCTTTTGTCCGTTTTTTGTTTGGTTTACCTTTTTTGGTATTTTTGAAATGCATCGTATAAAACAAACTGAAATGAGACACAATACAAAGAAACCTTTGAAGTGTTTTTAGTTTTTCCAGAAGTATACATGACATTCTGTGTGAAATTGTTTTGAAGACTGTTGTTAGGAGAAGCAATCAAAGCTGCCATCTGAGACTTTCCTTTTCCCTCCAAAAAAACAAAAACAAAAAAATCCCCAAATAAGACTTAAAACGACCATTCCCAGCATGTCCATGGCCAATGATGTGGTTCAAAGACCTTTAATAGTTGTGTTAACGTTTGTTTCTCAGCACTAATATTAGCCTTAAGTGCTCTCTGGCCCAGGTCCTTCCCAAGCAGCCTTTTGTTGTTTTTTGTAACTGAAGAAATAGCTGAAATCTTGCACAGTTTCACCTCTGAACCAGCAAGTGGTACAGGACATGACTGGTGACCAACTCCGTCGCTGGGCAGTAAGAAGTCCTGGCCACGTGACTGGCCCTACCAATCATCAGCTTAATTATTTTGGTTTCTCAAAGGGATTGACACAGCTGTAAAAATGTTCTTTTTTTTTTTTTTTTTTTTGTTTGTAGGTCTAGACCCAAGCGCGTTTTTTTTGATATCTACAATATATATAAGCTGAGAAGATTATTTGTCCAACCTCGCTGCGTGTCTCTGGTTCCGTACATGCCTATGTAGGTCCAGTGGCACCTAATCACTGCAAGCCCAGATCCTTCTGGTCACCTTCAACCCAGTCGCTTACTGGTGCTTTGTTGAATTTTCTATTGTCCGATTTGTTATGAAGCCCAGCGGTCTGTATGGTCAGCCAGTTTTTTGGAGGAAAACAAAACAAAAAAAAAAGAACACAATTTCACCTTACATTGTGCAATATACACCATAGACCTTTCTTCCGTCCATACTCTATGTCCACCGGAGCTGGTTTCTATTTTGTTTTTCGTGATTGTTGCTGATCGCAGCAAAAGACATTGGAACTTCACAAACCTTACCCCCCCCCCCCTTTTTCGAAACTTTGATTCCCTCCAGACCGCCAGTCCTCCTGAAACTGTTGGAAAAAACTCTGCAAAGAGGAAGAAGCCGCTGTTGAACTGTGCATGCAGCAAACTGTACTAAAGAGTGACACAATAATGCACACTTCCTCTCTGCATGCCACAGCCACATCCAACAGAGACTGAATCTCACAGTGGGATCGGATGGTTCTGTGTATCTGGCACAATACCAAATAAGAGGGGTTTCTCCTAATGCAGTAGACCTTCGAGTGTTCCTTGCGTTTGGTACTGTACAAACAGAAGAGACTAAGACTTTTATAAATTCAAAGGGTTTTATCATAGCACTTATGAAGAGCAAATCGCTTCAACCGCAATCCAATGAATCAAAAAAAAGGAGCAGCATAAACATTGAAAACAACACAAAAAAAACCAATAACTGCTCTTTTATGTACTATATCTATTCCTTGGAAATGTGTCATTGTTCCTCTGGTAGCAGGATGAAGGGAAACAAAACTGAAATGTACCATTGGACATTGGTGAAAAACTGCAGTCTATGTTCAGTTTTTTTCCTTCTTTGAACAATATCAAAGTGAATATCACTGTTACTCCAAATATTTAGCCTTGTTCTGTTTGGAGGCACGAGACTTGCAAACGTCAGCTGTCTCTGACACCCGCCGGCCAGTCAGTCGGTGGGAGAGTCGGGAGTGGTGTGGGGAGGGGAGGGGCGGGGGGAGTGTCCACTGAGTGCCTCTCTGCTGTGGTCCTCGGGGTGTCAAGCGGCAGCCCCCCACAGCGCAGCACTTCCTCCTGGGCTCCACTTGACCCTCCCCTCTGAAGAAATGCATCTCCTCCAAGACCGGCGAATCACGGCTCTCTGCCGCACACGGCATCTCCAGCGGGGGAGGGGTGGGGGAGGCTGCTGCCAACACCACCACCACCCAACCCTGCTGCCGTCCTCTCCCCCAGCTCTCAGTTCTTTGACACACAGATCACTTTAGCTGGAAGATGTAATAGTCATATTTCTGGAATTTTTTGCCAGTGTTCTTTTTATTTTTATTCTTTGTGGAGATTTTTTTCTCAATGTCTTGTGTTGTTGTTTTTTTGTCTACATGCAGTGGTCTACAAAATACTGGCTGCTGAACTAGCCCTTCACTGTTGATATGCAGAAACACTTTGGTCAGAGGTGCCTCTGTATGTTCATCCTGTGTATTGAATGCAAAACGAGGATCAATACTACAGAGCGTTATTGATTGTCTATTTGTTTTGAACTGATCATGCTTTTGTGTTTAACAGTATTCTGTAGTACTTCCAGGTAGTATCTTGAGATGTATAAAAAAGAAGAAAAAAAAAAAATAGGGTGTCTCAGACGGGGGTGTGGGTGTTTGTTGCTCCAAGCTGCTCCGCTTGCCCGCAGGCTGTCCCCCCCTTGCCCTTTGCCTAGCTGCTACGCTATGACCTCCTCCACCTCAACCTGACCCAGTAGCCCTCCCCTGACCAGGCACCAACAGGCCCTCCTATCTGTTTCTATGCAAAAGACTAGAGGCTGGGGCCCTTTACAGCACGCCAA
The DNA here is from genome assembly GCF_004355925.1 of Anarrhichthys ocellatus. Taxonomy (NCBI): domain Eukaryota; kingdom Metazoa; phylum Chordata; class Actinopteri; order Perciformes; family Anarhichadidae; genus Anarrhichthys; species Anarrhichthys ocellatus. The sequence continues at coordinate 1,413,884 of NW_022280113.1, forward strand.
GCCTCACGCGGGGAATGAGCACTCGTCCCCCATGAGCTGGTCAAACCTGAACCCTCGTCACTTCAGAGTGGCCGCTGTTTCTGTAAAGTCCGGCTAAGCCACCAGAACACTGTCACGTACTGAAGTCCGAACACTTTATCAAAGATCGGCCTTTGTCTCTGTGCTGAAGACACTTCTTCTGTCCACTTGATCTCAGGGTAGGGGAGTAGATGATACCAAGTAAGAGCTGCAGCTCTCCGTATCGGTCCTTTCTACTGTGAGAGCAAAGTCTTAAATGAAAAGGCCATCTTGCGCAACATGTACGGACCTCATGCCTCGAACTTAATCCTAATTGGAAGGGAAAATGCTTGTATTGAATCTTTTTTCTCAAAAAGGTGGCCTATATTTACTGTTTCGGGGCCCATTGTTGCGTGTAAAAAGTTGCCAACATAATGTGCCAATATAAATTTGCTGTGTCGTACTGTATCTTTATAGAGAGCACTTCTGTTCCCTGTTTGGAGGAGCTTTGATAACCTTTGCAGAGGGTGCAGCGGGGGACAGGAGGGATCAAACAAATGGGCAACAGCATCACACCCTTAACAGGCTGAGAGTTTTCTTTTTTTTTATGCTTTTGTGGGGAATGCCCCCATGCTATGGAGAAAATCTTTACTCAGTTGGGTGTTCCAGTTTGCTACAGTGCACAGTTGATGATGGGTAATCCCGGGTACATATTTTTTTAAAACCAAAAATGAAATTGCATTTTAACGTCATTTTTATGAAGTTTGACATAAAAATCTTAAAAATGCAAAAAAAATCTAAATGAGAGAAGAAAAAACAAAAAAAAAAAAAAAGATCTATAATATGTTAAAGCTCTGCACTTCTAGCTGAAACGTCTCCTGTCGTCAGCCTCTACTACCACCATCTAAAGGAGTAGACTGGTGGCCGGGGTGCCTTTTTGTGGATGCTGTATTTATCTCGATTTTATGTTTTGTGCCCCGCTCAAAGCGGGACCGCTGAACTGTACATTTCCACAGACCCAGAATGGCGTGGGCCCAACTGTATCAGCCTCACTCTCCTCACTCTGCATCAGCAGGAGGGGAGGGGCACATTTCAAGAGGTACAAAGTCTTAAAAAAAAACGTTTTAAGAAAAAGTTTTAAAAAACTAAACTAAAAAAAAAAAAGAAGAACAAGAAAACGGGAAAAGGCTACCTTTCAGGACGTGCAGTCCTGCAGCACACAAGCAAAAATCACTATTGCCTGTTTCTGTAACTGCCTTGATCCAAGCTCAGACAGACCCGATAGCCGAGGACCTCCTCGTCCCGCATCCTGCATAACCGGAGAACCCTGACGGTGAAGGGGGTTTCCCATGCTGCACCAGCATCGAGAGGTTCTCCTCTCTACAGTGTGTGTGTGTGTGTGTATATATGTATGTATATGTGTGTATGTATACATATATACACATATACATACTGTGAGTTTGGTGTGTGTGGTATCGCCTCTTCAGACTTCTTGGATCGTGACCTCTGAAACGTTTCATTTTTGTTTTAAAAGGTTTCACACAACTGAAAAATGAGCAATATGTATTTTCCCCGCAAATAAGTGATACGAAGGAAAGAATTTGGGGTCGGGTGTAAACTGATGATTGATTGAAAGCGTGGGCTTTCCTATATGGAGTTGGATATGCACGTTCTGGTTTTGATGACATATTACAGTACTTTGAAGTGCTTGTACTGTACATATGTGTGTTTGTTAGTTAGCCTGTCTAAAAGCCCAACACAACCAGTCCATTGAAAAAAAATCACAAACATATCAAAACTAGACAAAATATTAAACACAAATACTTGAATCATGGAGCGCCAATAATGTAATGTGAAGTCAGTAGTTCTTTTTTTTGTTTGACAGGTACACCTAGGGGCTTTTAGAGAATATAAAAAAAAATGTATTGTATTGAGTTACAAATACAAAATCTTTGAGAGAAAAAAATGCAAAAGTCATCTTTGATGTGTGCTTGAAATTCAGATGTTTGTATGAATGTGTGCGCAAGAAACTGTGTACCGGGCCCACGGCCCGCTCTAATGTTCCACTCAGTATGCTATATTTTGTGTCTTTTTTATTTTCTTCTGTTTTGTTCTGTCAAAACCTATTCTGATAGACATTATTATCGTCTGACGTTGCACTGAGTGTCTTCTACCCCTCACTCAGCTAATCGTAGACAAACGAGTTTAAGTACTGAGGGGAGACGGTGACAATTCATGTGTACATGTTTACTCAAGGACTTAATGGATTTGTTTCATTCTATCTGTAAAAAGTTTATCTACCTTATAGTGGCTTTTATTGTGGGATAATCCAATACAAGGATTATCGTTGAGTATTGCACCATTTTATTTCAATTATACAAAAAAAAAATGGAGAAAAAATTTTAAATAAGAAAAAAACTACAAAAAAAACTACAAAACAAAAAAAAGGGAGGGGAAAAACAAAGAACTGTGGCCATAGATAGCTGTAGAAGGAGTAGTAATCCCGATGTTAACTTCATGGAGAAATAGAAAGGGATGACGTGTGGGAGGTGAGTTTGTTACAAGACTCATTTCAGAGGTGCCTATCTTTTCTGTTTGTTTGTTTTTTGCAAAAGCCACCTGTCGTTTACAAGCATTTCATTCGTCTGAAGTTCAAGGAAATAGGATTTTATAACAGGAATGTTAGAAAAAAAAAAAGAGACAAATTTCATCTTCCATCAAATATGGACATGGAAAATCTTGCAAAATGAAGATTTATGCTACTTTAAGAACTCTGGGATTGATCAGTGTTGTGTCATTTCAATTTTTTATTTTATTTTCTTTCAGCGTCGACAGACTATCTCTGTATGTATTGAGTTGTGATTTTATATTTCCTGTAAGCGACACCGTTTGCTCAATATCTTGCACACTCATAAAAGATGTGGATTTTTGTCTCAGGAAGGCCAGGGTTCCAGATCGCTACTCCATCATTTCTAGATTTAATGTTTTTTGTGAAAGCAACTGAAAACAATTAAACTCCAAGCAAGCACTGAAGGTCATGAGTTTAACAGAATATAGTGGGTACCAAGTAACAACAACAAAAAGTTTGTAGCAAGTTATATATTTACCAAATAAGACTAAGAATCAACTTTTGAAAAAAAAAAAAAAAAAGTGGAGTGCTTTACATGTGAAATCTAAGTATAATTGCTTTACATTTAAACTGATCAATGGTTTGATTGTGAAAAACACAGTGACAGAAAATGCATTTGTATGTTTTGACTTTCAAGTTTCCATCCTGTAGTCCAGGAGCATTGTGCAAGTATTTTTTATTTTTTTGTTATGTCATCTCGCCTGTCTGTTAGCATTTCTGTTCCTGTGACAGGTATTTCACTAGTTGAGAGATTTGTTAACATGTAACAGATGGTTTGAAGTGGAGGAGTAAAGCTGGTTTTTAAAGGATCATGATCTATGCACAAGTGGGAGGGAAGAGTCCAAACCAAGCTGCTGTACTGCTGGTGTTTGTTGACTCAGAATCTAGGGTTCAGGGTTTTATGTAGGGTTCTTCTTCTTTTCTTCTCTTTGCTCTAATCTACTTCCCCCTGTCCCCCTCCTCATTATTGACATCTAATGTTTGAGTAAAACTTTACATTGCGTCACCATGCTGTGTAGTCCTTAACCAATGAGCGCTTATCCTTCTGCTAAAGCACTGTGGGTTGTACTGAGAAAAAAAATGCCCATGACTTCTAAGGTTGTCATTTGTTTGTTTTTTTTCAGTGGGTGGGCGAATGGGGGTACTTTGCCTTTGCCTTTCTCTTTACTTTGGAAAAAAAACATTAAGGAAAAATGTCTGTAACTGAAATACAAAGTTGTGGCTTTTAATGTTCATTTAATGTTTCATTTTTTCTCCTCATAGAATGTGATTGTTAAGGACATGCACCGGAAAAAAATGTTTCCATGGATTATGGATGTTCTTTCGGACTATATTAATAAATTACAAATTTTCTTGGCTGTTAGTGGGTGTCTTGTCCCTTTTTTGAAAAAATGTTTTTTTTTTAGTTCAACCCATGATTCTATCAGCGATTTAAAAGTATTTTTTATTTTTAATCATTTTTATCCATACTGAATAAGTTAAGTAGAGAAACAAAAGTAAACTAACAGTTCTTTAGGGGTGGGAGATACGACAATGAATACATTGAGACAGCATAAAATGGCATTTAAAAAAAAAAGGCATAGTATTGTATTTCGTAGTATATTCTAGCATGACCAATGTCATGAAAAAAATCATATAGTGTGTGATGAAGGAAATGCAATAATATAGCATGTGATGAAAACAAATCTTTATGAATAAATCATAGTATGGTATGCCATAAAACAATGTCTTAAAGTCATAATATAGTGTAATGGATATGACATCAAGAATCGTATATTATACAATAGTAACATGACAATATGGTATGTTATAAAGAAGTCATATTATGAAATAAAGTCATGAAAAAGTCAATGGATAGTATATTTAAAAATGTCATATACTAAGCCATGAAAATGTTAAAAAATCATATTGGGCTATAATATGTTATAAAAAATATATGCTACAAAAATGAAGTCATAGTATAGTATGTCAAAAAGAGGTGAAAAAAGTCAGTATGGTATGTTGAACAGAGTTGAAAACAGTCATAGTATAGTATGTCGAAAATAATTGAAAAAAGTCATATGTCAAAAAAGTCATAAAACGTCATAGTATATTAAGTCGAAAAAAAGTAATGAAAAAGCAATTCTATAGTTTGTAGAAAAAAGTCATAAAAGAGTCATAATATAGTATGAATACAAAAGTTGTAAGAAAGTCATATCGAAAATAATTGAAAAAAGTTATAGCATAATCATATTCTGGTTTATTTTATAATGACGACACAATCAGAATTTCAAAATGTACAGACGCAAATAATTACAAAATAAGACGAACGTATTCCGTGGGTAGAACTCGATCCTAATCCATCGTAATCCATACGACTTCTTCAGCCACAAAAACCAGGCAGCTCCTGCGTCTCCGTACGAGGGAGTCAAAATGAGACCTGGTACATAGTCAGATATTCTACGCTGCATAGATGTTGGATGAAGCTAGATCTCCAGCTACACCTGTGGTCCATGCTGTGTTTCTGGACAGTGCTTTTGTAGTTCAGATGCTGAATCCTGGAACAGCAGAGACCTTTCAGGAGCATGAAGATGATGTGTTTGGTTCTCATGTACAACAGAACAAGTGACATCTTGGAAGTGAATGAAGCAAGGAAACAGCTTTTTACTCAGAAATCAAGGCCTCTGGAGAACACCCCTCCAACATGAGCCGCTCTAGACCAACATGCAAAGGGCACAGCCTACCATGCAAACACTTTCTGATTGGCGTTGGGTGAAGGAGGGAACAGAGTGGCAACAAATTTGGACCACATTTCCAGAGGCATCAAAGCCCCTCCCTCTGGGATTAGATACCTGAACACTCAGAATCAGTACTTTATTACCTTGGTCCACTCAAATACCTTTTAATCCAATTATACTGGTTTTGTTAGTGTGTGTCCAGCGTAAGCTGTTAGTTAATGCCCGTCACTCGCTGAGACAGCTGCCCAGCTGGGTTATTTATTACTTCTTCTGTTCCTGGTCTCTTGGACACCTAACAGGTTAATAACTATAATACTGTGGTCCGTCATATGTGTATAAATATACATTTAAGACCTATTCAGAGTCAGAACTAGCATTGTGAATCATACGCATAAACTTTATGCCAAATGCAACGCACTTTTTGCCCCCTTGTGATAAAAAGAGTTCAGGGAAAACCCTGATTAGGTCGTGTGCAAACCAATAAACAGCAATTCTTAATGGAAATATTAGATTTTTTTAATCGAATTTAAGCATCAATGTCATAAAGTACTTTGTCAGGTATTTAAAGGTACACTGTGGAGTTTTTGACAGATTTGTGACTTGGTACCAATTTCTTTTAACACTACTCTGCTGATTGACAGTTAGCGGCAGTAAAAATGTACAAAAATATGCCAAACCTGGATCTCAACAATCTAAGCTAGCAAATGTTTTATGAGGAAGACAATGCGGTCAGAATGTTTGTCAGACCTCAAAGACGCAGAAAAGCTTTTTCGGCCAATGCATTCCGCCACTTCTGCTCTCCACACGGACTGTTTACATGCATGCTACCAAAGCCCGCTCAAATGTGTTTGGTCAATACTACTCTGATTACAAAAGGAAACCAGTAACAAAAAGTCTTGTCCCATTGCCTACACATTCTGCTTTCCTACGCAGATATCGGTTTATAGAGATTATTGTTTACAAAACTCCGCAGGGTACTTTTCATTTATCTGAAATAGCCAAAAACAGACAGTGGCAGTCAAGATTTAAGAGAATGACAAAATACAGATTCACTTTTTCAAACTATCAACAGTCCAATATACATGAGATAAAAGGCGGTACAGGGACAATCTGTTTGAGAAACTTCAGAGTGCCTATTGGAGTCTGGATAAGTTGGTCTAGTTTACGATGCTGGTGACAAAATCTAATACTTCATTTCTGAGAGTCACTCCTGGGGCTGAGGGCCCCGCTGGGGCTTTCGTAATGGTTTGCGGGGCAGGATTTCTTCACGTGGCAGTTCGTGTACTTGGAACCCATTTCCTCCAGATGCAGGGGCTGCAGTTTTCGAGCGGCAGGCTGTACCACGGTCATCTCCTCATAGATGGGGGCCTGAGTGTGTGACTTGACACTGCGGCGTGCTTTGCCCTGACAGTCATTGAAACAGGAGGAAAACAAATCAGTGAAGTGAAGTGAACGCACTCTCGATTTCCTGTTAAATCAGAGTTTGGCATTCTCTCACGAGGCAGCATCTATAATAAGAAGTCCTAACAGAGTCTCGTTCTCACTGTGATATGTTTTACTATAACTTAAAAATACAATATAATTCACTTCTCATAAAAACAACGTCTTAGACCAGAATAGAAAAGCAGAATAAAGATTCACTGCCAGCATCTTTGAATTGCAAGAACAACATGGGGACGACTGACAGCAACAAGTTATGAAACTAGTGTGGTTTTGTGGTGAGTGCTCAGAGGAACTCTCTGGCACGCTCGCAACAGGCAGGTGGTGTTCGGTAATTGGTTATATTTCCCCCCTAAACTCTTGTGTAGTATCAGAGCAGCGCATTATAATACAAGCCACTCACTTTATAGATCATCACAAATGCGAGGAGGAGGAGGAGAAGGAGAACGACCCCAGCCGAGGACAAAACGTATACCAGAGTGGAGTAGTTGGAGCAGCCACACTGATCTCCTGTGAAGAAGCAGATAGAGAAATGTTGAGATGAAGAGGGTCGCCTTCACTGCAAGACAAAAAAAAAAAAAAAAAAAAACACTCAGGGCCTCAATATCCCCTGAGGGGCCACACTGACACCACTCAGCTCCCTTGTTGCACTGCATTCATAAGATCTTGTGAGATAAGCTAAACAAAAGCAGTATGAACTACCACTGTGGTCAAAAGACAGCTTGTGCATGGTGTGTTCAGGGGAAATGCAAAAACCACTGCAGTAATCAGCAATGACATTTGACATCTCAAACACAAGACTCCTGGTAGAATGTCAATCATACACTTCAATAATCTGAGCCAACACCAGGCTTTAGCTACACAGAAAACACTTGTTAGTAGGAGACGTTCATTGTTGAATTTGGTCAATTTATAGGATTGATAATAGGAAATAATAGAATAGCATCAGACTTAAGACACTCCTTTAAAATACTTCTCTGCATCTCTGAATTGATGGCACGGCCCAACCTTGCTTGACATTCAGCTAGTGGAGACAGCACCATATCAAATATTACCAAATATTAATTTCATGGGTTAGTGATGTCTATTTTTGTCTAGTGTTATCATTTGTGGGCACACCCACAGGGGACAAAATAGAAGGGACATTGCTGGTGCTTGTGAAAATAATACAAGAGATATAGAAAGACATTTCACACAGGTTTCTATTCACATTATTATTTGAAAAGAAAGAAACAACAACTTGGCAAATATGAACATAAGTGGAATCTTTACCAAAGTTACAGTCATTGATATTGATATTATTTGTAGCAGTTATGTTAGTACCAGAGGGACATCCTGAGGTAGCAGAGCTGGACTGATCAGACACTGATAGACATTGAAACAACATAAAAGAGGAGCAGGAAACACATGGACGCAGCAAAAGAAATTTCTATTTTCCAAAGCCTGAAAAACAAAATGAAGGTTAGCTTAAGTAACTCGGCGATCAAGTCCCTCTGTGACATGACCCACCTCGCACAGAAACAAAGAACACATGTCTCCCTAGACTGGTGCTGGTGTCGGTCCCGCCACGCAGGAGCAGCTGGCAGCTGTACAGGGCGCTGTCATCTGGCTGTAGCTGCTGCAGGGTGAGGTTGTAGGTGATGCCCTCGGGACCGGGCGCCGAGGACAGCTGGACCCTCTCAATAGGGAACTGGGAGGAGGAGGATGGAGGGCTGCTGCCGTGGTGACGCTTTGAGTGGTACAACACCTCCACGGGCGCCTGGCCCCGCTGCCGCTTCAGACTCACCCCCTCTACAGTCAAGGCATCACCGCGTGGGGGGAGACAGGGGAGCACGGCTGAGCCCCCAGAACACGTCTCTACCAACCCTATGTCCGCTGACCCAGCGGCATCTCCAAAGGGGAAAGGGAATAAACCTTAGAATACGACGCATTGGTAACAATCCCATTTCATCTTCCCATTGAAGGCATGTTTAGGGTGCTGCGGGGTAAGGCATATTTGGGGTAAAGTATATTGAAATTTAGGATGTATATCAATATTTATTGTACTGCATATTATTGCATCCAGGAAAAAGAACAGAGGCCTCTGCTGTTTTTTTAAATAAAACTTGGATTAAAACTTTTGATTTCGAAAATTGTGCACTTGTTTTTGCATGTGGTGTATTTCAACATCTGGAACACAGCACTTCCACGGCCAGGCTGGCAATGCCGAAACACAAAGAAACTGACCAGAGTGAGTCATCATGGTCAAAATGCTGAATGTGTGTCTAATAAGGGGGGGAAAAGCAGCTAAGATTTCAGGAGAGCTGTGTTGAACTTTGAGGATGTTTCAGGAACTGCCGAGTGACCATGTTTAGGATTTTAGCATCAATTTTGATAATGTTTATAAGACCTTTTCACACGTAAAAAAACATTAATAAGGGAAACATTTGGGTTGCGAGAAATCCCTCTTGCTGGTGTATATCCTCCACCAGCATAATACACTTCATATCTTTAGTTAGCTCTTTAATTCCCCCTCGATTTACAGTTCCAGCACTTTTCCTTCTGGCTGCAAGGCACCTGGATCAAACCTAAATTATTCACAATAATGATCATTTCCACCCCCTTATAAAGTATATGCCTTATCAGACAGCAGTGCTTAGTGCGAGCACTGTTTCTGAGCAAACGAAAAGCACCAAACACTCTGTATTTGACCTTCTTGTTTTGTGGTAGTTTTGGAAAGTTCAACCTCCTGTGGGTGAAAAACAGGCGAGAAGTAAAAAAAATACACTCACCAGCATTAACGAGGAGGAAGAATTCGGTCTTTGCAGGTATTCGGTCGTCTGTAGAGGAAGGGTTGGCCACCATAAACTCACAGTAGTAGCGGTCTGTGTCGTTGGCACTCAGCTGTGAGATGGTCACATTCAGAGAGTGGATGCTCGGGTCTCCACTGTCACTGATGCGGTTCTTGTCACCAGCCTTACCCACACTGACTTCGCTGTCGGTGTACTTGAAGAGCACTTCGCGGGGATCCAGCCAGCTGCGCTTCAGGTAGATTCCGAAGGGCGAAGGGTTCCTTTGCTCAACCACACAGGGAAGAACCACAGATTCCCCCTCATTCCTCTCCAAGAACTGAATCTCACTGCATACTTGATACAAAAGGGGGAAAAAAAAAAAGTTTGGGAATACATATTTTTAGTCTGGTGATCATATGATTCTATACTTAAAGATTTGTGTCAGTTGCAAAATAGAAGTCGCTATCGAAGATATATTTCACAGTTAATTATCGTGGTCAATTATAATGATAAACCCACTATGCTCAAAAACAAATACCACTACAAACTGCAGCCCCAAGAAAGGAGCAAAGCTAAAATATGTTGACAGAGGTGCATTACATTAAGTGTTCCTGTTCTTCTGTCCACCCTCTGTGAATTACAATTCAAATTAGTGGGAAAAAACGAATCAAATGATCAACTTACCAAATCCAGTCTGTGTGATGAACAGAGTCCACAGACAAGCCAGGTACTGGATCCCAGTCATCTTCAACACGGTCACAAGACACTAGTTAAGATCCTGAGGGAAGTCAGTGATGTAAACCATGACAGGACACATGCACGCACTCACAACTGGATATGAAAAGCTTTGGGTGACTGTAAATGAAACCATGAGGAACTCCATGAAGCTCCACCTTCAAACCCTCAAGACTAGCGCAAGAGGAAGTGCACCCTAACCAACACATTGAATGCTGGATCAGCTCCTTCTAAGGCAGTATACATTATAAAAGTAACAATACAACACAGCTGAGAGCGAAAGTTCAGATTAACGAGGATCTATTGCATCAACAGAACAGTTAGAACCAAGCTGTTCATGGAGCTCCCTAAAGATCCATTTTCTTTGGGTTTTTGTGTCAGTTTGACCCAAACTCTTCAGTATAAATACCGTTCTCCACAGTTTTCTGTCTCACATGCTTGAGAGAACTTTCCACAGACAGTATTTGTTTTACATATCCCAGAGAAAATGATTACGACTGCCTGTTTCTGAACAGGATGTGTTTGCTTTCTGATCATTTGCAACAAGGGAATAAAATGTCAAGCGTGTCAAAAAGGGGCCTGCAGACTGAGTCTCAAGCACAGCTCCGATACCTGATTGACAAAAACACGGAGCATTGCTCTCAGCTTAGGCAATATGGACAGGAGCAATTTGAAAGAGAAGCAACACGGTCAAATGTCTAGTCCTTTTAATGCTCAGACTAAAAGGACTTCTGAAAGATGTAGAACACCTCTGGCAGCTGGATATCTTTAAGCAGTAATTCAAAAGGCAGCTGGATTTATTGTTTTGCTCTTGAAGATATATTTTTTGACGACTCATCCGAGAAGCTTCTTCATTTCTGACTGGCAGGGAGTCACATTGTTCACACTCGTGTTAGAAATTAGAAAAAGGTCTCCGCAGTGAATGGCTTAAATTTAGGGTGCAAATACGCAAACCTTCATAAGCATGAACGATGTAGGTCCACGAACTATCTATCAACAAACCACAGACTTAAGACTTATTTTTGCACTTGCTAAGTTAGATTGTAAACACGGTCTTTCTGAACAGGCAGTTTGCTTCTGCGGTTCACATATCTTCTACTAGTCCAGCAGGAAACCACAATTAGACTGTTTACATGTATATCAGGTGGTGGGGGTGGTGGGGTGG